>NC_089220.1:101588541-101895541 GCF_963924675.1 Phocoena phocoena
CCCTACAGGTTTGAGACTTACCAGCCCCCCACAGTTGTGAGCAAATTCCTTGAAATATATCCTACTGGTTCTGTTTCTCTGGAGAGACCTGACTGATATGACCACATACCAGAAATAGGTCAGAAAAGATAATAATTAAATAAACCCATAGCTCTGCTGCATCCGTGCTCACCACACACCCTCTTATTGCTTATGCAGGGTCTCAAGTCTCTGACACCTAGGAGAACACAGACCTCAATAGTCCAGCCACAGTGAGATAACAGGTTGGTATCTTTGCTGCACTGTGTATATTTTCCAAACGAAAATATCGGAGTACCAGCCCTGACAGATAAAAACGTACTTACAGGAAAAACTGGAGAGCATATTTGAAACTGGGTCTGTTCCAAAAATTCAGGAGGTACAATTTTTGTATCTAGATATCATTCAGGTTTGCTTCACCCCCATCAGTTCCCCTGGTCCACATAAACTCTAAATATACCTCATGAAGCTTCTAGATACTTCAAGATTAAGGATCTCCCAATTATTCAACAAATATCCAATGAGCATGAAGCAGGCCAGACACCATCTTGGGATTTTAAAAAAATTTTTATTGGAGTATAGTTGCTTTACAATGTTGTGTTTGTTTCTGTTGCACAACAATGTGAAACTGCTATACAGATACATATATCCCCTTTTTTTGGATTTCCTCCCCATTTAGGTCACCACAGAGCACTGAGTAGAGTTCCCTGTGCTATACATTAGGTTCTCATTAGTTATCTCTTTTATACCATCTTGGCATTTTAAATAAAAGGAGCAGGATACCATTCCTAGTCACTGATAGTTCAGAGCCTGCTGAGACAGATGGGCAAGTAAGGAGGTGATTACAAAACAGGAACACTGGTGCCTGGACAAAGCCAAACCTCAGGTACATCCCAAGACTGCACCACCCAGCCCCCAAGGCTTCACAGGAGAGCTTCCCTTCTGCGCCATTTCATCCCTTTGTAAATTCAACAAAGGCTAACTGTAGTGTCCAACGTAACTAAATTCATTTCTCTGCAGGCTAGGGTCATTTCATCTGCCCACATCCATAGCTCTTGATCACCTGAGGAAAAATCAGAGTACAAGGTCCACCCCACTGATAGCAGTCCAACATCAGCCTGGCCCTTTGACCTGCTCAGGCAGGCCTCATGGTCACCAGTCGCTATCCCAGGCCTCTGGGTCCAAGGACCCTTTCCTTACACGTTGTTTTTGAGAAAGACCAGACTAAGAAACATTAGCTCCTACATTCATCTCTCCTAGACTGGCCTCCCCCACTGGCTAATACCTCTGGACTGTGGAAGCTGCTTTCCCAGAATCTGGGGAGTGCCTGGTCCAGTCTAAGTGCTCAGTGCCCGATGCTGAAGGGAGAGAGGGAGGAAGGGAGTGAAGGAATGAAAGAGCCTTTACAAATGAGAAAATTCAGCAGCAAAGTGAAAAACACACCAGCCTGCCAGAGGGGGAGTCCTAGATCTGAGTACTGTCAGCTCTTAACTTTCAGTGTGACTTGGGGCAAACAGTTAAACCTTTCTGACTCCCAGTGTCCTCATCCGTAACGATGGGATCATAACAGTGTGTGCCTCATAGAGATACCATGAGATATCTATAGCGCACTCAGTCAAGTGTCTGGCAGACAATTAACACTCTATATAAGTTAATTTCACTGTTACAATTCTCATATCACCACTCTGGACCTGCAATTCCTCACCTACAAAATGAGGGGTTAAACCATATGACCCCCAACACCCTTCAAGTCCAACAGCTCTGCCACTTGGTAAAGCAGAAATAAACTCTTTGTACATCAGCCCCACTTCACAAATGACAATGACTGAGGAGAGCATAGGTGCTGGAGCCCAAGTTTGAATTCTGCCCCAAGCACTCAGGCAGCTCCAGCATCCAGTTCAGTACAATGCTTGCTGTTCCTAAATCCAGCTGAAAGGCTTCCATCCCTGGCTATGCCCTCCCCATCTTGACTTGTGTCCTGCCTCTTGTTGCCAGACTAAGCTAATATTAAATCTTACTGTTCAGCACATACTGTATTGCTATTGATTGTCACATTGTGTCTCAGATTAGTTTTAATGCTTTATACATTCAGCCATGCATAGCTCGCTAAAACTAGTCCAGAGTTACCTCTCAACTCCCTGCAGGCTTCAGAATGTTTTCAGGACTGTGCATTTCTTAGAAGATTGAACCAAGTGTTCACTGAACAACTGGCAACTTTCATTGGACAACTGACATTGAACAACTAAGGAAAGGAACTCAAAATCTCTATCTGCGAAGAATATAAATTACGAATGATCAATTTCAGTGACTCCCAGTGCATGAATCATTTCAGTAATAAAACTGTTTGGGGAAAGACTGAAGGATTGTGTCTCTTAATCTTACTCTCCCAGAGTTCTGTTATTAAATGTGTCCAGGGCCATCAGTGGGTTATGGATTCATTTGAAGAATCACATAATCCTTCAAAACTATCAGGACACAAGTGGAATTTGAAAGTGGAATTGCACAGAAGATTTTTTGCTCACTAGAGCTGGTCAGTAGGGCTGAGGCATATGGGTAATTTTTCTCTCATTAATGATTCTTTCAATACTTGCAAAGTAACTGCACTTATCTGAGACAAACCAGGTAGAATGCTACAGCTTTTCTTATGTCATAGTCTCCTTCCCCAATGAAAGAAAGCTTCCACTTTTTCTATAAAGGTTGCTGTCATTTCTCTCTATTCCTTCCTCCAAAAAAGAAAATCACAAGTTTAGCTAAAATTTAGGTTGCAAAATGTTTCACAAGTTAATAGTTCATTATTCCATATTGATTCCTGTTAGTGCTGACTCCTAAGTAGACTGTGAGATTCTTAGCAGCAGAAACACCAGCAGAAGCTTCCCCTGAGTTCTCCCACATGCCTAGAACAGCAGTTCTCAACCAGGGCAATTTTGCACCCCAGGGGACATTTGGCAGTTACTGGACACATTTTGATTGTCACAACTGGGCTATGGTGGCTGCTACTTGGCATCAGGTGGGTAGAGGTCAGGATGCTGCTAGACATCCAGTGCATAGGATGGCTCCCTCAACAAAGGATTAGCCTGCCTGAATGAGTGTTCTCCAGAGAAACAGAATGAATAAATATATAATTTATATTTTTTCTATTCAATATTTTATTATTCTTTCATAATATTTATAATATAATTATAACCCTTTATTATATTACAATATAATATAATTACAATACAAATATATTATATTTATATATTACTATAATATAACAATGTTATAGTATATTAAATATACTATATTAATTATATGTAATTATATATTACTATATTTAATACATTAACATAACATGTTATATTAATATATTACAATATTATAATTATAATATAATATTACAATATTATAATTATAATATATTACAATATTATAATTACAATATTATAATATTGTGTGGAATTGGCTTACACACTTATGGAGGCTGGCAAGTCCAAAATCTGCAGAGCCAATGTCCTAGTTCAAGTCTAAAGGCCAGCAGGCTGCTATAGAACCTGAAAGAGCTGATTGATGTCCCAATTCAAAGTCCATTATTCAGTATGATTCTCTCTTACTCAGAGAAGAGTAAGCCTTTTGTGCTATTCAGGCCTTCAATTGGTTGGATGAGGCCCACCCAACATTAGGGAGGGCAATCTGCTTTACTCAAAGTCACCAATTTAAATATTAATCTCATCCCAAAGCACCCTCACAGAAACACCCAGAGTAATGTTTGACCAAATATCTGGGTACCCTCAGACCCAGTCAAATAGACACATAAAATTAACCGTCACACCACCAAAAATGTCCATAGGGCTATGGTTGAGAAATTCTGATCCAGAATCATTCTAGGCACATAATAAATGCTCAGAAATGTTTGTTGATGGAATACAATCGGCTTGTGTTCATGTTAAGATAAAGGACGGCTCAAAAGTGGGGTAGGGTGGCCAGAGGATTCATGGAGGAGATGGGCCAGGTAGAAAATTGTACATATAGGTGGAACTTGGGTGGACAGGAAGGATACATCCCAGAATGGGAGAAGCCACATTCTGTGATGCATGCAAGGGAACCCCGTCAGCTAAAACCCTAAAGACACACTCGAGACTACAGGGGTCTTAGTAGAATAGAACCCACTGTGAAATTTGAATGAACGATGCAGTCTTGTTTTTAAAACAATTGAAATTATGTGTTTTGGGAAGGAGAGTAAGAGAAAATGGATCTTTAGCACGATTTATATTTATATAAATAGAGCCAGCAGTTTATATTAGCACATTTTACAGATGAAGGAACTGAGACAGGAAGACATTAACCACAGAGTTTGGGAATTTTTGCTTTACAGTTTGGTAAATGTGCTTACTTACGTCTGCTGACATGAGTTGGATGTTATTAGAGACGATACCATTAATGCACAGGATTATGTGGTGTTTACAGTGCTGGCTCTGGAGCCAGGACATGTGGGCTCAAACTGGCTCCACCACTTAGTAGATCGCAACCTTGGGCAAGAGGCCAAACTTGTGAATAGTACATAAGTTCATACATATAAAGCAGGCAGAATAGGGCCAATCAGTCACATAGAAAATGCTCAGTCATGTTGGCTGTTCTTACTATCACCATTCTTTTTAATCCCAGTTCCTTAACACCAGCTATAAGGTTCTGCTGGATTCCCACCCCAACAAACAGCATCAAATCGTCTGGTGGCAAAACGGAGGAGGCATTAGCAAGCCCCTTTCAGGACTTTCCCAACTATTTTCAATGATACTTGCACAGATCTCTCAAAATTAAGTGATTTCAACGGCACTGAGTTTAAACCATTTTCTTCTGCAGCCTCCTTATTAAGCCTGTAGTTTAGACAAGCAAACACGCAAAACAAGCATGTACAAGCTGCTGCTTTGAGTAGCCAGGTGAGAAATGATGCTGCCCAGAGGGGTGTGTGTGTGTATGGATGGGTGAGAGAGAGAGAGAGAGAGAGAGAGAGAGAGAGAGAGAGAGAGAGAGAGAGAGAGAGATGTGGGGAGAGGGAGAAAAGGAGGATGTGTACCAGGACAAGCTGGAGTTTCTAAGCACACAGTATCAGGTTATCAGGTTGCAGGGGGGCAGGGACCCTTATACATCCCCTGCAATCAGCATCTTCACATGCAATTTCTGTGTCCAATTTTCAAAAAAGAAACAAACAAAAAACCCACAGTAGAGGGAGGGAGAGGCGATTCCCCATTACAGTTACCTCCCTGGCTTTTCATTAAAAGGGAAGGCTCATTAAATAGGGAAGAATCCAGAGGGGAGTCCGAAGCTATTGAGAAGGCTGGAGGCCGTGTCAATGAAAAGAACCAGGCAGATTGAACATAGAAAAGAGACACTAATGGGAGCTGAAGGGCAATGGTATGGATGGGAATTAAATATGTTATATGTAGAATCCAGTTGCAATGAGCAGGTACAAAATACTAAATGTCTTTCTACTACTTAGAATAGTCTAAAAATGCAATTCACTATCAATGGGTAGTGAGCTCCCCGTCATTAGAGTGATGCAAGAAGAGGATGATCATTGTGTGGGGTGATGATTTCATACTTTAAAGTGATTTCTAATTATACAGTTCCCAAATGTAAAACTTGCATTGCCTATTTGGTTGTGAGGTTTAGATTTTGCTTATTTTCTTTACCTTCCTCAAGCATAACTCTATACTGGTGATAGAAAAGAGTTTCTATCTCCAAATGCAGCTCTTGTTGATTGTTCCTGGCTGCCTGGAACACTGTGTTAAGAAGGTTTCTAAGATTGTGTGATGTGATAGATTGGTAATGTCTGCTAAGGACAAAAGAAAAAGCAAAGGAGTTTCATTTTTCAAGATACGATGTAGAACAATTTCTAAGGGACAAAAGAGAAAGTAGAGACCTTCCTGGGAGGAAGTGGAGAGTTCTAAAAAGGATGAACCTAGGAAGAAGTAGCTGCCTGAAACCCCCCTACGTCTAAGCCTTAGCTCAGGGCAGGGAATGGGGACAGATAGAAACTGTGAGGGAAAGAACGAAAAGCTGAATCCAGAGCAGACCCAGTGCATTTCCTGTTTGGAATTCCCAGGGAGAGCAACTTGCCCTGCATCTGTGCCACCATGGAGCAGCCACAGCAGGTAGAAATGACAGTGTGGGATGTGCAGGAAGACTCAGTGCCCCTGAACATCTCTGCTCACACGAAGTGTGGAGGTGTCTGGAAGTTCCACCTGGCAAGGGACAAAGAAGGACACAGAGCTGAGAGCAAGGGGCCCACCTTGGGTGGCCACTGTGAGAGGCCAAGTGACCAGGTAGAGGATGTGGTTGATGCTCAGGGGATCTATAAGGCCAGTAAAGACTGAGATGGGGTCGAACCAACAGGGGGGACCACCAAGCCCCGAAGGTGCCAAGATATCAGAGCCCAAGTTACACCACTGTGGATGTGTCTGCAGCAAATGCACAAGGACAGAGGCTGGAGGGAGTCCAGACGGAGGTCAGAGGAAGCTGATAGAGAAGCACAGCACTCGGATGAGTCGTCTTTTCATATAAGTTGTGAGGATAGGAAGCTTCCTTTGCTCAGAGGCACTGGGGAATGGGGAAGAGAGGGGACACCCTCTGAAAGCTCTGACAGTGAGCCTAACCTTTAAATTGACTGACTAGGGACTTCCCTCGTGGCGCGGTGGTTAATAATCCACCTGCCAATGCAGGCGACACAGGTTTGATCCGTGGCTCAGGAAGATCCCACATGCCACGGAGCAACTAAGCCCATGCACCACAACTACTGAGCCTGTGCTCTAGAGCCCACGAGCCACAACTACTGAGCACGTGTGCCACAACTAATGAAGCCCACGCATCTAGAGCCAGTGCTCCAGAACAAGAGAAGCCACCACAATGAGCAGCCCACAATAAAGAGTAGCCCCCATTCACAACAACTAGATAAAGCCCGTGCGTAGCAATGAAGACCCAACGCAGCCAAAAATAAATGAACGAATGAATGAATAAATAAATTAATTTATTTTAAAAAATAAAAATAAATTGACTGACTAATTGCTCTTAAGGCCCTTTTAACCCTGGAAAGACTCAGTTTCCTTTAATTAGCAAGTGTCTAAGAGTCATTGTGTAAGATATGGTTGAGATGGAACTACTTTTTCCAAACGTGAGCATGACCATTTCAGCATCTCTGCCACCTCCCTCTCATACACTCACACACACACACACACACACACACACACACACACACACACACCATAAGTGTATGTGCAGTCAATCACAAGAACCCGACAAAAATAGCTAGAACAAAGGTCTGGAAGACTTCTCAAGAACAGAGGGAAAGAAATGAAAGGATTGGGTATGCGGGAGCAACGGGTATCAGTGGAGCTTGTTAGAATTCCAAATAGCAGACCACACCCTAGACCTACTGCATCTTTTTTTTTTCTTTTTTTCTTTCCAGCTTTATTGAGATATAATGGACGTATGACATTGTGTAAGTTTAAGGCATACAATGTGATGATCTGATGCATGTATATATTGTTTACCATATACATATATGTTCACCACAATAAGGTTAGTTAACACATCCTTCACCTCCCATAATTACCATTTTGTTGTTGTTATTACGATGAGAACATTTAAGATTCATTCTCTCAACAATTTTCAAGTATACAATATAGAATTGTTAACTATAGTCACCATGCTGTAATTAGCTCCCCAAATTTACTCCTCTTACAACTGGAGGTTTGTGCCATTTGTCCAACATCTCCCCCATCTCCCCTGCCCTCCAGCACCTGGCAACCACTGTCTCCTCTCTGCTTGTGTGAGTTCAGTTTTTTCTGACTCCACATATAAATGAGATCATACAGTATTTGTGTTTCTCTGTCCCTACTGCATCTTAACATGATCCCAGGTGATTTGTGTTCACATGTGGGTTTGAGAAGTGCTATGTAACATGATTTAACACAATCAAATCAACAGAACAATTCTATGAATCAAAGAGTATTCTCCCCATTTTGCAGATGATTAAACTGAGACCCAGTCAAGATCACATATGCAGTAAGTAGTAAAACCAAGATACCAACCCAAACTCTGACTTCAGAGCCCACCCCTCTTCTCTATACCAAAAATTTAGGCTCCTTCACTGTTTTTTTCTGGTCAAATGTGTGTTTACAATTGCAATGTTGCATGCCTAGAATGTTTTGGAATGACCTGTGGAGACAGAGCGATGACAAGATTTCCTGTTCCAATACATTTTCCAGAGTAAAACACCCGATATTCATGATTCAATCCATGCCCAGGATTCTGTGTGATCAAAAGCCCCCAGTATTTTAAGCTTTGGGGCAATTCATAGCTATCATGTCTAAATTGTTCTGCTTGTTCTAAATTTGCCCTGCATGTGTACCTTTCAAGAATAGTTCTTTTAGCTGATAAACCCGTTTTCAAATGCAAATATGTTTTGAAATGTATCTGTTCAATCACTTCTCCCTCAAAATCATACTATAGCTGAATTACTCCAAAGGAATCTGTAGTGAAGCACGGAACATTTTCAAGCATAATCCTGTGGTGTTTTCATCTAAAAAGGTGACTAACAGCTTGCATAAGCTTATACCCAGACTTAAAGCTTAAAAATCCCTGTGGAGTTTGCAAAGGGCGTTGAGAAAGCAAGCCAAACCTGGGAAACAGAAATGTCTTTGCACGCTGACTTATCTACCAGTCACGAAACCAGTCCAATTTAAAATTGCTGTTACTCATTTCAGCTCCACAACCTCTATTCCTGAGAGTGAGTTGAAAAAGCACCCTTTCCTCTGTTAAGAAAAATAAGAAATGGCTCATAGCCAGCACATGGTAATTAGATCATGCAAGGTGGCGAAAAGGGATCTGAAGTAAGATGAAACCTATTGCTACCTGACATCAAGTAGGTAATTATAAACATACATTTGGAAAAAATGAATGAAATCTAGCCTTGGGTCTGGAATTAAGCAGCTCTGTGACCTTGGGGAACTCACTCTCCTCTCCAGGTTCATCTTTTTGGGCCTCAATGATTTTCCTAAGATTCCTTCCAGATTCACAGTCTCAAATTTTAATTATGTGCTAAGTGTAACATACTTAATTTGAAGGATGGCATATCAACAAAGATAGTTAAGAAGATGACAAGGCAGCATGGGAACTAGTCATTACATAATATGGAATACAAAATGTTTATACTCTCTAAAGCTATATAAGATTCTGCGTGCATGTGAACGAAAGCTGGAAGGAAAGAGGGAACAAAGAGAACAGAGTGAGATCACGGGTGAGTGAAGTTTCCTTATATTTTGATTTTCATTAATTTACTGTTTGATGTTTAAAAACCATAATTTTAGGGAAGCATTTCATGTATTAACGCATATATGTGGAACCTAGAAAAATGGCAGGTGAACTTATTTCCAGGGCAAGAATAAAGATGCAGACGTAGAAAACGGACATGTGGACACAGGGGGGAAGGGGAGGGTGGGACGAACTGGGAGATCAGGATTGACATAAACACACTACCATGTATAAAATAGCTAGTGGGAATCTGCTGTATAGCACAGGGAGCTCAGCTCAGTGCTCTGTGATGACCTAGATGGGTGGGATGACGGGGGTGGGAGGGAGGTCCAAGAGGGAGGGGATATATGTACACATATAGCTGATTCACTTCGTTTTACAGCAGAAACTCACACAACATTGAGAGGCAATTATACTCCAATTAAAAAAACAAAAGAAAAACTATTTTGGTAGTTTGCTGTCATTTATTTTCTCAGCTTCCAAAGTGATGGTAGCCAGGCTGCTCTCATTGCTATTTAAGGATTGTATCACTTTCCAGAGCTCAGTAGTGTTTCCAAAGCGGTCCTACACCAGTGCTCCAGGAGGTAGATCCCTATCTTCTCAGCCTAAACCTACAAACATAGGTCCTGTGCTTGCCTTTCCCTCCACTGCTGGCTGGGAGAGAACAGGTACTGCACGTAAGGGTCCAATCAGAGCACCTCAGGTGGGAACGGACTATGGAGTTTGCTCTGCCCTTCCTCTGAGGAAGTCCCTTTGGAGTGTCCACCTGGTTCATAAATAAGCCTTTCACTGCCCACCCTTCATCCACAACCAAGGGCCCCAGCAGCCATTTTGGACAATATGTCTCATCTTACCACCATGGCAGCCTCTGACTGGACCAGTGCTGAGGACCTGACCCATGATGGCCAATCAGAGCCTCTTTGCCAGACATTTGAAATTGGGACTAAGAAACAGTCAGTATCTCTTGAGATCGCTAAATCCAAAACCTGCCATTGTATCAGCCTGGGTGCTTTGGAATAAACATTTTTGATCACCTAGGTGGATTGTAAAAGCAGAGAAAGCTCACATGGGGGACGAAACATCAGTGAGGAGAGAAGGAGTCAGTATGCCTTTCTGCTTCTGCCCCTTCCTCAGGGATGCTGCAATCTGCCCTTGGGTTCTGTGAAACAGCCTGAATCCTTAACTAAAGGCTCCTTTCAGCTTAAGTGAAGGCAAGTTCGTTTCTATTACTTATCAAAATTGTCCTAATACATCTGCCCTCCCTCTATTTATCTGTGGGAACAAGCCATACAAGTCCCTGTGTAACCTGGCCCTGTGAAGGTCCCCACCTTGTAGCCCACTCACACCCTGGCCATGGGGGGCCTCAGCTGGTACTGCCCAACACCTTATTTCCTCTTGTCTCTGAGCCTTGCTGGCTGCTCTGCCTGAAATGTCCTCCAGCAACTGTTCCCAGCCTGAAGGCATAAGCAGGTAGAAAGCCTGTCTGCAGGGGTCTGCTTGCTTCCTGCCTTTCTTCAGCCTTGCATATGATTAAAGCACTCACACTGAGTGCTGCCTGGGATGCTGGGAGCTGCTTTCTCTGTTCTGCTAGCCAGAACAGGCTGAGGTTTCAGAGAGCACGCCCTCCCGGGAAGCTGAGGGAGACAGGTCTTGTTGCTGCAGCCTGAGATGATGCTGCTCTCATTAGGTTTTTCTGCATTCTTTATTTATAAGGCCTTACTGGGCATCCAGGTTAAAGGCTGGCAGTGCCCAGCATCCCCACGCTTAATGAGGAATCAACGGCATGGTGGAAAAAATATATCTGGGGAGGTTTCTGCGTTCCAGGGCACAACAAATGAAAGAAGAGAGCTTCTCTGAACACGCCTGAGGTGAGGAATAACTCACTTCCCAAAAGATTTTCTGAAGAGCAGCAAATGTGCACATTTCAATCCTACCCAGTTGAAACGAAGAGTGAGTAACGATTGTAGACGTTATCTAATGCATGCGCAGTGCCCCACAGAAGTCAACTAAGGCAGGAGGTGTTATCATCCTTGATTTACAGATAAGGAAACTGAGGTTCAGAGGTAAAGTCACTTTCTGAGCTTACGCAGGGACCAAGTGGGCCTCTAGGTGCAAAGCTCGCCACCTGGTCCCAGTGACTATCCTCTAAGTCAGAAGTCATCAGAATGCTCCCTGGAGCAGCAGCAAAAGCATCACTTAGGAACTGGTTAGAAATGTAAATTCTTGGGCCTCAGCCCAGACCTACTAAATCAGACACTCTGGCGTCAGGGCCTGGCAAGCCGGGTGTTAACAGACCCTCCAGAGGATTCTGCTGTGCTCTACATCCCCACTATTCAATGAGGGTCTCGGTCCAGATCAGCATCATCTGGGAGCTGATTAGAAATGCAGACTCCCAGGCCCCACCCCAGATCTAGTGAATGGGAATCTGCATTTTAACATCCCCAGGTGATATGTATGCACATTAGAGTTGAAGACTTAAGGAGCAAGCAGTTGGCGTTTGATACCTTGTCATTTCAATCCTGTTTGAAGTCCGGAAAATGAGTGGGGGTTAGGGGAGACTATGCTGGGAGGAAAGATGATGAGATTCTTAAAGGCTCCTTTGTGCGTGGGTGATAACTTCTTTCCTCTCTTTTACTTCATCACGTAAGGAGGTAATTTTGTGTGAGAGCTTTTTTGTTGTCTGTTGTTTATATTTACATGATAAAACCTTTCTTGAGGTGTTCAAAGTGATCTTACTTTGAGGCACTCTTTTTATGAAGCTGGGGTAACGTCTACATGGATGCAAACACAAGGGCCCCTCTAAACCCTAGTGAAGTCAAGGGAAATCAGAAAGTGACATTCAGTCATCCCTGCTTCCGCCTTCCTAACAGAACCTGCAATCCTCCCTACCTTGTGCAGCCATGCTTCAGAGGGGCTCAGCGCTCCCAGCCCCAGGGTATGTGCTGCTTGGTCTACAGAAATGAATCACAGTTGCATTTTTCTTACCAGGGATTGGTTTAAACATAGGCGTGTGAACATAATTCCAACCAATGGGACAAGAGAAGTGAGAGTAAATGTTTCCTCAGTCTTAAAAAGAAACACAAGGACCACCTCACACCCATTAGGATGGCTACTATCCCAAAAAGTGGAGGGTGAAGGGATGTGGAGGAAAATTGGAATACTTTTTCACTGTTGGTGGGAATGTAAAATGGTACGATCACTATGGAAAACAGTTTGGCAGTTCCTCAAGAAATAAAAGTAGAATTAATATATGATCCAGGAATTCCACTTCTGAATATATACCCAAAAGAACTGAAAGCAGACTCTTGAAGAGATATTTGTACACCCATGTGCACAGCAGCATTATTTACAATAGCTAAAAGGTAGAAGAAGCCCAAGTGTCCCCTGGGCTGACGAACAGATGAATGGATAAACAAAATATGGTATATACAGACAAGGGAATATTATTCAGCCTTAAAAAGGAAGGAAATTCTGACTCGTGGTACAACATGGATGAACCTTGAGGTCATTACAGGAAGTCACAAAAAGACATAGACAGTATAACTCCACTTATATGAGGCACATAGAATAGTCAAATTCACAGAGTAAGATACTAACTAGAAGGATGGTTACGAGGGACTGTAAATGTACATAATGCTACTGAACTGTACACCTAAAAATGGTCAAGATGTTAAATTGTATGTGATGTGTATTTTACCACAATTAAAAATAAATTTGTGGGCTTCCCTGGTGGCGCAGTGGTTGAGAATCTGCCTGCTAATGCAGGGGACACGGGTTCGAGCCCTTGTCTGGGAGGATCCCACATGCTGCGGAGCTACTAGGCCCATGAGCCACAACTACTGAGCCTGCGCGTCTGGAGCCTGTGCTCCGCAACAAGAGAGGCCGCGATAGTGAGAGGCCCGCGCACCGCGATGAAGAGTGGCCCCCGCTTGCCACAACTAGAGAAAGCCCTCGCACAGAAACGAAGACTCAACACAGCAAAAATAAATTAATTAATTAATAAAAATAAATTTGTTTAAAAAGACACACAAGGAAGAGACCATCCCCTGTTCTGCCTCTGCATATTATCATGTCTTCGTGTGGTACCTGGAATAGCTGCCAAAATTTGGGGACCCCCTCAGGAGAGAAAAAAGATGGGAAAAACACAAATCTTTGATGATGCCTTTGAGTCACTGCATTAACAAGCCCTGGATCGGCCTTCTCTCCAGGACTTTTATAATGTGAAATAATATTTCTTATTACTTAGCTGCTTTGAGTTGAGTTTTCTGTTACCTCCAAAAGCATCCTGACAGATAGAGGGTTCTAAGTATCCAACAAGAGGCAGGCAGCCAGCATGGCTCATGAAGACAAAAAGGCCCAGCTTTGAAGCTTTCAATTCTGCTGCCACCGTAGTGAAATTGGCTGGTGGTGGTTAGAAAGGCTCATGCTGATCGCACTTTGTTTTATCTTCCAGATATTGCTGTGCAATATGCTTTTATAAAGAATCACTGAATTACCGTAAACCCCTGGATGGCTATCATAGCATGGAATACAATGCCACTGAAATGATGCTAAAGAGGTTTACTCATTAACATGAAAAGTTTCTTACCTATGCATTAAGTGGGGGTAAATACAAGTTACAAAGTGGTGTGACTCAATTTCTTATGTATTAACTTATGTATTCTTGTGTATTAATTTCAACTAGTTGTAGATAGGCAGGCAAGGTCAGAGAGGTAAATGGATATACATATACAAATATATGTGAAGAGAGAACAAGAGAGCAAACAAAATATTAACACTGGTTATATCTTGGAAGTGGGGGTTATAGCTATATTTTATTTCCTTCTTTTTGGTTATATATTTTTCTAAATTTTCTTCAATGAAACTATCTTATTTTATGATAATAAAAATATTGGTCTCTTTAAAAAACTGATGTAATATTTTAATTAACTTTGCTCATAGACACATGATTTTTCTCAAAAAGCTGAGCATGTAATTCCCTGTGTGTCCAACCTTTTTATGTTAACCGTTTAGAGAGGACATCTCCATAATGTATGACACGGGTCCCTGCCCCTAAGATGCTGTCTACCAATCACAGTCAACAGTGCTGTTAACACAGGTTTATTATTCCAGACTCCATTATTTTAATGTGGTGTTCTTGGGGGTAATAGTCCAGAGCTGTAGCATACTTTGACCCTTACCAAACAACCCCGGTTTGCTGTGGTTTTAGTTCTTGCGTCTGCTTTTAATCCTTTCAGTGTTTTCAGGTATTCCTCATTATTTATCAAAGTATATGTCTGTGTTACACCCTCTCCTGCCCTCTCCTCTGCAGCCTCCAATACACTGAACCCTTGGAAGTGAGATGAACTCCATGGTATCACTGGGTGTAAATAAGAGTAAAGGCTCAAGGAAGCTTTCTCACGAGGGAGGCCCATGAGATTTATCACATGAGCTTCCTGGTATTCTCGGTTACACAAAACTTTTTCTGGCTTGGCTCCTGGTTCCTATGTGTATTCTAAACTAGTGAAGATGCTGGAGAGCAGAATTCTGCGTAAGTGAAGTGGGAGTGTTTCTGATAACAAATGGCTACTCCATTAAGAAATAGCATGACTGATTCTCTGGACATCTCGATCCAAAAGAAGGAGGCTGCAGATGGCAAGAACAGAACTGACTGGGGTACCTTCTACCCCCAAAGTGAGGTTATTTAGGTTCACCACCTGGTCATTAGACTCGCCAGATGGCAAGCTTGAGTAACTGCTCAGAAAGAGAGCAAGTAGCCAATCCATTACCCCAGCACAGTCAATACCGTTACTTTAACGTGAGATGCACATACTAGTACATAATATGGGTAATGAGGCATCACAGAGCCATCATAAAGGCAGCCATCTGGGCTTGTGTGGGACAGCCTTGTGCACTGTGGCCATGGGGGAAACTCAGCTGAGTCTTGCACAGCAGGGATGAGGAGGAGGTGCGGGGGCAGAGGTGGAGGTTGGGTGGGGGAAGCGGGAAGCGGGGTGTGTGCCCACATGTGCCACTGTCCACAGCATTCGAACATCTTGCTGCTGCCTCTGGGCCATTGCCACCTTTTGCCCCCTTTTCACCTAGTTCTCAGGTTCTTTTTGTTGTCATTCTCAATTTTGATGAAAAAGTCACGATATTTTTACAGCAATGCTGGAAAAATAGAACTGTGACTAGAGGTGCTTTTGAATACTTTGACAGTTCTAGTCCAACTCTGGCAGTTACAAAAATGGCTTTCCTTTAGGAAATGGCACGTGTGTCTGGGTGGGGAAGGGGATGGGGTGAGAGTTCGCACACTCTGACTCACCTCTGGAATAGGCTTGGGATGGAAAAGCTCCAACTAGTTCCACTGGGGCTGGCACACATAGGACCTGGGCACCCCAGAGGGTAAGGCCAGAAAGAAAAGCAGGTGAACCAGGCCATGCCTGATTCAGGCACTGTAGGCCACATGAGGGCAGGGGCATTTCCTGCCACAATTCCTCCTCATAACCCCACAGGACCCAGCACAGTGCTGCCCAAATAGGGCAGTCAGTGTCATGTTTGTGGAAGTCAGTTCACTTACTCAGCAAATGTTTACTAGATGCAGGGCACTAGGTGAAACCAGGTAAAGGGCACATGAGATCTCTCTGAATTATTTCTTAAAATTGCACATGAATCTACAGCTATCTCAAAATAAAAAGTTTACTTAAAAGTTAAATTTGAAAAACTTGAATACATCTAAAAAGAGAGTGGCTAAAGAGAAACAAATGAGGAGATCCAGAAATATTGTTTTTAAAGGGAGAGGGAGACAGATACAGAGCGAGAGACAAACATTTGACAGACATCACGTGACAAAGGGCATAAACGTGTGTAAACATCAGAAGCAAGGAGACCTTGTACCAGCAGGCTCCTTCAGACCCCAAGTGGCCATTCATTAGGCACCTTCTAGGTTTCCTCCCAACTCTAAGAACGTAGGAGATACTGACCTATTTTCAAACCAATTTTCCTCACTGCTCATTTTTGCCCAAAATGACCTGTGACTGTAAATCAAGACCATCTGTCTTTAATCCAGCTCTTCAGAACCTGAGTACTTTTCACAACTAAACTTCTGAGCCATCCAGAAGTGAGGGATGCCTTGTGACGCCCTGAGAGGAGCTGTCATCATCCCTGCTGTTGTCTAAGGAATATCCCCCTCACGGCCATGCCCATAACTCTCATCATGGCCTCGGGGGAGGAGAGGTGGCAGCTTTAGAAGTGACAACGGAGAGCCTAGGAAACACCTTGCTTGTGCTTTACATCAAGCACACGGAAATAAACAAGGATGCCAAGGGGAAGGCAACATACATTACATTTTCATAGTATTGTCTATACTATTGTCATGTTCGTTTTAGATCATCAAAAACATACAGTAACCCTGTGAGGCCAGAAGTGCTGGGGTCTCCCTTGACAGATGAGGAGACTGAGGCCCAAGGGGTTCCTGGATCCCAGGAAGAGTAAGAGATAGAGTGGTCCTCTTCTGACTCTGGTGCCCGTTCTTCATTCTCAAGCCCACTGCTTCCAAACCATGGTTTTGCTCCTCAAGATCAACATCTACTTCTTTGCCTCTCTTCATCTTGGCTGCACAATCGTGTCATTGACACCCCGCACACAGCCCTATCCTATTTCATCAGTGCTACGCCATCTACATCTTGGTACTTAAATACTATGTTCAACTTCACTGTTATTTGTTAAGCCATCCAGACTTCAGTGTCTCCAGTCTTCTGAAGACACTTCTGAATCTCCTCTCTTGCCTTATTCCAATATAATTCCTTTTGGGGAGCAACTGAAATAAGTCTTTCTCAGACTTCGGCTGGTCTGCCCTCAGTCATGTTTCTGCGTGTTTCATATCCAGTGTAGCATGGAGCACAGCAACACCAAAACCAGGGAGAGCTGACTGTCACAGAATCAGTGACAAGCCACAGTCCCAGGAGTCCATCAGGGAGAGGCCAAGAGTCAATGAGATCCACAAGTGGATGCATGAAATATGAACCATGGATTAGGACTTGGGAAAGTGGCTGATGTTACAGAGGGCAAGCCTAAAGGAAACAAATAAGTTTCTTGTTTGTCTGGCATAGGGAAGCTTTTAAAGTGCCAGGTGTTACTGTCTCCTTTTGCTCCACAATATCTTAAAGGCACCACCTGTCACCTGGCAGATGACTGATTGAGCAGCCTGGGAGTTCACAGGGGGCCAGCTTGCCTTGGACACAGCCCTACTGATTGGAGCCAAAGTATCTCACACAACAGTGATAGGTTAAAGCCAACAGATGTCTTCACACCCTAAATCATAGAGAAAGTCAAGAAGGGAGAGGAATAATTGACAGTATCCCTGATCAAAACAGACACCTCGTCACAGCATATTTAGTGGAAAATACATAGAAAACAAAAGCTGAATGCCCTATCCAGGCTGCAGTACCTAATACGTCACTGCCAAGAAGAAAGCATTTAGTGAAACCCTCCTTTAAGTTTTTTCTGGAGTAGGCGCTATATGGAGCAATTAGTCAGACAGCAGTGCAACCCCCAAGCTCACAGTGCAATGCAAACAACCCTGATGTAGACAAACAGGCACAGCACATACACCCAACAAATATTTATTGAGCACACATATTATGTACCAGGCACCAAGTGTGGCTTTGATATTACAACAGAGCTTCCTTTTAAAGTTTCCAATACAAGTTCACATACACAATCAAATCTGATCCTCATAAAACCAAGTGAACCAAGTGACACAGGTGTTGTTATCCTCACTTTGAAAAGTAAATTCAGGTTCACCAAGATTAGATGAATGGTCCAAGTCCATATGACTAGTACCACATAAAGTTTCTTGCATTGGGGAAGAATCTCAGGGAATATTTTTCCTTCATGCCCCTGGATACCTATGGATCCTTTCCTACCTGTGTCAAAAGCCTGCTCCCCAACCTCTACACTCACTCTACCTCAGATGTCTCTGCACTCTGCCTACCACACTTTTTAGAGTAGGAAGCACATGTAAGGGTATGCTCAGCTTCAAGCCACAGAAAACCCAGACTGTGAGTGACTTAAGAGAATTATCTTACAAGAGATCTGAAAGTACACAATTCCAGAGTTGGCACCTTAGCTCAAAATTGTCACAAAAGAAAAACAAAATTGCATTGAAAGAACCAAGATCTTTCCTTCTTTCCACTCCACCATCCTTAGGCTACTCACCTCACAGCTACAAAACGGCTGCTACAGCTCTATCCTCATGTTCTCACATGACTATACCCAAAGGCAGATCCAGGTCACATGACCACCCAGCAGCAAGGGCGGGAGGAAGGCAAGAATCTGTTATTTGTGACTTTCATGGGGGAAGTAGGGAGGTGTGGGCACCAAGGCAAAAGCTGGGAGTGGCTATTGGATAACTAATCACTAGCCTCTGCCACAGGTAACGTGCTGATTCCTGATTAGGGTCAGAGCTGAAAATTAATTCCTCCCCAGCAGAAATATAAATTTCTTGACACTATAAGTTGCTTTATTAGTTCTCTATTGCTGCATTGTAAATAACCATGGGCTAAGTAGCTTAAGACAATACCCATTTATTTTCTAACAGCTCTATAGGTCAGAAGTCCAGGAAGTCTTGAGTGAGTTCTCTGATTAGGGACTTACAAAGCTAAAATCGAGGTGTTACCTGGGCTGAGCTCTCATCTGGAGTTCTGGGGAAGAAGTCACTTCCAACGCATTCAGATTGCTGGCAGAATTCAGTTCCTTGTAGCTGTAGGACTGTCTCCATGGCCTTGCTGGCTGTCCACCAGGGATCACTCTCAACTCCAAAGACGGCTTTCCATCCTTATACGTGACCCCCTCCATCTTCAACACCAGTAATGGTGCACTGAATCCTTCTCATATCAATACTTCCAATCTCTCCAACTTTTCCTTCTACCAGCAGCTGAAGAAAATTCTATGCTTTTAAAGGGCTCCTGAATGAGATTAGGCCCACCTGGGTAATCTGCCTTTGGCCATGATCACAGGAGTAACACCAGAGGGTGAAGATCATGGCAGCCATCTCAAAACTCTGCCTACCTTAGCCACCAATAAAAAAACAAAAGCAGGATTTATTCTTGGAGTTTGGGATACGGTCACCCTTCCCTGAATCACGATAAGGGCAGGAGGACTCCCAGTCAAAACTGGGGCTCTGCAGGCAAAAAATTAAAGAAGAGAATGGCTGCTGGGTGGGCAACCAAGAGTGACTGATTTGATTAACTGTTTTTCTGTGTAAATGAGACACTAACCCTAAGATAGTTACACAGTGGAATACCATCTAGCTGGTGCATTTTTTTTTTTTTTTTTTAAATGAGAACATGGTGTGTAAGAACCACTGACCAGGACAGGGATTCCTGCTTCATTTAACTTCCCCACCCCTCCAACCCTTACAACCCCTCCCCCACCTGCTCCTCAGCCAGCACTGTGTCCTGAACACGGACTCATGAAGAATGCTGACCCACAGGGAGTTTGATAGAGTTTCTTATAATGAAACTATTTACTGTGGCTAGATTTCTTATGGCTGTTTTTAACTGGTTTGTTTCTATCTGTTAGGCAAAAGGGAAAGACAAGGGTTTATGGAAAGAGGAGGCCCATCTCTGAGTTCACACAGAGCAGGTCCTAACACTGCCCATGGTGTTTGTAAGGAGTCTTTGTAAGGAGTCTTTGAAGGCCTTTCCATGTCTTTCTAAAGAGAAATCACCTGCCCTCTTCTCTGCAGAGGTGCCTCATTACAAGCTCTTTCAATGCATTGTTTTCTGTTTCACTGCCTTAAATCCAGCTTGGGCTGCTTATGTTTTTTATTTCAATTTGTTTTCTCTGTTTTATTACATCTATTTGGATTTAATTTTTTTTCCTCCACCAAAAAGTGTAAAATACCAAGTCAGATGTCTCCGAGGAGCTTATGTACGTTTGCACAAGCACTTGGAGATCCTTAAGAACTGCAGATTATGAACCAGGAACAGCTCAATGCCTTTCAGAATGCTTTACTTTCACAGAGGCTTGTGTTTACCTTTTAAGTGCTTTCAAGTCCGTTCTCTCGAAGTACCTTGCCTTACCAGGAGCCCTGCTTTTTGTTCTTGTTGCCTTCTTCATTCAGAAGAACCATCAATCAGTTTCTGAAACAAGGAAGCTTCTGTGCAGAATTCAAAAGACACCACATCACAGCTGGTGGCAAGAGAGTGCAATGGGCATTGTTGTTTGTACACAGGCCTTCATCTCTGTGAGAAGTACCCCTGTTTGAAATGAATGAGGCAGACAAGAATGGTGGCTTCAAAAGCAACTATCCTCCTCTGGGCTTTTCTTGTTGAAAGTTCTGCACAGCACTGTCACAAGAAAGTAAAGAGAATAAAAGGCAAATCTGCAGCAGGCTACAGGTTTCCTATACAAGAGACTCACACCTGGCCTCAGCCAGGCTGTGTGTCTGGATATTTCCCTTTACTATGTAGATTTGGGTTTGCAAGGTTAATGTGAAAGAGGCTGTTTATTTTTTCCCAGTGATTCTGCATAAAAATTACATAAACTTCCCTTATCAAGAGCCTAGCCCAGAAATATGACAGGCTCCTCTCTTTCCTGGTGCCTCTTAAGGGTGTCATTTCTGGTAGGAGTAGAGCATCCATCACTAGTGTTGCCATGGTTATGGCTTCCGGACCAGGGGATTGGCTGATCCTTGGCCCAGCTCTTCCACCTAGCTATCATCAACTCCACAGCAGGAGATTTCCTTATTCCCTGATTCATTTTGTATTTGGCTGGAATATTGGAGAGCACATAGTTTCCATGGTACTTCATGACGCTTCTGTAGGTTCTTAGTGACCCTAAGGTTGATTAGGACATAAAGTCTTGGGCTAGTGGAAAATTTAAAACAGTGTGCAGGGCTTACAGCAGAGATGAAAAAGAAATAAAAGGAATCCAAATCGGAAGAGAAGAAATAAAACTGTCACTGTGTGCAGATGACATGATACTATACATAGAGAATCCTAAAGATACTACCAGAAAATTACTAGAGCTAATCAATGAATTTGGTAAAGTAGCAGGATAAAAAATTAATGCGCAGAAATTTCTTGCATTCCTATACACTAATGATGAAAAATCTGAAAGAGAAATTAAGGAAAAACTCCCATTTACCATTGCATCAAAAAGAATAAAATACCTAGGATTTTGTCTCCTACTAAAGGAGACAAAAGACCTGTATGCAGAAAACTATAAGACACTGATGAAAGAAATTAAAGATGATACAAACAGATGGAGAGATATACCATATTCTTGGATTCGAAGAATCAACGTTGTGAAAATGACTACACTACCCAAAGCAATCTACAGATTCAGTGCAATCTCTATCAAACTACCGATGGCATTTTTCACAGAACTAGATCAAAAAAATTTCACAATTTGTATAGAAACACAAAAGACCTCGAATAGCCAAAGCAATCTTGAGAAAGAAAAGCAGAGCTGGAGGAATCAGACTCCTGGACTTCAGACTATACTACAAAGCTACAGTAATCAAGACAGTATGGTACTGGCACAAAAACAGAAATAAAGATCAATGGAACAGGATAGAAAGCCAAGAGATAAGCCCACACACATATGGTCACCTTATTTTTGATAAAGGAGGCAAGAATATACAATGGAGAAAAGACAGTCTCTTCAATAAGTGGTGCTGGGAAAACTGCACAGCTACAGGTAAAAGAATGAAATTAGAACACTCCCTAACACCATACACAAAAATAAACTCAAAATGGATTAAAGACCTAAATGTAAGGCCAGACACTATAAAATTCTTAGAGGAAAACACAAGCAGAACACTCCATGTCATAAATCACAGCAAGATCCTTTTTGACCCACCTCCTAGAGAAAGGGAAATAAAAACAAAAATAAACAAATAGGACCTAATGAAACTTAAAAGCTTTTGCACAGTAAAGGAAACCATAAACAAGATGAAAAGACAACCCTCAGAATGGGAGAAAATATTTGCAAATGAAGCAACTGACAAAGGATTAATCTCCAAAATATACAAGCAGCTCATGCAGCTCAATATCAAAAAAAAACCAAACAACCCAATCCAAAAATGGGCAGAAGACCTAAACAGACATTTCTCCAAAGAAGATATACAGATTGCCAACAAACACATGAAAGGATGCTCAACATCACTAATCATTAGAGAAATGCAAATCAAAACTACAGTGAGGTTATCACCTCACACCAGTCAGAATGACGATCATCAAAAAATCTACAAACAATAAATGCTGGAGAGGGTGTGGAGAAAAGGGAACCCTCTTGCACTGTTGGTGGGAATGGAAATTGATACAGTCACTATGGAGAAATCTTGCATTGTTTGTATCTTTTAAAAGTGCCTTAAATTCTTTGGAAGCAAGGCTAAATATAAAGGAAGTATAAATATATTCTCTAGAAATCCATTGGATTTTTTGCCTTTAGGATGGGAGAAAAAAAGTACAAAGGTTTTTCTGCCCAGGAAGGGAAAATTGCATAATGCAAAGCACCTAGAACATACTCTGTGTAAGAAACAAATCGAATAATTTAAATGTATATTTTCTGTTGAAGAAAAAATATATGTACATGGTGTTCGATTCAACAGCATACATATTAAAATTGTAACGATACAGAGAAGATTAGCATGGCCCCTGCTCAAGGATGACATGCAAATTTGTGAAGCATCCCACATTTTTAGATGTTGGTCAAAGCGTACAAAACTCCCCACTAAAGGATAAATAAGGTCTAGGGATCTAATGCACAGCATGGTGACTATAATCAACAATACTGTATAATATATTGAAAGTTTTTAAGAAAGTAGATCTTAAATATTATCACCACATAAGTAAAAAATATATAACATAACTATGTCAAGGGATGGAGATGTTAACTAACCTTATTGTGGTCATCGTTTTGCAATGTATACATGTCTCTAATCATCACATTGTGTACCTTAAACATACATATATCAATAATAATTCAATGAAGCTGGAGGGGGGGAATTGCCTCAACTACAGAGGGAAAAAATATATATACATATATTTGATTGGATTCAAGAAAACTGGAATTTCTAGTACAATTGGAGGATAGGACAATTACACTCCTAAACTCAGGGAGCCCCCTGAATAATTAGGAGCCTGCCCCAGAGAATCACACACACAAGAAATTTGGGCAGTCCCTTCAAAAGCCTGGGGTGGGCCAGGGGGACACACCATACCATCAGGGAGGTGCTTAGTGGGTTCTGAGAACCCCAGTTTCTTGCACACAATTAAAGCTTTACAGGCAGTTCCCTGGTGGTTTAGTGGTTAGGATTCCGGGCTTTCACTGTCATGTCCCGGGTTCAATCCCTCGTCAGGGAACTGAGATCCCGCAAGACATGTGGTGTGGCCAAAAAATAAATAAATAAATAAATATAAGCTTTACAAGCATCTGCTGAACAAATGGAAAAGATAAAAAAAAAAAAAACCATTATGCCTGTGTGCTAAATAAGTTCACAGATAATCTTCAAATTAACCCAAGTGAAAATGATTTAGCAGCCTCAGAAAAGTAGATGCTATAAACGGCTTTAGTCCCTTTAATCCTCTCAACAACTCTTTGAGGTAGATGTTTTTATCTCCACTTTTTTCAAATGAGGTTATGGAAGGTTAAGTAATATGTGCAAGGCCACATAACTAGTAAGTGAAAGACCCAGGATTTCAGCCCCCAGCTGTCTGATTCTAAAAACAGACTATTCCCTCTACTCTGATTTTTCCCAAGCTTTTCTCACGTTAAGAACACAAATCTGATGCCCCATCCCAGATGCACTGAATCAGAACCTCCAGGGAGAGACTTGGAAACATAATGTTTAACAAGAGATGAAATGATTATTATTATCAGAGAAGTTTAAGAAAACTGCTCTATTGCATGAGGTGGGAAGTGAACCCGTATCTCCCTTTGACTGATCAAAGAGAAGCCATCAGAGACCTGAAGCTCCTGCAACTAAAAATAAATCAAGTTATTCTGGAGTTTATCAGATTATAATATTATAGGATATTTATTCCTCAATATGGTAATACAGCATTGTCTGATTTAAGGTTATCTGGATCCAAAAATACCAAGACCATTTTGGAAAGTTAAAAATGGGCTGTAGTTTAAACCTCAGACTTTCTTAGCTTTCCTCTCTGTCCCTCTTTGGTCCTCGGGAGCAGAAATGAGTTAAGAATTCAGTTTCAATTCCTAGCAGCTGTAACTGATGCAGAGGTTCCAGCTGTGCAGGGGCTGGAGGACGGCTAGAAGGAGAACCACAGGCTGAGAATCAGTCCTCATGTCTGGGTGCCCACCAGATGGCTTTCATTGGATGTAGCACAAGTTACACGATCCAGGAAGTAGAAAACCCACCATTGTTTCGTTTGTTTTCCTTAGTTTCAGTTTTTCCCCCCCTGATGAGAAGAGCCAGGCCAGCTTCAATACCCATTATGGGAGCAAATAACTTATTTGTACAACCTAAACGCTTGCTTAATTAAATGGAAAGCAAGGCAGTGATTTCTGACAGGGCTGAACTTAAGTCAAGTTGTAAAACTCCACAGTGCAGCCAGAAGCAGCGACGGACAGTTGAACTGAAACCTGGGAACACGTCAGGGGCCCTGGACCACTGCTTCTCAGCCATTTTATTGTAAGTTATTCCCATTATCTCAGAGAGAAGTTTGAGACATGGTTAGAGAAAAGGATGGAGCTGATTACCCCCATTTTGAACATAGATCTTTGTTTTAAGATCATGCTTTATATGATATTGCCAAGAAACTTGCTTTGAATGATATTTTCAAATTTCAAAGCAAGGCATGATGTCTATAATAGCAGATAATGACAACTACCTTCTACATGTAATAATTTAATATGCTTTAATATACTTCTATTCCTGAGCGTTCTTGATCTTATTTACTCTTCACAACAACTCTGTGAAGTTGGTACTCTTATTAACATAATTTTACAGATAAGGAAACTGGTAGCCTCCTAACAGAATCATTAAGTAACTAGCAGAAAGTCCACAGAAATTTTGTTGATTGAAAGCACAAGTCTAGAAAATATACATCTAAATACTAACAATGGTTGTCTCTAGGCTCTGAAATTTGGGGTGATTATTGTTATTTTGTGTTATTTTTCTACTCTGAATATATAGTAAGTTCATAATAAAACAATAGTAAATATGAAAATAAATATGAACTTTAGATCATAGTACAAGAAGAAAATAAATACTAATAGAGTGCCCTATCTGTAGTAGTTTCTGTAAACATTCAGATATTTCAGCTGTTGCCACTGTCATCTTCAGTATGGTAAATTCTAGAATACTCTCAATTTCTCTCTCACCCTCTCTCTCTATATATATAAAATATATATTATATACAATAAATAAAATATAAATTTAAATATAAATTAATTATAAATTTAAATATAGATTATATAAATTTATTTCTATTTGTTATACATAATTTATAGTATATATACTCTCACTATAGTATATATATAAAACAATATTGTGATAACTGACAATTTGAATATGGACTATGGAATTAGAAAATTGTATAGTATCAAAATGAAATTTTCCAATGTTCTTAACTGTTAAATTTCCTAAGTTTTATAAGAGAAAATGTCTCTCCCAGGAAATATACATTGAAGTATTTAGGTATGTATGTACATCTGCAACTTATTCTCAAGTGGTTCAAAAAAAAATTCATATATGGAGAATGAATTATAAAGCAATCAGAAAACAATAGAAACAAACAAATGGTGAATCTGGCTAAAGGTGAATCTAGTTTTTAATATTTCTGCAAGTTTAAAATTATATACAAACAAAAATTTACGATAAAAACAAACAAATAAATGGCTGACAACTTCTAACAACAGCAACAAAAATTCTCCTAAGCAACAGGGTCAAGTAGAATATTAAGGACATGATAATAATTTCTGAAATATTATAAAATTGAAAATACCACCTATTAAAAATGACGGGGGTATGAACAAATCAAGACTCAGAGGCAAAGATATAGATCTATGTGCTCTTATTTTAGAAATAAGAAATAAGTGAACTAAGCACTTGATTTAAAATCTTATGAAGAATGTCAACATAAGAGAAAACAGAAAGAAAAGAATAAAGATGAACGATAGAAATAAGCTAGAAAATAGAAAATTGGTAGCAATAATCAATAAATTTAAATGCTCATTCTCTGAAAAGAGTATAAGATAGATTAAAACCCTTGTAAATATAATAAATAAAAGGTATTAATCAACAAACTTAAAAAGGAGACTGGTGATTTAACAACTGATATAAAGGATTTTAAAATATAAATTATTGGGCTTCCCTGGTGGTGCAGTGGTTGAGAGTCCGCCTGCCGATGCAGGGGACACGGGTTCGTGCCCCGGTCCGGGAAGATCCCACATGCTGCGGAGCGGCTGGGCCCGTGAGCCATGGCCGCTGAGCCTGCATGTCCGGAGCCTGTGCTCCGCAACGGGAGAGGCCACAACAATGAGAGGCCCACGTACCGCAAAAAAAAAAAAAAATATATATATATATATATATATATAAATTATTGCAATGCACAATTTATTATAATCAATTTGAAATGTTTAGTCAAATGGACAATATATTGGCAAAATTGGCAAAACAAGATACAAAAACATGAAAATAATGATGGAGAAGGAAGTTGAGAAAGTTATTAAAGAAATACCTCATCTACCAAAAAAAGTATGACCTAAACAAATACACTGAATAATATTTCTATGAATTCAACAAACAGATTTTCCCATACCACGTAGTCAGTTCCAAATCACAGAGAAACAAGACCTGATACTCAATTCATTCTAAGAGATAATTATCATCCTCATCCACAGATCTGTAAAACATACCACACACATACACACACGCATAAACACATAGGCTTAGGACGGTAAACATGCACAAGTACCAATTCCAATACAACTGGTTTGAAAAAGTTAGAAGCAGACTCAGGCACATAGCAGATTTTCCAAAAATAGTTGTTGGATAAATGAATAAATGAATACATGGGAATACATATAAATGAAGAAACTAATGCAGTCAATTAGCAGCATCTACTAAGGGCATGCAAGGTAGGAATGGCTTGTGCATATCATCTATCTGCTAACTTTTACCAATCACTTCACCATGTCAGACCCAATGAACATAGGCAGAAAAATCATTTTTAACTGAACTTAGAGAATGCAGCTGTAACAAGAGCGCATGGTGACCAATAAAGGTAAATTCTAGGAATGTGAAAGATTATGGCAAATCGCAGAATCCCTTTTTAAAAAGAATTGCTTCTTTTTTTGGTGAGATTTAAAAGAAAAATTGAAGAAATGAAGACACAAAGGATTGGAGGGTGACAGAATACACTATCCCAAAATATGCCACTTTGGCATAAGGATTATTTTAAGTTACAGGCACTTGAAAAACATCAGATGTGAGAAGGGCATTCTTATCTCTCCTTTTCCTCCTAAAACAGGAGATAAAAATTCCCATATGGAAGATGCCTTCCCAGTAACAGAAGAAAAACATTTTCCAATGGGGAATCAAAGCCAAGAGAATTCTTTACCAACAGACCCTGTTAAAATAATTTTTACATTCCTTTAACCTCTCTTCATAATTTAGTTACTTTTCCACAGTTGCCTCTCTTTGTTCAACCCAGTATAAAAGATTGTAAGTTTCACCGTTTCTTTGGGTCTTTTGAGGGCTCCCATGTCATGTAACACTTAGATAAATTTGTATGCTTTTCTCTTGTTAGTCTGTCTTATATCAGTTTAATTCTCAGACCCTGCTAAAAAACCCTAAGAGTATAAAGGTAAAATTTTACCTCCCCTACAGGATGTTCCTGAAGGAAAAGACTGATGAATCTGACTACATGAAAATTTTAAATTCTGTTCAGAAGACATTACAAGAAATGTGAAAAGACAATGCAAACAGGGAGAAGATATTTTTCTTACTGGAAAACACTTATGAACTAATAAAAAGGTGGGCAAAAGATATGAGCAAGCAGTGGATAGCAGAGGAAATCTGAATGACCAACAGCACATATAAAAATATGTTCAACCTTACCAGTAATCAGAAAGATAAAAATTAAATCAATGAGATACCATTTTACATCCATCAAACTGGTGAGAATGAAATAATCCCGCACTGTCAAGTGCTGGTGATGATGTGGAAAAATTGGAGAAACATTCACATTTTGTTGATGATGTATTCATTGGTATAACCATTTTGAAGAATAAACCATCAACATCTAGCAACACTGAAGAGATACATATCTCACAAGCCAGGAATTTCACTTCTAGGCGTAAACTCTAGAAGTTCACTTGTGGAAGATGGAAGTGTGTTGCAACATTGTTTTTAATAGCAAAAAACAAACACACAAAAAATAAACCACACAAATATCCAACAACAGAATGAAAAAATTGTGATATACTCATACAATGGGGCCATTTATAGCAGTTTTATCAACAGAAGTAATCTCAAAAATATAATGTTGAATGAAAAAACAAATTGCAGATAGATGAGTATAATAATTTATACAAAATATGCTATATATTTATAGCTACATACCTATGTTGCAAACATAAACAAAGATGAAACTCATAGGCACCAACTCAGGATGGAGTTGCCTCTGAGGAGGAGAAAATGAAATTAGGTTAGGGTAGAGGAACAGAGGTATACAGGTATATTTCTTAACAAAAATAGGAAGCATATACAGCAAAATATTAGGATTTGGTGGATCTGTGTAGCAAGGTGATATTCACAAATATTAATTATGCTGTGTACTTGAAATTACTAAAGTGTTTAATAAGCACCTCAATTTTAAAATACATAAAAATATATAAACTACTGTATAAAATACATAAACATCATTAACAGGTAATTCAGAAAGAAAGAAAATATCCAATAAAAATGGAGGTGATGGTAAATTCAACTTTAACTCACTAGTAAAAAAAATTAAAACATACACATACCATTTTGGCTTACCAACTGAGCATGAAATTTCAAAAATGTTAATAGCTAATATTAACAAGGGGGAAGGGTGGGCACACCCATTCACCATTGATGAGGACTTAAGATGATATACATTTACTTAACATAGCAGTATATAAGAAAAGGTAAAAAAAATATGTACATATATTTATAACTTTACCTCAGCAATTCCACTTTAAGAAATTTAAGCAAAGGAAGTGATCAGAAACGGGGACCAAGATTTATGCTTAAGTATGTTTATACCAGCGCTGTTACTAATAGTGATATCTTAGATACATGAGAGTTAATAAAAAACAATAGGGAATGAAGCCAATTATGGCACATCTATACAATACAATGCACCACAGCTGTTTCAAACAATATTTTAAAAGAATATTTAATGCCACTGAAGTATGTCATTAATATGTTGTTAAGACAGGTTATTAAAGAGTTTGTAAAGTATGTTAGCAGGTATTTTTTGAAAAACAAATATATAAACAGGAAAAATAATTTAGAGGTATCTATACAAAAATGTCAACAGTGCTTATCTCTGGATGGTGAAATTATGGATCTTTTTTGCCGTGTTTTTGATTTTATAACAGAGAAAGTTATTAAAAATAAAACATTCACCAAAATAAGCTTTGGTTGATTAAAGATTTAAATATAAAATCTAATTATGGAAGAACTTGCAGAAAATCGAAAAAAAAGGGTTATCACCTGTCTGGGGGAATTTTAACTTTATCAGCTTTGAGGCTATTTAAATGATTGCACTATAAAAATCAGCATTACAAAAGATATTTTTTTAAGAGGGAAAATATTTTTATCAAACATTACAAGGAATTAAGATCTATCAAAAATAGCTAATTCAAATTTGTAAGATAAATGTTAAGATTTCCAAAGATAAATAGGTAAAAGACAGAACCATTCCCATAAGGGAAATAGTTAGTAGACAAACAGTGGGTAAATGTTAATACTCACCAGAAATCAAAGCAACGTAAGTGAAAGCAGTCTGAAAATGACGATTTACATATTCTAAAAGAAACAAAACAAAACAAAAAGGTTGAATGCTAATATTCAATGATGGTGAAGTTGCCCAGAAATTGACTCATACATTCATTTATAGCAGTATTGTTCCCACCCTTCAACCAGAAATGTTACTGATACTGACCACAGTTCTTGGCCTTCCGCAATCCATAGAAATTGATTAGAAGCCAGACAAGAAATTTAGGCAAGTCTTTACTGGGGCTCCTGCTATAGCAGGAGGGAGCAAAAACAAGTAATAGGTTCCCTTGCTTGCTCCTTGAGGGGGTGGGGGGCAAGCTGGTTCCTTATATGGGGTGGGGGTGGGGGTAGGGGTGTATCCAGGGGTCGGACTGGAGGGATGGCTTAGATGTTTTGCCCAGGCTCTGGTGGTGTTGTGTGCAGGGGGCATGCGTAGTACCCTGCTTTTGCTCCTGGCTCTTCAGAAGTGGCAGTTGGGTTGTCTGGTCTTTTTGTATCTTTTGTCCAGAATTTGCCCCAACTGCGCATGCACAGAGTTATTTTTAGTCCGTTATAGTTTCTTTGCATTCTGTTGCTCGAGGAGAGGTGTGTCCAGGTGCAAGCACTGCAGCACTTGCAGCAAAGGGTCCCAGGTCCCAGCCTGTCTCATTATCATTAAGAACTTGTTCTTAAGAAATAATTTGGCAAAAGCAGAAAACTGCCTCCTCACTTTCCCAACTTCCAAGTGTTGAAACTCCCAGGGCTCAGCCCTTTGACAGCTTCTCTTTAATATCCACATGCATTGTTTGGAGGATCTCACTTGTGTACAGAGGCCTCGCTCCTCCTGGGTCTCCAGGTAGAAAGCAAAACCAAGCAGCAATTTTCCTGAGGGGGAGGATGGAGGTTGAAGGCAGTTCAAAGGCTCTGAACTCAGTTTGGGGGCAGTGGGCAGCAAAGACAGGAAGGGCCAGCAAAGAGAGTCAGAGAGACACCTAAAGCAAGCTTCATCGTAATATTAATTCCTTACCACGTTAATAACTAAAATTCCCAGGCTTTATCCACTTGCGAGTAAGGGTGAGGTCCCCAGGAATTCCCTCATTGCAATAGCCCTCAGCTCTCCTGCTTCCCACTAGATCTCAGCTGCCCTTGACCCCTACTTCCTAAGTCTGCAGGTATTATTTTTGTGAGGTAGCCCATTCATATTTTGGTTTCCTTGCTGAAGCCCATGTAGGGGAGCCAAAATTTGCCACCCCAAAAGGTCTCTTTGACACGCAGATTATTTTGAGATGAAAATAATTAAAGCCCAAAAGACTCAGGAAGAAACTGTGACCTTCTCCCTAACTACCTAAAAGAATTTAGACAGAGGGCCTGTTTCCAGAACACAGCTATCACCAGAGATCTCTGCAAAGAATATGGGGTAAGTGTGGTAGGAAAAACACAGCAGGGCCTAGAGATCAGAGTCCACTCTGTGTCCCATTGTTTCTGTGTGGTCCAGCAAATGATTGTTTAACAAACATTTGCTTTTCCATCTTCACGTGAATTGCGTTCCTCTCCTTTTAAGTCCCAAACCACTACCCCCAACATCCTCTTGTGTCTTTAGCTGAAGATGGTATTTAAGGGGAGGGCTTTGGCCATTTTGGCAAGTTACTCAGTTTCCCTGGGTCTCTCCCATGTTATTAAACTTTTGTTTACTTTTTCTCCTGTTAATCTGTCTCCTGTCGATTTAATTCTTAGACCAGTCAGAAGAACATAGAATGGTAGAGGAAAATTTCTTCCTCCCTGACACCTATAAACCACTTAAGGTGGGCACTTTAGCACTCCCTCTATGCCTTCTAGGAGAGCCTTGACCAGCTAGGAGCTAGACCTTTCCCTCTGCTGGTGGCTGGCAGCTGCCTTGGGCCCCTGTGGCGACAAGTGGTGTCCTGCTCTTAGGTCAGGAAGCAGAACTGCTTGGGCCCCCAAGTCTCCTGAAATCTGTGTGTTCCACAAACACACTCACCCACTTGACATCCCAGCCTGGGGTCTCTCCTTCATGTGGGTTCTTTTATTGCTTAAGAATGTTTGGTTATTTACCATTCTTCATTCTCATGGCCTTGTGAGGTTGGAATCACAGGTTTCATTATCCCCATTGTAGAAGCGTCACAACAGTGTAGAACTGGACTCAAACTCAGATCTTCTACTCTACTGTCTCTCTCCATGGCACCAAGTATGGCCAAAAGTAGGTATTGCTACACATATTGACAGCCTATCACTTTCTTTATTGTTTACACATTGCCTGTGAAAAATGGAAATGGGAAGTTACTTTTCTATCAAGAGCTAAAACAAGCAGTTTTGCTCCAGAGATGATATGATAGCAGAAAGAAAGAATGCCCAGAGGCAAGGAGCCCTGTGTAAATCTGACTGTATTCTCCCAGCCCCAAAATCCCAATTACACACCGGTTGACCGCTGAGATCTAATCGTCGCTGTTTCCTGAGGCATCAAAATGATGGTTCTTTCTCCCAGGATTCCACCGCCCGCCCCCGCCCCCGCTCAGCCTGACAGTCAGATTAAGTTATCGGAGTGGAACTGTGGAGTGAAAAACAGTTCTCTCCAGGGTATCACTCCAGTTACCATACATTTAAAGGAAGCCTAGACACAGCAATATTTTTGTTCTCCTTTCCCTGAACTTTGCCTAGAGATAAAAGGTCCCTCCCCATCCTGGTTCACTCAGAGCAAAGCACTTACTCAAGTGCCTTCCTCCCTGCAAAACTCAGGCTGCTAAGGAAAGGGGAGGGTGCCTGTGGGCCTCACCTGAATAATCTAGCACTTTCTCAAGGTGGGAGAACTGAAATTGGGGCTGATGGCACTGGGCCTTTCCAGCTGGGCCCCAACAAGCGTTCTCCTGCCAGGTGTCATTTGAGCCAGGAGAACGAGACCGACTTTGGTTCAGAAGCAAAGGAAAGCTTTATCTTTCCGTCACAAAACGGAGAGGTGAGCATTCGCTCTGTAGAGTCAGCCCTCCCCCGGACAGGCCGTGGAGTGGACTGCTTTCTAGGGATCTCCTCAGCAGGGACGGGATGAAGTTACCCAGGGGCGGGCACTGGGCGCGCTGCTCACGTTCCCGGCGCAGCGTCTCTGCACACGGCCCGCCCCCACCGCCATCTTGAATTGCAGTGGCGCGTGCAGCGCTTCTGCGCACGCTCCGGAGCTGAGGTGCCGGGCATAGCCGTTTCACACCAAGAATTCTGGTCTGAAGGGCCTGGTACAAAGCCTGTGCGCGCGACCCCCTCTGAGCAAGTGCAACTAGACCAAGCATAAAGGAAAAGGAAAAAAAAAAAAAGGTTAGACTTTATCACCCAGATTCTATTTCTATTTCCCGGGAATTGTTAATGGGCTTCGCTGGTGACAATGGGGTCAAATCCACACAGGAATCCTGACCCAGAGACCTCCAGGAATTCCTCCTCGCGTTTGAAAATATTCACCCCCTCCACCCGACCCAAAGGAAAAAAACTTCCCAAAGGCAGGTTTGCACTACCTGCCGTGGGCAGAGCTTTGCGGTCAGTTCTTTCCTGTGCCTGCTGCAGACTCTCTGGCCCTTGGTTGTGACCCCTGGGGTCTAAGGAGTCAGACGGGGATACACTCACCAGTGACTTCCCAGTCCTGACTCCCGAGAGTGACCTCTCCAGGCGGCGAGTCCTGTCCCTAGCACCCCTGGAAGGACCCCTCTGTGGGCCTTTCCCACTCTAGAGCCTGCTTTCTCTGGCCATTAACCTGAGAAAAGGAGCCACATTTTTCAATTTAAATTCAGGGTTAGCTGTTCTAAAACTGATGATGGGAAGTATTCAGAAAACAAATATGTTTTGGAGAGTGCTTTATTTTTTTAATACAAAGGAATGCATAACAACTTAGGGAGTCAATTTCAAAATCAAAACCAGGAAGCATAGACCCTATCTATATTATTTTTTCAAAAACACTATAAATCTATTCTTTATTATAGTCAGTTAAATGGGTAGAAAAAGAGAAGGGAGGGAACATGTATGTGTAGGAGAAATAAAAAGCATGATGAAAGACTGTAATCAGTAAAAATAAGGATAGCAGGCACTGTGCTAAGCACCCTTCACGGATTATTCTCATTCTTCCCCCAAATCCTATGAAGTTAATAATAGTACTGTCCCTCTTTTAGAGTAGGGAAACTGAGGCCCAAAGATTTTAAATAATTTGCTTGCTAATGGGTCTAAAAACAGAGAAGCCAGCAAGGAAAATACAAATTCTCTGCTATCATAAAGCCTCCACTCAAGAGACAAATATCAAGAGACAGTCTTTTCCTCCAAAAGAAACAGTTATATGTAACCTGTTATCTTAAAATTCTACAGCTAAATAATTCCTTTATCATTTCTTAACAATAGGAATGACAAGGGAGATTTTGTGCTTCAACAGAAAACTATGCACTGCCCACACCCAGCACAGCCTTCCTAGGTTATCTGATTCTAGAGGCATTTTACAACTGTGTACATTGTAGATAACTAACACAAGTGCAAAATGCAGGTTCTGTGCTGTCCTGTAGAAGTTTGGTTGACTTCCCCGGAAGCTAAATGTGCTTCCACTTGCCCATTCATTTCAACATCGCTTTATCCATATAAATTTGTGGAGGTTTTATTTTCTCCTTTGAACTAGTTTTAACACCCTAAACAGCTTCCTCATTAATGAGTTAAATACTTACCATATGTTAGTTTTATATCTGAATGAGAGTCATGATTTTACCTTTTTTTAAAAAAAAATTATATCTTAACAGAATTATCAAAGCATGTCAGAGTATCTCATTGTTGCATTCTGGAGGACCCTTAGGCATGACCTAACCCAAATGGTTTCAAGAGTAACTGGATGACTATTGATGGTATATAAATTAGGTCTTTTGTAGCAGTCTCACCCTGACAATTTCCTGTCAAGCACACTGTCCTGTCCATGCCAAAGCTTCCTGGGCAAAGGTTCCAGTCCCCTCATCTTGGCTGGTCTTTTTTACTGCTGATTGGGGAAAATTAATCTTTGTATAAATTATATAATTCAACCATAATATCTCCATTACATCTGTCTTCTGCTATGTTTCATGGGCTGTTTCAAGCTATCTCCATTAAATAGCTGAGAAACGGCTTGAGAACATTTGTTTTTAAAATAATAATAATAGGGGCTTCCCTGTTGGCACAGTGGTTAAGAATCTGCCTGCCAATGCAGGGGACACAGGGGTTCGATCCCTGGTCCGGGAAAATCCCACATGCCACGGAGCAACTAATCCCGTGTGCCACAACTACTGAGCCTGTGCTCTAGAGCCTGTGCTCCACAACAAGAGAAGCCACTGCAATGAGAAGCCCGCACACCGCAACAAAGAGTAGCCCCGCTTGCCACAACTAGAGAAAGCCTGCATGCAGCAATGAAGACCCGATGCAGCCAAAAATAAATAAATAAATTTATTAAATAAATAAAAATTTAAAAAATAAAATAACAATAATAAACACACTATGTCTTTATCTGCAGTGCAAGAGCACAATTCCATTTTTTTTTTTTTTTTTTTTTTTGCGGTACGCGGGCCTCTCACTGTTGTGGCCTCTCTAGTTGCGGAGCACAGGCTCCGGACGCGCAGGCTCAGCGGCCATGGCTCACGGGCCCAGCCGCTCCGCGGCATATGGGATCTTCCTGGACCGGGGCACGAACCCGTGTCCCCTGCATCAGCAGGTGGACTCTCAACCACTGCGCCACCACGGAAGCACACAAAATCATTTTTTAAAATCTTAGATACATGAAGAGCTCATAGCCAATTCCTACAACCTTGGAAAAACTACCTTTTGTTGTGTGTGCTTTGGAGTAAGACAAACATAATTTCAGATTTCATTCCACCACTTACTAGAGTGTGGATTTGGGCAACTCAGTAACCTCCCTAAGCCTCAGTTTTCCTCTCTGTATAAAGGGAATAATCATACATGCATCATTATAGGGTTGTTCCTGAGGTTTCAGTGAGATCTCACAGAGTCTGGTATCTTTGGGAGTTGGCACCTGAACTGTTAACCCCTGACTTCTAGGCCTGCGTAGGAATTGATGACTAATCATGACAGTAAGATACCCTGTGGAAAAGTGATGAGTCACTGGCAGCACTTGAAGCATATCTCTGGGAACTGTTCCTGATTTCTTGTAGCCAAGGACTTCATTTGCTGAGCTCAGAAAGCTTTTGTGAAATGACTGTGTGACATGGAGCAAACACCAGCTGCTGTAGAGAGTCTTTGGCCACTTCGATCTAAGTGGTGCCCCAGTCCTGCCTGATGCTGGGAATAAGGACAGTGCCTCTGGCTATCCCATTGTCAGAAGCACTGGGACCCAGAGAAAGAGAGCTGCCATGCTAATGGCTCACCTTCCCAAACTGTGCCCTTAGTTTACTGCAATCAGCCAATTCAGTTCATAGCTCGGTTGGTCTCCCTTAGGAGCCCAGCATGAGCACCCCTCATCAAGCCCAACCAACACCCGAAGCAGCTGTAGGATGCTGGCACAGAGTCTACTATGCCCACCCTCTCCCACAGAGGAGAAAACCCTTGTCAAACTTGAAGGAGCCAGCAATGGTCTGTGTCTGTCTAGCTGTTCAAAACCAACTTAAATCTTTACTTCTTTTTGCTTCCAAGCATAATGCAAACAGAGGAAAAAGGTTTTCTATTCTACTGGAACTACTAAACTCATAAAATGCATTATTGGTTCCAGAGTATCCAGTCACAAAAAAGATAGCTGTGGTTTTGTTTGTTCTTTCATTGTTCCACAAACCAGCAGCTGTAATTCTGATGGGGAGAATAAAAGGGCCAGCACAGATCAGGAAACATAAAAATAAGTGTAAAATGAGTTCTCATCTCTTTGCTCCCTAGCTCTTCACTTTAGACTCTGGGAATGAGAGAGTATCAGAGTTTACAGGAACCCAGAAGTCCTTAGATCCAATCTACATAGATTAGACATGTGGTCTCAGACAAGGAATCTCAGAGTCTCAGTTTTCTCACTTGTAAAATGGAGGAACTAATTTTTGTCTCATCTGTTACAAAAATCAAATGAGCTCTGATTGTGCCAAGCACATTCCATGTAATAACATTTCATCCTCACACTTCCATTTTACAGATGAGAAAACTGAGGCAAAGAGCAGTTACATTATTTACACAAGGTCACACAACTAGTCAGAGGCAGACCCCATGCAGAGGTTAATCTGAAAAGGTTAATCAATTCAGGCATGATGATCTTGGATGAATAAATACCTGCTTGAAATGCTTGAAACATTCTTTCAAATAATCTAAGACATCATCTGCAATCTTGTGTTCACCTTTCATTTGTTTACTTGTCTTAAAAAACAGATAAGGAAACAGATAAGGAAAAGGTTAGACTCCAGGCCAACCCCTTTTCAAATAAGGACATGTTCCAAGCCAGCTCAAAGAAGTGTCCCTACCTGTTTTTGTTGCCAAAAACGCGGCCTCTGTGCACCAGTGCTGAATCGAATCTCGGAGACAGAGTTTTGGGTAAAGTAGAAAAGAATAGCTTTATTGCTTTGGCAAGCAAAGCTGGACACAGCAGGCTCCTGCCCTTGAAAACTGTGTGTCCCCAACCTGGGAGGTTTTGGTGAGGAGTTTTATAGCAATAGTTCAAGTGCCAGGTTGCTGATAAATTAGGGTGTGTGAGGGGCCTGCACTCCTTTAATCTGGTCTCAGATAATCTCTTGATGAACTTCTCTGGTTCCTTTAATCTGGCCTCTCAGGTGGTCTTCTCTGGAATGAAGAATGCTACATCTTCCATTGAGTGGGGGGAGGGGGGTTAGTTCTATAAAGAGCTTAAAGATATTGTTATGTGTATCCCTTGAGGTGGAACCATGACCTGGCCCCAAGGCTGCACTATTGTTCCTTCACTGCTCCTCCCTTGTCTCTGCATTCCCTCCCTTCCCTGATTAGCAACTGTTCGAACCTGCCCTTTGCAACTCAGGGAAGGTCATGGAGGCTGGAGTCTGTTCCCTACAAACAAGGAATGGGGGACACAGAAAGGCTTTCATGTCCAGGAGCCCCACAGGGTCCTGCTCAGTTTCATTCCCACGTAGTACAAGAATGTCCACACAGATCGATCTGTGCCCCATAAAAGCTTGGTCATTTTCCTGGTGGCAGCCTGGCCCCAAGCAGGTGTAGGAGAGGGTAGTCATTTTCCAATGACGTGATCCTACAAACTTTATAAATTTCATTTTGGAAGTGGAATAAGAATGAAGAAAGCAAGCTCGGTGCAGGCCTGAGGAAAGCCAGGGATTGAGGGCATATGGTTTAGAAAACTGACCCTGGATTCAGGTGGCCTTGATTTCCTCTCCCTCAGCCTTTTACTGATAAAATATGGTTTTGTTCTAGTTCTTAATCTCTTGAATCTCAACTGTAAAATGAGGGAAATAATAGTACCAATCCAAAACGTACTGTTTCAATTATTCTTTCCTCGGAATTCTGCCAAAAGGCTACAATTCTCAGGTATCCCCAGCATCTGATGATGAAAGCAAGAAAATCTGATTTTGAATATAAAGCCCTGTGTCTCCCATCATGAGAGATTTTCACCTTCATCCCACGCCTTCTCCCTCCTCTTGCTCTCTTTATCTATGTAAAATATTTTTTCTTCTGATTAACTTTCTTAACGCCATTACACTTAAAAGGAAAGGTTACGTTCAGGTCATTAAAATCCAGCCTCTTGAAATCTCTATTTCTTCAAGAAGCTCTTCAAATTAAAAGGAAGCAAGTACAGGGCAATTTTTAAGGATCTAACTATAAGACCATTATTATTTTAGATTGAGGATTGCAGACAAGAGAAAGCACTGGGCCCTACCACTATGCACAATGCTGATAACTTGCTGGAGGCTTCAGGCTCCATGGGATCAGGCCATGGGAAATGAAGTGTCCTCCATCAACTGCTGGGCTTTCTGGGGTGTGGAAATGACTAAAGATCCCACTAATGGATCTACTGATTCCAGTGTATTGATGGGGTCAACTACATTATAATCAGGTCCCAAAGGCCTGGGGGCCATTGCATCCCTCTACGGCAGAGCCTTCACACATTTTTAATGAAGCACTTTTGTCAGTTTGAAAAAAATTTTGAGTGCCCTCCAAAATACATGGATATTTATCTGTTTATAAAGTATATAGCACTAATACATTACATAGTACTGTGTACAAGTGATACAGTATAAATATAAGCAATATATATACACAAAATTTTCAAAGGTGATATCTTAGTTGGTTTGGGAGGCTATAATAGAATACCATAGACTGGGTGGCTTATAAACAACAGAAATTTATTTCTCACAGTTCTGGAGGCTGGGAAGTCCAAGATCAAGGCACCAGCAGATTTGGTGTCTGATGAAGGCCTCACAGATGGCCGTATTCTCATTGTAACGTCACATGGAGGAAGGGGCAAGGGAACTGTCCGGGGTTCATTTCATATGGACACTGATCCCATTCATGAGGCCTCTGCCATCATGATCTCATCACCTACCAAATGCCCTATCCATTTACCATCACCCTGGGGGCTAGGTTTCATATACTAATTTGTGGGGGACACAAACATTCAGCCTAGAGCAGGTGATACAAGAAAAATCAGAAAGATCTATTATTTTCTTCTTGTGCCCCAACAGATGTCTCAAGCCCCACCCTGAGGAAATGGTTCTCAAACTTTGGGTGACCAAGAATAATCTGAAGAGTTTGCTTAAAATTAACGTTGTCCAGGCTCCAGCTCTGGAAGTTCTCATACACTTGTTCATGGGAAGAGCCTATAATTCTTTTCCTGAGCTCTCAGGCTGACTCTGATTCCAACCCTCAATCAGATTTTGGAACCACTGATCCAGACCCTTCTGTTTTCCTCCGCTTTTAATTTTCCACTAAATTTTAATCCTGTGATCATGCTGTTATCTACCTCCTGGACCCCCTACATGAATTAAAAACAATAAAAATGGTAAGAATAGCTGCCATTTATTATTTCCTGCTTGGCAGGATTGCTAAGGGCTTACCTCTTTACATTATCTCCTTTAATCTGATCAGGTAGATATACTTAGTCCCCCTACACAGATGGAAAAATCTAAAGCTCAGAACACTAATGTCTTGCCCTAGGTCACCCAGTCAGGAAGTGATAAGCCAGGGACCTTAACTTAGATCTGTCTGATTCCAAAGCCTGGACTCTTGACCACTAAGCATACTGCCTCAAAATAAGTCACTGTAATTTACTGAACCTCTACTATGAACCAGGCACTTGGCTGGGCACTTCACATATAAATCCGTAATACTAATGACATACCTGTGTTTGTAGAAGTGTGAATCTCAGTCCGCAAATTCTGATGTGGAAGAAATACCTTTATTTTCTGTAACCCACCTGAGTTATGACTCCAAACTCCTATTATTTAGGCCCTCCTAGATTCTTTCTTCCCCTGCCCCACCCACAGTTCTGGATCTGACACAATACCCAGAAATGGGGTTAGGGGTAAGCACCTGATCATCTGACATCAGACCACATAGGTGACCACTAAGGGGCCACTCCTCCCCATCTTCATGACCTGTTGGCACCAGAGGCTTACTGCTACTCACACCCCATGGCAGGCACAGGGACATCTTTTGTCCCCCTGCTGACACACAGCCATTTTTTCTTTGGGTTCTTACCGCTTTCTGGAAGCAAGGGACTGTCCCCTCTGCCCTCATAGACAAATCTCCCTCTCTCCCCACCCACTTACAAAGCCCAAGAGACTCTCTTTCTAGTGATGGGATGGTAGGGGTACTCTTTCTCCCTTCACATCCCTTTGAAACATTTTTAGCCTTTTGCTTGCCATTGTTGGTTAGAATTCACTTACTCTAGGTCCTAAGTTTCAGGAAGACAAAAGGTTGATAGTCTTCTCTCTACTTTACTCTTCTTAAGTGGAAGGGAGAGGGTGAGGGAAGAGGTTGGGAGAAATATATTGTTGATACCTCTAAGTATTATCTCCCGCCCATGTTCTCTTATTTTACAGGTGAGGAGATGGAACTCATTAAGGTTAAATAACATTTTGCCAGCTAGTTGATAATAGACCCAGGATCCCAGAGGCACTTGGATTCAGTGGCTTCTTGGTGAGTTAATCTGTAGAGTGAGGCCGGGGGTGGAGTTGGTACCTGGCAGTACCCAAAGGATAAGAGATGAGGTGGACCCAGGGGAGAGGAGCCAGGTAGATAGTCAGCTGATTTTAGGTTCCAACTTTCTGGGAAATAAGTAAAGTGGAACCTTCAGATCCTGCTTAACTATGCAGGTAGGATGGAGCCAGCCAAGAAGCCAGCACAGAAACCTCTGCTCAGAAATCATGCATTTGACTAGATGGTCTCCAAGGTATAGTCCTCTGGAAGCTGGTGCAGCCACAAGACACTATAGAGTTAAGCTCTGGCCTAGGATCAGTCTGTCCAAACTGCCGGTGGTTTCAGAAGGTCCTATCAGTTCGTTTCATCCGGGCAATGATCACCAAGTTATCTAACTGCCTACCCAACATTTCCACTTGGATGTCTAAGAGGCATCTCAGACTCCACCTGGGCAAAACTGAATTTTTGATTTTCCATCACCAAACCTGCTCCACTCACATCCTTTCCTATCTCAGCTGCTAGCAACACCATTGTCCCATTTGCTCAAGCCAAAGTCCTTGAAGTCATCTTCAACTCCTCTCTTTCTCTGCATCCCAGTAGTCAGGAAATCCTGTTGTATCTACCTTCAAAATATATCCACCACCCATCCATCAGTCCCCAATTCCACTGTTACTGTGCTGAACCAAGGCACCATCACCTCTTGCTGGATCACTGTAATAGCCTCTTAGCAGATCTACCCACTTGCACCCTTGTTTGCTAATAATTTGCTCCTAGTCTTGCAAACTAAAATGATCTTTTACAAATATTATACAAATCATATCACTCTTCTGCTCAGAATGGTTCCCCGTGTCTCATACTATAAAAGCCAAAGTCCTTTTAATAATGTCTCCCTAATCACTGGCCTCCTTGCTGTTCCTGGAATATTCCAGGCATGCTCCTACCTCAGGGCCTTTGCACTGGCTGTTCTGGCTACCTGATGCTCTCCTCAACATGTCCACAGGGGCAACTCCCTCAAACCCTTGCTCAAAGTTCAGCTTCCCAACAAGGCTCACCTTGACCATTCTATTTAAAATCACTACCTTCCCCAACCCCCTTAACTCAGCCATACTTTTCCTTTTTCCATAGCTCTGATTACATTCTACCAATCTACATAAATCTCTTATTTATTATGTCTATTGCCTGTTATCTGACTCCTCCCATCTCCTGTGGTACATAAGCTCCACAAGGACTGGAATCTTCGTCTGTTCTCTTCACTTGCATATCTCAAGTACCTAGAGCAGTGCCTGGAATATAATAGATATTTTTTTAAAGTTTGAAAAATGAATAAAGTTTAAATAAAACTAGAAACCCAAGGAATATTACAAGAGCCACACCTGAATTCCCCCTGTCTGGTTTTGCCAAGTGGCCTTACTTCTCAGTCCTCTACCCAGTTAGAGCATCCATTAACACAGAGGAGGAAAGAGTGTGTTTACTCTAGGGCCATCTTTCAATGGGGCCCCCAGCAAAGGCATCCAGTTCTGCATCTTTGCTCCTCCATCAGCTCCTTCTTAGACTGAGGATAGAGGTTTTCTGCCCCTTTCAGCTATAGAAATGTTGCCCATCACTCTTTTACCACAGGCACCATCAATTTTGCTAAACTCAATTGAAAACAGACCACCTGGGGGCTCTCCACATAGCAGAGTCCTTTCCTTTCTCTTGGGGTTTAGCCTGCAATTTGAAATACCACTGCCAGGAGCCTGCATCCCCTTTGCATACTGCCAGAGAGAGACTTAGGCAACCATGTGGAAGTCACCTACTCCTGACCTTTGACAGAACTTCCAAACACAACACATTAACTTTAAATTGATTAATTTAGAACTGTGACCTTGGCCCAAGAAGGTAAGGGTACATGACAAGATATTTTATTTTCAAAATGTATCAGGATAAAAAATACTTTTGTAAATCAACCTTTTTTTTGTATGAGATAGAGTTAGATTTGGGTTCAGTGTAGGAAGGAAAGTGTCTGAACACTAGAAAACATGTTTAAAAGGTTAATTATTAATGGGCAGTCTTCTCTAACAAAGTATCAATAGGCAATCTGCTCTCTTTAGCTTCAGAAATTAGCAAGAAGACCTCGGTCCGGGTGAGACAGGAGAAATGGAAAATTCCCTGTGTGTCTCTATTTTCTTGGTTTTGTGCATCTTTATCCAATCAAGTGCCCATGGACAAAGCCTGGGACTAGGTAAGAGCCTGCCTTTTCTCTGGAAATGGGCATGGATTTTCTTTTTTAAATGTACGTCACAATGAATCCAAGTGTTCTTGGCTATGTGGAACAGAACTTGCTTCACAGCATACGAGGTGTTCTGTTAGTGGCATCGAAGGTCACAAGGATGTGTAGCTGTTTGTAGGCAGGACTGAAAGTTTAGGAAGCCACTCTGGGAGTAGAAGTCTTCTCAAAGCGCTTGCAACTAGCAATGAAGTCTCTCGCATATCCTATTAAGAAATAGTCAGGATAAGACTTCTTTGGTGGCAAATAATCTGAAAGAGTTTCAGATCTTCCTGAGAGTTAATTTGGCATCTAATTTGCAGTTGAGGAGAACAGCTTGCAATGAAATGCTTCATCTTGCTGAGGGTTGTCTAATTGCTGGCTCTCTCAGAAGAGAGGAATTTGTAGAATCCTCTTTCCAGTCAGGTTGAAAACAGAGCTATCATTGCACATTTTCTAGACTTCACTTTTTCTGCCAAAGTTTTACTCTGAGACTGAGGAATTCAACAGCAGTCACACCTGTTTGGTCTGTAAATTCACACACTAGGTTGATGCCCAAAGAGATCCAAATGCTTGATCAGGTAGGTGGATTCCAGGTTCCTGGCTAAGCAGTGCATTGGATCAATAAATGATGGATATGAAGTGAACTGAACACTTTGGGCAAATGAGACTGGCCTTTGGGACTTTGTTTTTGTGCTGGTTACTGGTCAGGACCTAGAAACTCTAAGGTAGAGGCTTAGATTTTTCTTTCCTCAAAGACTGCTTGGAGGGAGCTCCAAAAAGAATTAGGAACTTACTACCCAAAGATTGCCTGAAAATTCCAGAACATTTTTTTTCTCCTTTAAGAAAAAAGGCTGTTCTTTATGTTTAATTATTATTTTGTATACGAGGTCAGTTAATAACTTATTAGCAGTATTAATTATTACCATTCACTGAGCAATTTTTGTGTCAACCACAAGGTTAATTATTTTGCATACATCATCTCACTTATCAAGCTGAGTCTAAAAATGATAATAATAATTTAGAGCCATCGGGCAGAATTGCTGATGATTTTTATTCCGTGTTCACAGGGATATTGGTGAAGGGCCTTTCCTGCCCTTTGGCCCAGAATGTTGTTTTTGTTAATTTTTTACTGAAGTATAACATATATCTAAAGGAGTGCCTATATCGTAAGTGCTCAATGAATTTTCACAATCTGAGCCAGCATCCCAGAAACCTCCCTTGCATACCTCTTGAGCCTTAACATAGATTATTTAGCTTTGGGGGGAAGCTTTTCGATAATGGACACATACAGTATATGCTCTTTTGCTTCTGGCTTCTTTCACTAAACGTTATGTTGGTGAGATTCAACCATGCATTTGCATGAGGTGTGACTCATCATTCTGTTCACTGTAGCATTTCATCGTATGAATATACCACCCTTGGTTTATCCATTCTGCTACTGATTGGCCCAGTCGATGTTTCAGTAGAGACTTGGGGGTTGGAAGCCATTAGAGTCTAGGTGAAGGATAAAAGGCAGGATGGGTTGCTGAGTATCGTCCACATTTCCCTCAACAAATCCTGTGCTGGTCAGCTACTGCTTTCCCAGGGTCCTGGTTTGTCCAAAAGCTGAGGGAAGTGGCCACTATTAGCAGGAAGGTTCTTCAAGGGAAAGGATCAGAGCCAGGAGGCCTCTTGTTCCTTTGAGAGCAGAATGTCGTGGCAGAATTTCTTCTGCAGGGAGTGAGCCAGATCTGTGTGCATGAGGCTGCTGGGACATCCGCGGGGGGCATTGCAAGGAGGCAAGCATCCCACAGTAGAGCCCTAAAAGGTTGAGTATCTATACCTTGTAGGATAGTTTTCCAAACTGCCCCCCAGGGGAGATTTTGGTTGCCACAACTGGGGAGAGAGTGCTGTTGGCATATAGGGGGTAGAAGCCAGGGACGCTGCTAAACATCCTACAATGGACAGAACAGCCCCACAGCAGTGAATTATTCAGGACGAAGTGTCAATAGTGCCAAGGTGGAGAACACTTGGTCTGTACCAAGCTTCAACTGTCACTAGTCAGGGGCCAGGAGGAACTCCCATAGGACCCTTCCTCCTTAACCCCAATCCTCCCAGCTTACCTTTTATTATTATTAATGACATTGCTAATGGACCGACTAATATATTGTGCACCCTGTATATGCCAGACACTGTGCAAACGTTTTATCCCACCCTCACCTTGTGGTTGAGTCAGCCAGCAGAAAATTGACTTGCTGGAGGTCCCATGATTGCTCAGGGCAGAGCCACGAGAGGCACCTAGAGGTTGATCTGTCTGCCTAAGGCTACAGGTTTCTGGCCGTTGTGCTCACACCCAGTGGTTTAACAGCCAGAGATCCCTAGAAATACATTCTGCTGGGTTCCTCTCACAGGAGAGGACTATTTGAATAATTCCTGCCTACCAGCACCAAGGGAAACAAGATATGGTGAGCCTCCTGAAGACCCCAGGACACAGAGCTACCATCGTTCTCATCCCCAGACCTCCCTGCCTGAGGCCCAGTCCACCCCACTGGTGTGGCCAGGAGGATCAATACTGCTTAAATGGTAGCTGCTACTCCTAGACCCTGGCAGCCCCACCTTCCAGCGGTATCCACGACCACTGCCTAAGGTGCCTGCCCCCTCCCTGCAATTCCAGCCACAGAGTCCACATCCTAGAAGCAACTGAAGCCCAGCCGTCAGTCACTTATTCATTTAACAAGTAAGTGTGCATAGGCATCTGCCATATATAAGGCAGTGCTTTTAATACAACAGTTCTCAAACTTCCTGGTCCCAGGACACCATTACATTCTCCAAAATTATTCAGAATTCCGAAGAGCTCTTTTTTTTTAAATATTATTTATTTTACTTATGTATTTTGGCTGCGCCAGGTCTTAGTTGAGGCACGCAGGATCTTTGTTGCGGCATGCAGGCTTCTTAGTTGTGGCATGAGAACTCTTAGTTGCAGCATGCATGCGGGATCTAGTTCCCTGACCAGGGATAGGACCCAGGCCCCCTGCAATGGGAACGTGGAGTCTTACCTACTGGACCACCAGGGAGATCCCCCAAAGAGCTCTTTTTTACTTGGAACACAGGTATCAATATTTACCATATTAGAGACTAAAACTGAGAAAATTTTTTTAATTTTAATGCTTTTAAAAATAACAAAGTCATCACATGCTAACATATGTAACGTGATATTATGAGGAATAACTCGTATTTTCCAAACAACAACAAAAAAAGTGAGTCAGAAGAGTGACACTGGTTCACAAAGAAATTTTGCTAATTTTGTAATGTCTGGTTTAATAGAAGCAGCTGGATTTTTTCATCTGTTTCTGTATTGAATCTGTTGTGATATGTTGCTTTGTCCAGAGTACATGAAGAAAACTGGACTCACATATAGGAAAAGGGAGGACATCCTCAGAGGTCCTGCCAAGGCCCACACTCAGAACTGCTGTATTAGTGCAGCAGACACTGTACAACTGCAGACTGCTCAGTAGCCCCTGCTCTCCATGAGCTTACTGTCGAATCGGGTAAGGGTAGGGAGATGGGAACTGCCTGCACTGCCAGCAGCAATAAGAGGGCCATCGTCCATAGAGAATGCAAAATAATAATAGAACTTACTAAAAGTTGGTCTTCCTTTCATCATCACAATTCTATATAATGCCAGTGATAAAACTAAAGCCCCTCCCCCTCAAAATAGTTTTTTGGTCAAATTTGTAAACAACTGCTGTGGTTACTGTTGAGTTTTATTAATATATATGTAAACTTCAAATAATCACAGTTTTATATTACTTCTCCTTGAATAAATGTTCTCTGTCGATGTCAATTTAGAGACCTCCCAGTTTTGCAGTTGGCCCCTGATACTCGTGGACTGTGACATGTGCTCATTGCAAGTGTCTAATGGTTCAGAATCCTCCCAGCTCACTTTGGTCATCTCATGTCTCCAAATCCCGTGGTACTTATTGCCTGTTCTTGCATTTAAACAGCAGATTTGAAATTTAAAATGATAGCGTAGTGATTATAAAGACAAAGATACAGAACCCGAGAACTTCAATTCTCCTATCCCGTGTGACCACTTAAGAGTTTTGTGTTTAAAACGTAAAACAAATTTTACAGTGAACTGTGAAGTATAATATTTTGTTTGGTAAGTAAAAATTTTGTTTCTTCCAGAAAATATCTTTAATGCACTTGCGTATCTTTAAAGTGGAAATGTATTCTTCTTTTATAAATTGTTCATTGCTTTAAAACTAAATAACAAATCAAGAAAATAGTAATTATTGCTGATTTTTGCATGCATATAACTGAAAATAGCTTTGTCTTATAGAGCAAAGTGGTATTAAAATGATCCATTCTGGGTTTCAAATATATAAGGTATACCACTGAGTCTAATAAAGGAGATAAGATGTATATATAAAATTTTTTCAACTAGACCATAAAATATGCTGAGTACCACTGGAGAGGAGTGCAATGGAGTGTTTCTGTCCCCCCAAAATTCATATGTTGAAATCCTAACCCTCAATAGCATGGCATCTTAGGAGGTGGGGACTTGGGTGGTGATTCAGTCATGAGGGTGGAGCCCTCATGAATGGGATTAGTGTCTTTATAAAAGGGACCCCAAAGAGCTCACTCACTCTCTGTTCACCATGTGAGGAAACCTGGAAGAGGGTTTTCACCAGAACCCCAACATGCTGGCACCCTGATCTCAGACTTCCAGCCTCCAGAACTGTGAGAAAAATTTCTGTTGGTTACAAGCCACCCAGTCTATTGTAATTTGTTACAACAGCCTGAGTTGACTAAGACAAGGTGCAGGTAGAGATGGAGAAGAGTTTACTTCCAAGTACGTAGAGGAAAGGCTTCTGGGAGGAAGCAGCATTTGAGCCGAGTCTTGCAGGATGGAATCTGGACAAAAGTGAAGGAGGCGTTCCTTGTGCATAAGCAAAGGCAGAGAGCCAATAAAGTACACATGTTTTCCAAGTCCAAACACCTTCCAAAAACAGGCCTTCCAGGAAGGAGAAGAAGAAAAAAAAAAATAGGAAGGAGTTGATAGCAATACTACATCACAACTGCAATAAACTGAAAACAACTTGGATGCCCAACAATAAACCATCAAGGATGGAGGGTCCAGGTATTACTAATTCCTCCTTTAAACAAGCATTGTTTTGAATACCTACTACTAGAAGTTCTAGGAACTTTTGGGAACAATGATGATGAGATTCAGAAATAAAAGGCTTAATGCTGACCCTTAGGCACTCATAGCGCAATACAAGTGTTCTTAGCCTAGCCCAGGGATGGGTTTCAGAGAGGCTGGATGCCTCTTAGGATAGTACCCAAGGCTGTATGAATGTGCATTTGAGGGTAGGAGAGAAGTCATAACTTCTGGCAAATTATCAAAGGGACCTGTGACCTCTAAAAGGTTACATAACAACTGGTCTTGTAGCTTTTAAAAAATAAGTATGAGGAAATTTTAAAGGCAATAAAGTGGGGGAGAAAAAGAGGACTAAATAACCTACATATTGAATCACAACTATGATAAGACTACATTCATGTATATTGCTAGGGATTTGAAATATATGTAAAGATCTATAAAGAGTATTAAGGCCATGGAGAGAGAGAGAAGAGAGAGAGAAAGAGAGAGAGAGAAAGAGAGAGAGAGAATGTGTGTGTATGTGTTTTAAGTGTTTAAATGTGAAAGAAAGAAAAAGTTTTTTTTAAAAACCTGGTAAGCTACAGTTAGATTGGTCCTGGATTTGTTGTCCCTAGAGGGGCCACCTCCCACCATCCTCATGGGCTTAGCCAAGCCCAGAAGTACAGCCCCAGCAGGACCTGAAAATTCCTAACAGGCCTCCACAACTGCAGGGAAGGTGGTTCATGAGTACTACTTGAGGTAGTATCCAGAGATGGAACTCATTCACCTGGGCGAGTACATGAAAGCAGAATCAGCAGAAAGCCAGCCCCAGAATTCTCATGAAATTCTACATGCTCTCTGCTAGAGACCCTCCCACCCGCTGCCATACTTCCTGGCCCTATGGCTGAGCCATTCTGGAGCCCTCCTGAGGGCATCGTACCCAGAGAGGACAAGCCTGAAGTGAGAGGACATCAGCCTATCTCCCACCCTGCTTGCCTTTCACAAGGGACCCAGGACCTGAACCCATATTTAATTGTGGGCCAGGTGAGCAAGATCCCCACCACCACATTCTTGCCGCCCTGTTTTCCACACCAGCTGCCACAATGCTACAAGGCATGCTGCGTCCTTGCAGGCGAGTCAGCAGGGAGAAGGGAAGGAGAGGCAGGGCTGGGCCAGAGGCTTGCCCGATTTTAGGTATGGTCCACAAGACACAGCTGAGCAGTCCCAGTTACAGTCTCCAAGGGGATGTGACCACCTTGACCTCAGCCTGGGGTGTGCGCCTGATATCCATGGGGCCCAGCAATTCTCATGGCCAGAAGGGTGGCCGTACACTGGTTCCCAGGAGAGTGTTCATTTTAGAGTGGGGCCCTGTCAGCCAGGGATCAGAGTCCAGCCCACTAGGGAAGGGGGCTGGCCGGGAGCAGGCAAAACATCTGGACCCCTGCCAAACAAGCTGAGGATCATGGCCAGACTTCAGCCCCAAGGTGAAAACTAGAAAAATGGGTCAGAGCCCAGCCAGTCCTGCAGGGAGTGGGGTTGCTATGTTAAGGTAGACAGCAGGTGCACCCAACTGCTGACAATCAGGCACCTAGCTTAGGGCAAGGAGACAAACTCGAGTCATTCCCACACTGGAAGATTCAGGGTGCAGCTATGCTTCGCAAGAGAAGGTGTAATTCGTAGGCATTGCCACAAGGTAGCGCAGTGACGCCTTAGCTGCTTCCAGGGTTTCAGGAGAGGATTCAGGTATGGGGAAAACCAAGTTTCTGGATGACTCTGGAAAACTCATGACTATTGGTTAACGTCACTCTCCTCTCTGCTTATGACTCTATTTCCAGAAACACTCATCGTTTCGATATTTCCACCATGGGATTTGAGGGGAGGGGTAGGAAGAAGTAAAGTGAAGATCAAGTGTATTGAAGGGGAGGCCTCTTTGTCCCCAGCATTTTCTCCTCCATATATACAGGTTCACCTTCAGGGGCCTGGTAAAGTAGATTTTAACAGCTTTTAGATGGCATGTTGTGGCATTAAAATAGTTCTTATGTCCATATAAAGGTGGCAACACTGAATAGTATTTTCGTTCCAAGGCTAAGTGGGACAAAAGTAGTATACCTAACTGTGTGTGTCTTGTGATTACAACTCCATGAAAACATATATTTAAGGAAAAAAAAACTACTAGAAGAAAATGTACAAACATGTTCAGACTTCAGTTGAGTTTATATCTAAATTTTTGTCTCTTCCAAATTTTATGTAATGTTGTACTATGTATATAGTGTTTTGCTTTATGATTTGAATAATTTAAAAATTCACATCAAAATGATAAAACAAAGGGATTTGACTAGTCAGAGGTTCTCGAACTTTAGTGTGTATGAGAAACTTATTAAAATAAGATTTTATTAAATCTCATTTATTTATAAAATAAATAAATTCTATTAAATTTGTTAAATAAATAAGTCTTATTAAAATCAGATTTCTGGGTCCCATCTGCAAGTTTCTAACTCAGTGGGCCTGGGGTAGACCCAGGAATTTGCATTTCTAGAGTTCCCAAGTGCTGCTTCAAGTGCGGGGAGTACACCTTGAGAACCAATAGAAAAACAAAAATAGACAGTTAATGGCAAAACATTAACTTGACTTGAACGCAGGTCTCCTGGTTTTCAGGTTTAAGGCTCTTCCCTCAGAAACAATACAAGCTTCCAGGGCAAACCTGGCGTTCATTTCTCAGTCTCCTGGAGGGGGGAAGGGGAGAGATATCAATGTCTATTGATTCTGAATATTGACCTCCCTCAGGGGTAGCCATCTCCCAAATAATAAAAAACCCCTAGATATTTGTGACAATTTATTCCTCCAAAATAAAACATGGTCATGCTGAAAAGAAAGTGGTTCTTGAATTGGAAAAAAAAAAAAAAATTCCCAAGCTGAGATTTACTTGTAATTGGTAGAAAAATACTAGTTGCAATAATGAATTAACCACACACAGTAAAGCATGCCTTGGCAGGCCTGAAAATAGGATCCAGCAAATTCTTTTCGTATGAGCTGGGCATTACCAAGAGCTGGGCAGAGCCTGTGATTCACAGTTGACTAGGACTGGCCTTTCTGTGACTGAGAAAAACTTTCCAGTGACAAATGTTCCAGCTTCCTTATCCCAAGACAAACCAAAATAGTGAAAACTTCTTTATACTGAAATATAACAAGATCAACACCAGCAAATTATAGCATTTATTAACCACCTACTGTGTACCAGGCTCCATGGTTTGTACGAAAACATGTTCCTAAGGACACAAAAATGAAAAAGCACACTACCATTCATCAAGGAGTTTCCCAATTGACCAAGACTGGGGCCCCCTACAGCTGTGTGTGTGTGTGTGTGTGTGTGTGTGTATGTGTGTAGATTAGAGATTGGAAGAGGCATAATTTCAACACAGTATGATAAGTGCACAATTAGGTACAAAACATCTCAAGGCCCTGAGGCAGGAGAGGTTAGCAGAGAAGGCTTTATAGAGGAAGTGATATTTGAGTTGAGACTTGAAGGAGAAGTGGAAGGATGTAGCAAGCAAAAGGAAAAGCATGAGCCAGTCTTGGAGGCTTGAAAACAGAAAATGAAACTGGGAATCCCTCAGACGTTTGCTGTAGCTCAGAGGAGGGCACAAAAAAAGAAGTGGCCAGAGGTAAGGGCATCAAAGGCCATGCTAATGAGTTTGGCCCTCACCCTGGAGGCAGTGGGGCCACCACTGAGGTTGGTGTTTGAAAAAGGGAGGGACTTGGCTCTTGGCTGCCTTTCCTGCTTGGTGGATGGCTTCCCCTCACAGCCTGGCTGAAACCCTAGCCACTCCCTGATAGAAAGCGACGCTATCAGCAGGAAAAGGCAGGGCTGGCACTCGGAAGTTACAGGCTCTGCAACCGCACCTGGCTGGTGCCCACAAACACTCAGATCTTCCTCCCAGGAGGGCTCCAGCCCATGGGCAACTCTATTTGAAATTTACTTGTTAACTGCTATTCCTAACACTAAATGGTAGGAGGGATTTACACCAATGAAACTGAGGCCGGAACACATACTAGAAGCTTGAATAGGAACCTTCCATTTAAAAAGTACCTTCTTCTAAGTCTGAAAAGAGAACCATTTGCAAATTCCACGTCACACTCGTTTATAAACCTATAGCAATTTAAACTTTAAAAACTTATTCCTACCTACGTGATATCACTTGATTCTCATAATATCCCTGTAAAGAATACTGGGCAGGTATCATTATGCCCATTTTACAGATGTAAAGGTTCACCAGCCAGAGGCCACTAGGAACACACTTGGAGTCAAATGAAAGTTAGGATTATTTGGCTTACTGCAGCAACAGAAGACGCACTCCAGAGAAACCCAGGGGCATCCCTGCATGAGGAGTTGAGAGGGACTTCTTAGAAAATTTGGGCTTGTGACAGATGAAACTAAGGAAGGGTTGGGGAAGCAGGGGCAAATCTGGATGGGATTCTGTCAAAGGGGAAGGGGGCCATTCAGTGATCTAGTATCTAAATACTAGATCATTATTGTGAACTCATTATTGCTTAATTTAATCAATAACGTTCCAACAGGCAGAACTAGAGCTGGCATTGGTACAGGAGCAACAGTCTCTCCTTGTTAGTTGGAAGCAGGGAATGTTTAGTCACATTTTATGGATTCAGAGTGGCCTCCTTTCTGTCCTGTTGCAAATGTATCCGCAAAGGGTCCTTGTAGCACATTGTTTCTGTTTTGTGGGCGTTGTCTATGTTCAGTTGGGAACATCGTGGTCTGGCCACCAGCGAGGCTCCTTTTTGTTGCTGTTGTGTTTGTTTTCATTTTCTCACATACCAAGAAACCTGGGTAATGTCTTTGACATCTCTCAATACCTCCACCCTAGCCGAACAGCCTTAGGTGGCTGCCTTTACCTCCTGCGCCTCCGATTTCTCACCAGTAGTATCCCTTCCAGCACTGATATCCTGAGTGTCAAGAGAGCTCATTGAGAGGCATCGTGGTACCCTGAGACCTTCCACAGCTACCTCATCTGGTGTCAGCTATTTAACCGTTAGTTAACGGTAGAGAGAAATATGAACGCAAAGTTCTATCCACTTTAAACATGAAACATTGCCCCCTGCCTCAAGCCTAGTGCAACTCAATTGCCTTGAGCCATTCAAAGATTCCCAAACAACAGCAGGACAAAGGCACGATTCTGTAAGAGCAAGCCAAGCAGTAAATGACCATTAGACCTTTGGTCTCAAGGCTATTTTATAGTGGGCCAGACACACATCCAGTTTTGGATAGAGTACTAACAATAAAAAATATACATTTGATGTTTACGTTGCTTTGAGTAGAACCAAGAAGTATGAAATAATAGTAACTATTATTTTTAAGAACTTTCAGATGTGCCAAATGCTTTGCCTATTTATTTCACTTAATCCATGCAACCCTCCTCTGTGATAAGCATCATTATCACCACTTTACAGGGAAAATTGTAGCTCAGAGAAAGGAAGTGGCAGGGAAGGCTCCCAGGGTCCCTGCGTTTCTCACTGGTGCTTATTTCTGGTGATGCTGGTGCCCCTTCAGAGCCATGGGTACATTGGCTTTCAGAGGTTTCCCACCTTGGATGTTACTCAGTGCCAGGGGATCCTAGGACATACTCTGAGCCTCTCTGGGCCTGGCCACTTCTAACTAGAAGTTGGCACTCACCTTACCCACTGTGAGTGATGTCTACCTCTCAATGGCCCAGGAGAAAACCCATCCTTGGACAAAGTCCTGATTCCCTTGTGTCTCAGCCTCCATCACTGCCCCTCAGAAACAAGATGTAAGCACAAATCCAGGCAGACCAAAAAAAAGAAGAGGCCTCATGATATCAAGCCTGAAAATTCTGGGCCAATGTAAGGCAACCAAGGATGCTTTGAAAAGGTTAGAGCATTTTTCTTCATCCAAGAATCCTGTAGGAACAGGGCTGTTTTCACAAGCTGAGCTGGACCCTCCACAGGGGGCTTGATGACATCAGAAAAACAGCACCTGAGAAATCTCCTCTCATGAGGTCTTGCCACTGTTTCATGACTAGGTCCTCTTGGTGTGTTACTGTCATGCCCTGGCCACCACCTTCACGCCACACAGAGAGACTCCTGTCCCTGAGATTTGTGATCAGGATGAGTGATGTCAAAGCAGGAAGAGCTGGAGAGGAGACTCAGGAGGGAGGGTGGGGCTCCACCGTCGACTCACACCAGGAGACATCCAGATGACCAATTCATGCAGGGGAGTCCACACTTGGAGGATGGTGCCAGGGCCTGGGACCACTCACAGATCTAGCCACATGCCAGCTCTGTGCAGGTCTTGTGTTAGGACTCTACCACATCCAACTTTCATCAGTATATTCATTTGCTGGGGCTGCCATAACACAAGACCACAGACTGGTGGCTCAAACGAAAGAGATGAATTTTCTTGCAATTCTGGAGGTGAGAAGTCAAAGATCAAGGTGTTGGCAGGGCTGGTTTCTTCTGAGCCTTCTCTGCTTGGCTTGCACATGGCTATCTTTCCTTATCTTCACATGATCTTCCCTCTGCACATGTCTTTGTCCTCATCTTCTTATAAGGACACCAGTCACATTGGAGTAGGGCCCACTCTAAGGACCTCATTTTAACTTAATTACTTCTTTGAAGACCCAATCTCTAAAGACAGTCACATTCTGAGATACTGAGGTTTAGGACCTCACATATGAATTTGGGGGTGGGGGCAGGGAACACAATTCAGCCCATGACATCCAGCAAACCTCTGAAGATCCTGCTCAGACCTGGGTCCTGGGCCAGGCACTGGGGACCCTGGGGACACCACAGGTATATCATGGCTCTGTCTGAGCTTCAACAACTCCCTGGGGTGGTGGTGCTTCAGAGTTAGAAAAAAGAGGCTTATACGTATACCTGAGATTGGAAAGTGAGTATAAATCTGCACCCCCCAAACCAGGCCTAAACAGGGGGCTTTAGCTGTGTGGGTGCAGGAAGCTCTGGCCCACTGAGGTGCACAGGAGCCAGCTGGCAGCTAGTGGGGGAGGGGCTTGGCCCTATGAACAGCATGATGAAGACTTTCTGGCAGCAGGAGCGATAACTGGCAGGAGGCCAAGAGAGCCAGTTTATTTGGCTCCTGGTGAGGGTAAGTGATAAAACTCACCCTCTGGCACAGCGCCTGAGGCAGGATCACGCTCAAGGGAGATGCTCACTGTGAGCCCACACGGTGCTCTCTCTGGCTTGGGGAGACGACTGTCCCACACAGGCAAGCTGTCCCCAGCCAGGCCATTGCCTAGACTCACCCTGGCCTCAGCCAAGGTCGGCTGCCATCCTCTCCTGGGTGCCTGCCACCCACCCTCCCTCCACCCCCTGCAGACCCAGAAGGAGAGGACGATCGCCAGCCCGAGGACAGCGAGGGACTGGGAAGATAAACACCAGGGTTCCTCTTTGGGAAAATAAACTATAGACTCGTGAGGGAGACTGGGTGAAAGAGAACTGGATTTGGAGTCTAAAAACCTAGTCTCAGTCCTAGCTATGTCAGTTACCCACAGGTAGCCTTGAGCAAATCACCGTGATCTCTAGGCCTCTGCTTTTCAGTAGTGAATGGGGTTATTATTAGAGACCCCACAGGGTTGTTCTGAGGATGAAATGGGATCATATATGTATGTGGAATTATGTAATGCAGCTATGCATTGCCGGCCATAAAATAATCTTTGTAAGAACCTACTATTTACTAAGTCATCCTCCATTATAATACTTACCTGAGTCACTGAATACTCCCATTGTTTCCCCCACTTTTTATTACCAAAATGTCCCAGTATAGAAAAGGTTGAAAGGATAGCACAAAGAATTACAGTGAGAAGCAGCCACATAGCACAGGGAGATCAGCTCACTGCTTTGTGACCACCTAGAGGGGTGAGATAGGGAGGGTGGGAGGGAGATGCAAGAGGGAGGAGATATGGGGATATATGTATACACATAGGTGATTTACTTTGTTATACAGCAGAAACTAACACACCATTGTAAAGCGATTATACTCCAATAAATATGTTTAAAAAAAAGAATTACCATATTCCCTCCAGATAGATTCAATAACTATTAACATTTTAGCATATTTACTTTATCTCTCTCTTTCTATGCATATTTATATGTGTGTGTGTTGCAGAACCGTTTGATTTCTCTCTGTCTCTGTCTCTCCATATACATGTGTATATATGAATGACAAATATATGTATCTCTCTCTTCTCTTTCTTTCTCTCATATATATATGAGCCCACGCTCCCAGGCCTCCTGCGGACCTCTCTTTGCTCTCTAATTACCTGCCGCACATCTCTCTCCCCACTGGACTAGGAACACCTCAGGAGCAGGGACAAGGTAGTCACCATTGTATCCCCAGGACCTGCAGGGCCTGGCACGGAGCAGGCACGTGGCAAGTGACCATTGATTATACACCTCTTCAACAAAGGACTAAGCAACATACACTTTTTTAAAGTAAATGAGTTTTAAGTCATTTCATCTGGCAAATCCCAGATCCCTGCTGGAGATAATGGAAGAAACATCCCAGAAGTGCAGGATGTTTAGGTCTACTTCCTTCCCCCTCTAAAAGCATGGGGACTCTGAAGCCACTTGGGGCTCTTGGTAAGAGGCTGCACTCTACGGCTGTGATACAGCTATCCATTTGCAAGGGGGAAGTGCTCTTCAGACCACAGTCTACTCTGGAAAACACACATGCACAGAAAAGCTGGCTCTGTCCCTATTATGGATCTTACAGAAGTGATTCTGAGCCCTTTAGGTTTCCATGGAACCAGGAACCCACTTCCAGACCAGCGAGAGTGGGAAAAGGGGATGTATATCATGTTTGTGTTGTTGTCTTGCCTATAAATTCCCTACAAAGCTCATGACTTTCATAGGAGTTTTAAACTTCCCCCAGGTTCAGATGATGCTTGTTAAAGCAGAGTTTCTCAAACTTTAATGTGCATATGAATTGCCTGAGAAGCTTGATAAAGTGAATGTTATGTTTCAGTACATCTGGGATGGGCTCCAAGATCTTGTTTCTAACAAGCGTTCGGGTCGTGCCATTGCGGCTGGTCACCAAAACACACTTTGAGAAGCAAAGTTCTGAAGAACACAAAATAGCTCCTCATTTACTTGGTGAACTAGTAATTGGGCACCTACTACTAGACATAAGGCAGCGTACTAGCACTGGAGGTACCAGGAGACGGGAAGAAATGTAAGGAGGAAGACACAGTTCTTTGCCTCAAATCCAGCAGGATATGCCTCATTACTATGTCTAGGCACTTGGCTTAAATTGCCTTAATTCTTACAATTTATAATCTCTACAGTGTATACTGTTGTTCTCCTTTTACTTGTGAAGAAACTGGAGCTCATTCAGCTTAACTGTCTTATCCAAACCAGTGAAAGGATGCTGTGAGATTTGAGCTGAGGGCTCCCTGACTCCGAGGCCTGTGTTTTCCCCATGCACCTCTCTCACACCTGGCCTTGATGCACTTTTCACCAAGTGCCCAGATGGAAGGGCAAGGAGAGCCCTTAAAACAGACCTCAGTAGCCCGAGGGGAAGGACGTGGGGTGGCAGCCGGCAGAAGGCACTAAGTAACCACCAGAGAGGGGAATTAGGACCTAGCAGGTGCCTCAAGGCTGCCTTCCTTGGGTCTCTGGCTGTTACAGGTAATATATTTCCTAATGTGGCGGATCAAATGCAGCCTACACTAGTAAATTTCAACCACAAATTATGGCCTGAACTTTGTCACCAAATGGCTGTGTGACTTTGGATAAATCATTGCCCTCACCTGGATTCAGAATTGGGAGCTCTTTAATTCCTTTTCTCTCTGACAAAATGTTTCTGAGCTCTCTTCCATTCTTCCCGTCAAGTCAGGGTGAACGCCTCTTTGTTACGTCCCCACTTGGGGTTCCCCCAGCCCCAACTTCTTAGCTCAGGACTGGGAGTTTCTGTGGATCACTTTGCAGTCTTCCTACTTTCTTTTTTATTTTTTTAAATATTTATTATTTATGGCTGCGTCACATCTTAGTTGCAGCACATGGGCTCTTTGTTGCAGCATGCAGGCTTCTCTCTAGTTGCGGCACGCAGGCTCAGTAGTTGCGGCACGTGGGCTCTCTAGTTGTGGCACATGGACTCTAGAGCGCGCGGGCTTAGTTGCCCTGATGCATGTGGGATCTTAGTTCCCCACCCAGGGTTCGAACCTGTGTCCCCTGCATTGGAAGGTGGATTAGTAACTACTGGACCACCAGCGAAGGCCAGTATTCCTACTTTCCCTCCTAACTTCACACATGTTTATTGAGCACAGCTCTGCCCCAGATGCTGTGCTGAGGGCTGGAAATGCAAAGGCAATGAGATGCATTCCATCTCTCAGCAGAGTGGCCCCAGGGCACCTAACCCAGCACAGGCAGGGGCAAGCAGGGCTGAGTGGGCAGATTCCCCACATGCCAGGGCTTCATCCTCCAGCAACCCTTTGAGGTGAATGCTCTTATCATCCCCATTTTAAAGATGAAGAAACTGAGGCTTACGGAGATCAAGTTACTGTCCCAAATAATTAAAGATCAAATGAAATAATGTATGCAAAAAACTTAGCAGGGTGTCCAACAAGTAGGAAATAAATGGTAACTAAAATGCCTTCTTTAAATGGCAGAACAGGGAGTAAGAGCCAGTTAGCCTCTCTCTCAGAGACAACAAACTGGAGAGTTGGAGAAAGGCCTCTTGTCTCCCCTGGAGGACGAAGACCAGGCTTGGGACGGACCATGCATGATGAGAAAACTGCTGAGGAAAGAAGCAAAATAACCATCAAAAAAGAGCTTGACAGGGTCCAAAGCACCCCAGTGCACACGTGAGGGCAGTGTGAGCTCTGATGGTGGTGACAGCGATTAGTCATGCTGGGGGAGGTTCGGATAGCCCAGCGCCCTTTGTCCTTCCTAGATGGCTGCTCACCCCAGGCTCAGCTATTCCATGTTTCAGCTGTCACGCTCCCCATCTGGGTAATGGAGTGTTATGAAGCATGTTGGAGGCCATCAATTAGTGCTTAACTCCATGTCTGTTGGGCTGTATTTCCAAGGATGCTCCACTCAGATCCACGGCAGAGGTAAATCTTTCTCCTTTTCATTCGATGGCTTGGAATTAAAATGCCTAACAGGTTCTCACAGAGAAATTGAGATTTATGGGTCACTGTCAATATCAACACATGTTGGCCATTATTTGAAAGCCTCCTAGCTCCTCAGGACTGATTGCTATTTACTTTGAAAGATGAATGTGGCTTTATAATCCACTCGGGTTGCTGCATGTGTTTCTTCCCTTGGAGACTTTTTTATTCCATTTCATGCTGTTTTGCCTGGTGGTGTAAGCCCCACCCTGCCCCCAACCCTTGAATACTCTGATGTATTTGAGGCACTGGAACAGAGACAAGAGGAGCCAGTGCATCCTCAGTCCAGATGCTAGTGTCATAATAGGGAAGGAGCACCTTAGTAGCAAAATTACCCCTATTTCATGGACTGAAGCCACTAAACATGATCTGAGGCCAGAGTTGAGACCACCAAGGAGCTTGCTTGAGGAGCAATAGGTGGTCTCCTCATGAACACTTCTGGCCTTTTGTGTGGCTGGGCAGGGTGTGGAAACTGATACAGTAGCTGAATCACTTAGGTCAGTGGTTTTGACATTGGTTCTCAAACGTGAGCCAGCATCAGAGTTGCCAGGAAGATTTGTTAAAACATGGATTGCTGGGCCCCACTCCAGACTTCCTGGTTCAGTAGGCCTAGGGTAGGGCCCAGGACTTAACATTGACAATTGTAACATTACAATTGACATTTGTAACAAGATGCCAAGGTGATGCTAATACTGATGTTCGTCCTGGGTCCCACTTGAAGAACCACTTTAGAAGTATTACAGGCCATGAGTGGGGGAGATGAGGATGCTGGCAATGTTTGTCATTCTAGGAAAAGAATAACAACATCTAGAGAGGAATTTTTATTAAGTTTTGCTGGACAATGTATAATTTAAATCCCTTTCTATGAAATCTTCAGTTGAAGATCAATTTCCATTAATAAGCTGTAAAGCTGGATCTATTTTGGTAATGCATTGAAGTGCTGATGGGTCTGGGACCACCCAGGCCACCCATCAGTGGTGTGCTATAGCTAGGTTACTAGGAGGTCATGGTCTGGCTGCTGGCATGTTTTGACAACTTTATTGGGTGACAACTGTAAGGAGATTCCTTGTGTTGATAACAGAACCTGTGGTGCTGGTTCACACACAATTGGTCCCTAAGAGATTTTTCCCTGCAATAGTCAGGATTTGCAGGTGAAACTGGACCCAGGGCAATAAAGGGACACAGTCTAAAGACTCCAGGAGCTCCATGTTGAATACCAGAGGGTCATTGGAGACAGATAATTTTTTTTTTTTTTTGCATCAGCCCTTACTTTGTAAGTCACAAGGCTCCAAATGCCCCAGGAAATGTGCTAGAAAGAGCCATTGTGTACTGAAGTCAGGCTGCCCCAAGCCTTCCCCATCAAAATCCATTGGACTGGGCAAGTCATCACTTGGGATTCATTACTTGCAGGAGGATGTCCCCAGAGCAATCAAAAGGCCTGATTCTTACAGGGTTGGGAGGCTGTTACTAAGACAGGTATTACAGTGGGGATGAAGGAAAGTCAATATATTTGGAGATGTGAAAAAGGTAGATAAGAATACCCAATGATTGATTGTATTAGTTTGGACTTCTGGTCATAAGAACAGAAATCCAATTCAAATTAACTTAAGCAAAAAGGAGAATTTATTTACTCACATAACAGGGATGTCCAAAGTACAGGCTACAGGTACAGTTGAATCTATGCCTATAACAAAGACACAATGTCTGTCAATTCTCTCGCTTTCTCCCTTTTTCTCCCTTTCCCCCACTCCTTGATGGCACTTGAGAGTTCCATCACTCCTTAGAGCTTAAAATTCCAGAGAGATTATAATATTTTATCACATACCTCTGACAAACATTCCAGAAAGGACTCTGCTTGGCTGGGGGCTCATCTCTAAGTAGACAACTATGGCCAGGTGGATGGGCTCTCCAATTGGCCTGGTTTGGGAAGCATGCCCACCCTTTGGGTAGGATCAGCTCTACCCAAACCCTCTGAGCGGGAGATGTCAGCCTGACCACAGAGGACTGGCTCTGCAGCTTGTGGATGGCGGGGGATGCAAGGATGACTCCTGCTTCCTCAGGGGCAATCAGAATGATTTCTCTGTTTCTCTTACACACACTTCACCATGCACACTGGGCCCCTGCTCAAAGGCCTGCTGTAGCAGCTAGTCTACCTGGGCAGACCTGGCCTCAGGAGCATGGAGAAAATCCTGGATGACCTTACAGACTCAGCTGTTTGTAGAGGTCATGGTCTGGCTGCTGGCATGTTTTGACAACTTTATTGGGTGACAACTGTAAGGAGATTCCTTGTGTTGATAACAGAACCTGTGGTGCTGGTTCACACACAATTGGATTTGCAATTAGTTCTTTAACACATAGGAGCACCAATGCCACTTTCAAGCCTTTCTTCCTCCCCAAGGAAACTAGATGGGTGAAATAAGTAAAATCAGCATTTTTATTGGCTTCTTAGGAAGTTCAGGAGCCTATTTTCAAGGCTGTGTTAAATACACACTTCCAGAGACCTTCAAGATGGCAGAGGAGTAAGACATGGAGATCACTTTCCTCCAAGACATGGAGATCACCTTCCTCCCCACAGATACATCATAAATACATCTACATGTGGAACAACTCCTGCAGAACACCTACTGAACGTTGGCAGAAGACCTCAGACTTTCCAAAAGGCAAGAAACTCCCCACATACCTGACTGTGTGGCTGGCAGGGTCTTGGTGCTCCAGCCAAGTGTCAGGCCTGTGCCTCTGAGACGGGAGACTGAGCTCAGGACACTAGACCACCAGAGACCTCCTGGCCCCATGTAATATCAATCAGCAAAAGCTCTACCTGAGATCTCCATTTCAATGCCAAGACCCAGGTCCACTCAATGACCAGCAAGCTACAGTACTGGACACCCTATGCCAAACAACTAGCAAGACAGGAACAAAACCCCACCCATTAGCAGAGAGGCTGCCTAAGACCATAATAAGTTTACAGACACCCCCAAAACACACCACCAGATGCGGTCCTGCCCACCAGAAAGACAAGATCCAGGCTCATCCACCAGAACACAAGCACCAGTCCCCTCAACCAGGAAGCCTACACAACCCACTAAATCAACCTTAGCCACTGGGGGCAGACACCAAAAACAACGGGAACTACGAACCTGCAGCCTGCGAAAAGGAGACCCCAAACACAGTAAGTTAAGCAAAATGAGAAGACAGAGAAACACACAGCAGATGAAGGAGCAAAGTAAAAACCCACCAGACCAAACAAATGAAGAGGAAATAGGCAGTCTACCTAAAAAAGAATTCAGAGTAATGATAGTAAGATGATCCAAAATCTTGGAAATAGAATGGAGAAAATACAAGAAACTTTTAACAAGGACCTAGAAGAACTAAAGAGCAAACAGTGATGAACAACACAATAAATGAAATTTAAAATTCTCTAGAAGGAATCAATAGCAGAATAACTGAGACAGAAGAACGGATAAGTGACCTGGAAGATAAAATAATGGAAATAACTACCGCAGAGCAGAATAAAGAAAAAAGAATGAAAAGAATAGAGGACAGTCTCAGAGACCTCTGGGACAACATTAAACATACCAACATTCGAATTATAGGGGTCCCAAAAGAAGAAGAGAAAAAGAAAGGGACTGAGAAAATATTTGAAGAGATTCCAGTTGAAAATTTCCCTAATATGGGAAAGGAAATAGTCAATCAAGTCCAGGAAGTGCAGAGTCCTATACAGGATAAATCCAAGGAGAAAAACGTCAAGACACATATTAATCAAACTATCAAAAATTAAATACAAAGAAAAAATATTAAAAGCAGCAAGGGAAAAAAACAAATAACATAGAAGGGAATCCCCATAAGTTTAACAGGTGATCTTTCAGCAGAAACTCAGCAAGCCAGAAGGGAGTGGCAGGACATATTTAAACTTATGAAAGGCAAAAACCTACAAGCAAGATTACTCTACCCAGCAAGGATCTGATTCAGATTCAACGGAGAAATTAAACCCTTTTTTTTTTTGTTTTGTTTTTTTTTTTTTTTTGCGGTACTCAGGCCTCTCACTGTTGTGGCCTCTCCTGTTGCAGAGCACAGGCTCCGGACGCGCAGGCTCAGCGGCCATGGCTCACGGGCCCAGCTGCTCTGCGGCATGTGGGATCTTCCCGGACCGGGGCACAAACCCGTGTCCCCTGCATCGGCAGGCGGACTCTTAACCACTGTGCCATCAGGGAAGCCCAGAAATTAAACCCTTTACAGACAAACAAAAGTTAAGAGAATTCAGCATCACCAAACCAGCTCTACAACAAATGCTAAAGGAACTTCTATAGGCAGGAAACACAGAGAAGGAAAAGACCTACAATAACAAACCCAAAACAATTAAGAAATCTGTAAAAGGAACATACATATCGATAACTACCTTAAATGTAAATGGATTAAATGCTCCAACCAAAAGACATAGACTGGCTGAATGGATACAAAAACAAGACCCGTATATAGGCGGTCTATAAGACACCCACTACAGACCTAGGGACATATACAGACTGAAACTGCGGGGATGGAAAAAGATATTCCACACAAATGGAAATCAAAAGAAAACTGGAGTAGCAATTCTCATATCAGATAAAGTAGACTTTAAAATAAAGACTATTACAAGAGACAAAGAAGGACACTACATAATTATCAAGGGATCAATCCAAGAAGAAGATAGAACAATCGTAAATATTTATGGACCCAGTCACTCCCATCAGGAAACTTGCACAAGCCTCTTAGATAGCCTCATCCACCAGAGGTCAGACAGCAGAAGCAAGAAGAACTACAATTCTACAGCCTGTGGAACAAACACCACATTCACAGAAAGATAGACAAGATGAAAAGTCAGAGGGTTATGTACCAGATGAAGGAAAAAGATAAAACCCCAGAAAAACAACTAAATGAAGTGGAGATAGGCAACCTTCCAGAAAAAGAATTCAGAATAATATTAGTGAAGGGGATCCAGGACCTCAGAAAAAGAATGGAGGCAAAGATCGAGAAGATGCAAGAAATGTTTAACAAAGAACTAGAAGAATTAAAGAACAAACAAACAGAGATGAACAATACAATAACTGAAATGAAAAGTAGCCTAGAAGGAATCAATAGCAGAATAACTGAGGCAGAAGAACAGATAAGTGACCTGAAACACAGAATGGTGGAATTCACTGCCACGGAACAGAATAAAGAAAAAGAATGAAAAGAAATGAAGGCAGCCTAAGAGACCTCTGGGACAACATTAAACATAACAACCTTCACATTATAGGGGTCTCAGAAAGAGAAGAGAGAGAGAAAGGACCCGAGAAAATATTTGAGGAGATTGTAGTCAAAAACTTCCCTAACATGGGAAAGGAAAGAGCCACCCAAATCCAGGAAGCGCAGAGAGTCCCAGGCAGGATAAACCCAAGGAGACACATGCCGAGACACATAGTAATCAAATTGTCAATAATTAAAGACAGAGAAAAATTATTGAAAGCAACAAGGGAAAAAGGACAAATAACATACAAGGGAAATCCCATAAGGTTAACAGCTAATTTCTCAGCAGAAACTCTACAAGTAAGAGAGTGGCATGATATATTTAAAGTGCTGAAAGGGAAGAACCTATAACCAAGATTACTCTACCTGGCAAGGATCTCATTCAGTATTGATGGAGAAATCAAAACCTTTACAGACAAGCAAAAGCTAAGAGAGTTCAGCACCACCAAACCAGCTCTACAACAAATGCTAAAGTAACTTCTCTAAGTGAGAAACACAAGAGAAGAAAAGGACCTACAAAAACAAACCCATAACAATTAAGAAAATGGTAACAGGAACATACATATCGATAATTACCTTAAACGTGAATGTATTAAATGCTCCAACCAAAAGACACAGGCTCGCTGAATGGATACAAAAACAAGACCCATATATATGCTGTCTACAAGAGACCCACTTCAAACCGAGGAACACATACGACTGAAAGTGAGGAGATGGAAAAAGATATTCCATGCAAATGGAAATCAAAACAAAGCTGGAGTAGCAATACTCATATCAGATAAAACAGACTTTAAAATAAACAATGTTACAAGAGACAAGGAAGGGCACTACATAATGATCAAGGGATCAATCCAAGAAGAAGATATAACAATGTTAAATATATATGTACCCAACATAGGAGCACCTCAATACATAAGGCAACAGCTAACAGCTCTGAAAGAGGAAATCGACAGTAACACAATAATAATGGGGGACGTTAACACCTCACTTACATTAATGGACAGGTCATCCAAACAGAAAATTAATAAGGAAACATAAGATTTAAATGACACAACAGACCAGAGAGATTTAAATTATATTTATAGGACATTTCATCCAAAAACAGCAAATTACACTTTCTTCTCAAGTGCACATGGAACATTCTCCAGAATAGATCACATCTTGGGTCACAAATCAAACCTCAGTAAATTTAAGAAAATTGAAATCATATCAAGCATCTTTTCTGACTATGACACTATGAGATTAGAAATCAATTACAAGGAAAAAACAGTAAAAAACACAAACACATGGAGGTTAAACAATACGTTACTAAATAACCAAGAGATTACTGAGGAAATCAAAGAGGAAATTAAAAAATACCTAGAGACAAATTACAACAAAAACACGATGATCCAAAACCTATGGATGCAGCAAAAGCAGTGCTAAGAGGAAAGTTTAGAGCAATATAGGCCTACCTCAAGGAACAAGAAATGTCTCAAATAAACAATATAAACTTACATCTAAAGGAACTAGAGAAAGAAGAACAAACAAAACCCAAAGTTAGTAGAAGGAAAGACATCATAAAGATCAGGGCAGAAATAAATGAAATACAAACAAAGAAAACAATACCAAGAGCAATAAAACTAAAAGCTGATACTTTGAGAAGATAAATAAAATTGATAAACCATTAGTCAGACTCATCAAGCAAAAGAGGGAGATGACTCAAATCAATAAAATTAGAAATGAAAAAGGAGAAGTTACAACAGACACCACAGAAATACAAAGCATCCTAAGAGACAAGCACAAGCAACTTTATGCCAATAAAATAGAAAACCTGGAGGAAATGGACAAATTCTTAGAAAGGTATAACCTTCCAAGACTGAATCAGGAAGAATAGAAAATATGAACAAACCAATAACAAATAATGAAACTGAAACTGTGATTAAAAATCTTCCAACAAACAAAAGTCCAAGACCAGATGGTTTCACATGCGAATTCTATCAAACATCTAGAGAAGAGCTAACACTGATCCTTCTCAAACTTTTCCAAAAAATTGCAGAGGATGGAACACTCCTAAACTCATTCTATGAGGCCACCATCACGCTGATACAAAAACCAGATGAAGATATTACAAAAAAAAGAAAATTACAGACAAATATCACTGATGAATGTAGATGCAAAAATCCTCAACAAAATACTAGTAGAGAATTGAACAGCACATTAAAAGGATCATACACCATGATCAAGTGGGATTTATCCCAGGGATGCAAGGATACTTCAATATATGCAAATCAATCAATGAGATACACCATATTAACAAACTGAAGAATAAAAACCATATGATCATCTCGATAGATACAGAAAAGGCTTTTCACAAAATTCAACACCAAATTATGATAAAAACTCTCCAGAAAGTGGACATAGAAGGAACCTACCACAAAAACTAAAGGCCATATATGACAAACCCACAGCAAACATCATTCTCAATGGTGAAAAACTGAAAGCATTTCCTCTAAGATCAGGAACAAGACAAGGATGTGCACTCTCGCCACTATTATTCAACATAGTTTTGGAAGTCCTAGCCACGGCAATCAGAGAAGAAAAAGAAATAAAAGGAATACAAATTGGAAAAGAAGAAGTAAAACTGTCACTGTTGGCAGATGACATGATACTGTACATAGAGAATCCTAAAGATGCCACCAGAAAACTACTAGATCTAATCAATGAATTTGGTAAAGTAGCAGGATACAAAATTAATGCACAGAAATCTCTTACATTCCTATACACTAACGATGAAAAATCTGAAGGAGAAATTAAGGAAACACTCCCCTTTACCACTGCAACAAAAAGAATAAAATACCTAGGAATAAACCTACCTAAGGAGACAAAAGACCTGTAGGCAGAAAACTATAAGACACCAATGAAAAAAATTAAAGATGAAACAGATGGACACATATACCATGTTCTTGGATTGGAAGAATCAATATTGTGAAAATGACTATACTACCTAAAGCAATTTACAGATTCAATGCAATTCCCATCAAGTTATCAATGGCATTTTCTACAGAATTAGAAAAAAAATCTTAAAATTAGTATGGAGACACAAAGGACCCCGAATAGCCAAAGCAGTCTTGAGGGAAAAAAACGGAGTTGGAGGAATCAGACTTCCTGACTTCAGACTATACTACAAAGCTACAGTAATCAAGACAATATGGTACTGGCACAAAAACAGAAATATAGATTAATGGAACAGGATAGAAAGCCCAGAGATAAACCCACGCACCTATGGATGACACAGGAGGCAAGGATATACAACAGAGAAAAGACAGCCTCTTCAATAAGTAGTGCTGTAAAAACTGGACAGCTACATGTAAAAGAATGAAATTAGAACACTCCCTAACACTATACATAAAAATAAACTCAAAATGGATTAGAGACCTAAAGGTAAGACTGGACACTATAAAACTCTTAGAGGAAAACATAGGCAGAACACTCTGACATAAATCACAGCAAGATCTTTTTTGATACACCTCCTAGAGTAATGGAAATAAAAACAAAAAGAAACAAATGGGACATAATGAAACTTAAAAGCTTTTGCAAAGGAAAGGAAACTACAAACAACATGAAAAGACAACCCTCAGAATAGGAGAAAATATTTGCAAACTAATCAATGGACAGAGGATTAATCTCCAAAATAAATAAACAGCTCAATATTATAAAAACAAAGAACCCAATCTAAAAATGGGCAGAAGACCTAAATAGACATTTTCCAAAGAAGACATACTGATGGCCAAGAAGCACATGAAAAGCTGCTCAACATCACTAATTATTAGAGAAATGCAAATGAAAACTACAATGAGGTATCACCTCACACCAGTTAGAATGGGCATCCTCAGAAAATCTAAAAACAACAAACGCTGGAGAGGGTGTGGAGAAAAGGGAACCCTCTTGCACTGTTGGTGGGAATGTAAATTGATACAGCCACTATGGAGAACAGTATGGAGGTTCCTTAGAAAACTAAAAATAGAATTACTATATGACCCAGCAATCCCACTAGTGGGCACATACCCAGAGAAAATCATAATTCAAAAAGACAAATGCACCCCAATGTGCACTGCAGCGCTATTTACAATAGCCAGGTCATGGAAGCAACCTAAATGCCCACTGACAGACGAATGGATAAAGAAGATGTGGTACCTATATAAATGGAATATTACTCAGTCATAAAAAGGAATGAAACTGGGTCATTTGTAGAGATCTGGATGGATCTAGAGACTGTCATACAGAGTGAAGTAACTCAGAAAGAGAAAAACAAATATCATATATTAATGCATATATGTGGAACCCAGAAAAATGGTACAGATGAACTGGTTTACGGGGCAGAAATAGAGACAGAGATATAGAGAACAAACGTATGGACACCAAGGGGGGAAAGTGGTGTGGGGTGGTGTTGTGTGATGAACTGGGAGATTGGGATTGACATATATAAACTAATGTGTATAAAATGGATAACTAATAAGAACTTGCTGTATAAAAAAATAAATCAAATTCTAAAAATCCAAGGAAAAAAAATATTTATGCACCCAACTTAGGAGCACCTCAATACATAAGGCAAATGCTAACAGCCATAAAAGGGGAAATCAACAATAACACAATCACAGTAGGGGATTTTAACACCACACTTTCACCAATGGACAGACCGTCCAAAACGAAAATAAATACAGAAACACAAGCTTTAAATGATACATTAAACAAGATGGACTTGATATTTATAGGACATTCCATCCATAAACAACAGAATACACTTTCTTCTCAAGTGCTTATGGAACATTCTCCAGGATAGATCATATCCTGAGTCACAAATCAAACCTTGGTAAATTTAAGAAAATTGAAATCATATCAATTATATTTTCTGACCACAATGCTATGAGACTAGATATCAGTTACAGGAAAAAATCTGTAAAGAATACAAATACATGGAGGCTAAACAATACATTGCTAAATAACCAAGGAATCACTGAAGAAATCAAAAATATCTAAAACAAAACAATGAAAACATGACAACCTAAAACTTATGGGATGCAGCAAAAGCAGTTCTTAGAGGGAACTTTACAGCAAAACAATCCTAAAAGAAATATCTCAAATAAAAACCTAACCTTACACCTAAAGCAATTGGAGAAAGAAGAACCAAAAAAACCCCAAAGTTAGCAGAAGGAAAGAAATCATAAAGATCAGATCAGAAATAAATGAAGAAAATAGGATAGATCAATAAAACTAAAACCTGGTTCTTTCACAAGATAAACAAAATTGATAAACCATTAGCCAGACTCATCAAGAAAAAAAGGGAGAAGACTCAGATGAATAGAATTAGAAAGGAAAAAGGAGAAGTAACAACTGATACTGCAGAAATACAAAGGATCATGAGAGATTACTGCAAGCAACTCTATGCCAATATAATGGACAACCTGGAAGAAATGGACAAATTCTTAGAAAAGCACAACTTTCCAAGACTGAACCAGAAGAAATAGAAAATGTAAACAAATCACAAGCACTGAAGTTGAGACTGTGATTAAAAGTCTTGCAACGAACCAAAGCCCAGGACCAGATGGCTTCACAGGCAAAATCTATCAAACATTTAGAGAAGAGCTAACACCTATCCTTCTGAAACTCTTCCAAAATATAGCATTGGGAGGAACACAAACCCACAGCCAACATCATTCTCAATGGTGAAAAACTGAAACCATTTCCTCTAAGTTCAGGAACAAGACATGGCTGTCCACTCTCACCACTATTATTCAACATAATTTTGGAAGTTTTAGCCACAGCAATCAGAGAAGAAAAAGAAATAAAAGGAATACAAATTGGAAAAAGGAAGTAAAGCTGTCACTGTTTGCAGATGATATGATACTATACATAGAGAACCCTAAAGATGCTACCAGAAAACTACTAGAGCTAATCAATGAATTTGGTAAAGTAGCAGGATACAAAATTAATGCACAGAAATCTCCGGTATTCCTATACACTAACGACGAAAAACCTGAAAGTGAAATTAAGAAAACACTCCCATTTACCATTGCAACATAAAGAATAAAATACCTAGGAATAAACCTACCTAAGGAGACAAAAGACCTGTAGGCAGAAAACTATAAGACACTGATGAAAGAAATTAAAGATAATACAAACAGATGGAGAGATACACCATGTTCTTGGATTGGAAGAATCAATATTCTGAAAATGACTATACTACCCAAAGCAATCTACAGATTCAATGCAATTGCTATCAAATTACCAATGGCATTTTTTACAGAACTAGAACAAAAATTTCACAATTTGTATGGAAACACAAAAGAGCCTGAATAGCCAAAGCAATCTTCAGAAAGAAAAACAGAGCTGGAAGAATCAGGCTCCCTGACTTCAGACTATACTACAAAACTACAGTAATCAAGACAGTATGGTACTGGCACAAAAACAGAAATATAGGTCAATGGAACAGGATAGAAAGCCCAGAGATAAACCCACGCACATATGGTTACCTTTTTTTTGATAAAGGAGGCAAGAATATACAATGGAAAAAAGACAGCCTCTTCAATAAGTGTTGCTGGGAAAACTGGACAGCTACAGGTAAAAGAATGAAATTAGAACCCTCCCTAACACCATACACAAAAATAAACTCAAAATGGATTAAAGACCTAAATGTAAGGCCAGACACTATCAAACTCTTAGAGGAAAACATAGGCAGAACACTCTCACATAAATCACAGCAAGATCGTTTTTTACCCACCGCCTAGAGAAATGGAAATAAAAACAAAAACAAACAAATGGGACCTAGTGAAACATAAAGCTTTTGCACAGCAAAGGAGACCATAAACAAGATGAAAGACAGCCCTCAGAATGGGAGAAAATATTTGCAGACGAGGCAAATGACAAAGGATTAATCTCCAAAATATACAAGCAGCTCATGCAGCTCAATATCAAAAAAGCAAACAACCCAATCCAAAAAATGGGCAGAAGATCTATATAGACATTTCTCCAAAGAATATATCCAGATTGCCAACAAACACATGAAAGGATGCTCAACATCACTAATCATTAGAGAAATGCAAATCAAAACTACAATGAGGTATCACCTCACACCAGTCAGAATGACCATCATCAAAAAATCTACAAACAATAAATGCTGGAGAGGGTGTGGAGAAAAGGCAACCCTCTTGCACTGTTGGTGGGAATGTAAATTGATACAGCCACTGTGGAGAACAGTATGGAGGTTCCTCAGAAAACTAAAAACAGAGCTACCATATGACCCAGCAATCCTACTACTGGGCATATACCCTCAGAAAACCATAATTCAAAAAAGAGTCATGTACCACAGTGGTCATTGCAGCTCTATTTACAATAGCCAGGACATGGAAGCAACCTAGGTGTCCACTGACAGATGAATGGGTAAAGAAGATGTGGCATATATATACAATGGAATATTACTCAGCCATAAAAGTGAAATGAAATTGAGTTATTTGTAGTGAGGTGGTTGGACCTAGAGTCTGTCATACAGAGTGAAGTAAGTCAGAAAGAGAAAAACAAATACTGTATGCTAACACATATATATAGAATCTAAAAAAAAAATTTGTTCTGATAAACCTAGGGGCAGGACAGGAATAAAGATGCAGATGTAGAGAATGGACTGGAGGACACAGGGAGGGAGAAGGGTAAGCTGGGACGAAGTGAGATAGTGGCATGGACATATATACACTACCAAATGTAAAATAGATAGCTAGTGAGAAGCAGCTGCGTAGCACAGGGAGATTAGATCAGTGGTTTGTGACCACCTAGAGGGGTGGGATATGGAGGATGGGAGGGAGACACAAGAGGGAGGATATATGGGGATATGTGTATATGTATAGCTGATTCACTTTTTTATAAAGCAGAAACTAACACACCATTGTAAAGCAATTATACTCCAATGAAGATGTTAAAAATAAATAAATACACACTTTCATGATGCTCTAATCCATACCACAGTGATTCTCAAATTGTAGTCCCCAGACTAGCACCACTGACATTACCTGGGACCTTGCTAGAAATGCAAATTCTCAATCTCACCCCAGACCTACTGAATCAGAAACTGAGTGTGGAGCCAACTGTCTATTTTAACGAGCCCTTTGGTGATTCTGATGTGTGTTGAAGTTTTAGAACCAATGCTCTATATATGTATTTGATTCAATTTGCCAAGTTCAAAGGGACCACCTACTATATGTGTCAGTTTTATTGTTCAGTCTGAAATTTAGAGGAATATAAATGTGAAACGGTTTTATATTTCTCTCATCCCTTCCTTCCACCATGTACTGTCAAGTCATACTTTTCATCCCTTACTAGCATCTTGAGTAGATTTATTAACATTTGGTCAGTTCTATTATTAAGTCTTTTTTTTCACCTTATTTTATTCTAAAGCCTCAATCTCACATCTGATTTGACATTCTTCCTCTTCTCCTTCATGAGCTAGATTCAGGGAGGAATTAAGATTTGAAGTGGGGAGGGGATAGTTCTATTCTTTCACTCCTCTTCTCACTGGGGCACCATGGGGTGGGGTGGGAGAGCAGGCCTTGTGCTGGAATTGCTCCCCCTCCCTTTGCAGGGCCTGTCCTCTCTGGGGAAGCTTAGTGGGGTACAGGTGGGGGACACAGGGATCCTAACTGCTCATTGGCTCTCTGGTTTCACTCTGGGCCCATCTGCTGCTGGTGGCCTTGGCTGCGGGATGGTCCTTTGAGGACGTGTGTGTGGCTCTGAGGGCTCTGTCAGTGTGACCCCAGCTCATCTGTCACTGAGAAGGACAACTATGGCCCCCTTTGGCTTCTCCAGTGTTCCATGCCCCTCCCACTCTGTCCTCCTATACAGAGGCTCAGAAACTGCTGGTGTCTTCTTCCCCACCCTCTGAGGGCTGAAGGGAACTGAGATGAGGATCCCACCTCCTCAGACATACCTCCCCTCCTTGGCTGACCAGCCTGTCTTCAGACAGCTGAAGCAGGCACGGCCTCCCTGTTCACAAAGAGCCCCCAAAACTCCTATGGACACAGGTCAAACTCTCTCCAAAACTCCATCACTGTATCCCCACCACCAGATGGGGCCAAGGGTCTCAATAGGTCAGCAGGCATCTAGCCAGGAGCAGTATGACAGTTGCTGCCTCATGGAGACCCCTCACCCTGCCACCTCCATACGTGATTCTGATAGATGTCCCCAACTTCATCTCAAGATGAGAGTCACAATGGGAGGGGCAGAAATAAATTATTCTCCTACAAACTCCTACCTCCCTTGTCCCGCTTGTCTCCCTACCTGAGGCTGGGAGAGGGCAGTAATGGTAGTTGGGCCACTTCTTAGGAACCCTGGAGTTAGGGAAAATCTGGCCTCAATTGCTGACAGCTCTCTTTAGAGAATATGGGTTACTTAGCACCTGGTGTTTCTAGCAGAGGTTCTGGTGCCAGTCCTGTTCACTGTCCTCTAACACTTGCTATTTGCTACATGTTTTCACATATATTATCTCAGTTGATCTCACAGTGATCCTGTGAGGCATTTAACCTAAAACAAACAGGCTCAGAGGGGTTAAGTCACAAGCCAACATCACATGCCTGGTGGTAATGGTGGAAGAGAGGAACCCGGCCCTGGAGCTCCTGGGCACCTGTCCTTTCCCTGCTATTTCATGCAGATGCCTCAGCCACACTAGTTTTGCAGCTCTAAACAAACTCAAAACAACTAACCCGAAAAATGCTTGTTTCCAAAGCCACTGAGCAGCTGACAGTGAAGGGTTTAGGGCATGGGATTTTCTAAGAGAAAACACCAACTGGTTCACATCATGGGTCCTAACCACTGTCTTCCCAGGCCAAGGCCACATGACCCCAAAGAACCTCGAGCTGGCTTTAGTCAGCCAGCCCCTCCTGCTTTTCTGGGGTTAGAGAGGGGCAGGGAAGGGGATATAAGTTGGTACTTCCAAAGCAAAAAGCTAGGCATGAGCTGTCAGGACTGACTGGCCGGCCAAGACCCCATGCTCTGACCTCATAGAATACCCAGCCCAGGTCATACAGGGTCAGGGCACCATCTGTCCTTCTGGATGGCCCTGTCCAGAATGACTCATTTCTGCACATGGTGGGTAGAAGTTCATGTTTTAACTCCCTGCAACAGCCAGAGTGCATGGCAATTTTCTAATCAACAGATGGGGTTGGAGCCCCTGCTACACACACAAGAGGCTTCTTTCATTCAGGTTTAAGTAAAGATTTATGATGAACATGAGACCCTCGCATGCCCTCGTCCTGGGTGGAACTTCCCCCAGGGCTGGGGTTCAGTGAGGAGCCATCCAGATGGGCTGAGATCATATTTCCCACCAAAGATCAAAGCCCTTGCTCTCGATAGAACCAATTAAATTTTCAAGAATTCTGTGAGCTGATTGTTAAGCACAGGGATTATTTTAAAATTAAATCATAAAACTTACAATTAAATAATGTTAAGAACAGCAGTAGTACTGAATCACTTTGCTGTACGGTAAAAATTAACACAACATTGTATATCAACTATGTTTCAATAAAATAAATACTTAAAAAAGAACAACTGTAGTAAATACTCAAACTCCTCTGTTCTTAATTATTTTCCTACATTTCAATATTATCTCTGTTGTTAAGGTTATTGACATTTATGATGTAAATACTACATAATGCTGTGCTAAAGGGCATCTCTTCTCAACTCCCCATTAGTAACATCAGACTGGTAGCTAAATAGTAGCCGTGATGACTGATTTACACACGAAAATTGGCAAATGCTACAAATGTATTTTACATAAATATATTAAAATACAGATGAATACAATTATGATTTGATTTGTTGTTTTGCTGACTATGTAGAGCAAATGTCAACAAACCTTTTCTGTAAGGGCAAGGTAGTAAATATTTACCCCTTTGTAGGTCATACGGTCTCTGTTGCAACTATACTATTCTGCTATTGAAGCTCAAACACAGCTACAGACAATAAACAAATGAACATGGCTGTGTTCCAGTAAAACTTTATTTACTATAAAAGGCGGTGGGCCAGATTTGACAGGCCATAAATTGCAGACGCCTGGTCTAGACTTAAGAAAAGCATGGAGAAAATGTTAACTATGTAGATTAAACTTAAAAGTGCACTGTGTCTGTAGTTGTTCCAATTGTAAATAGCACAAAAAATTGAGGAAATGTTCTTCCAGGATTCTAAAACAATTATCTGATACAGCAAAGAAGTAGCTTATGTCATTGTTGAATGACTGAAGTTCTGAAACAGGTCTTCATTGTTTCAGTTTTGTCTTACTCCATGTAAGTGAAAATATCAACTAACACTGCTAACAGAATAATCCCTGTTCATCATTTGCAACCATGGGTTGGCTAGTGATACAAAATTTCGGTAAAAATCAACAAGAAAGTTCTGTAAGAATCAATTGGCTATATGGAGTTTACAATAAAGAGCATTGGATGTTTTATACTATATTACTTTTAAATTGTGTAATATGTATCCTTGATGTCAGTAAAATAGATAATAAATTACGTATGTATATATATGCATACATTTTTTTCCAGGGAGCCAGTAGTTAAATATTTCCCATCACACTACTGCCTGAGGAGCATTTACATAAAGAGAGACCTAACTGTCCAGAATAGCACATGTTAAGGACCAGAGGCACAGTCCAGAGCCCAGGGAAGGGGAGGGGTGTCAGGGACGGAGGGACAATCAGGAGGGCCCAAGCTGTCCTGGAAGGCTTCATGGAGGTCATAGCACCCTAAAGAACCATAGGACTAAAAATGAATGGAGGGTGGCTGCACTTCAGGCAGGTAAATAGCAAGGGCGAAAGAGTGGAGGTTGGAATCCCTGACTTGGTCAGAACAACCAAGAGAAGAGGGTCAGCTCTGGGAAGCAGTGGGAGATGAAGTGGGCCCAGATATATCTAATGACATGGAAACATGCTATGAGGTTGAGCAGAAAAAAAGCAGGTTACAAAATCTGTGCACTTGTGTTAAAAAAAACAAAACATTAGAAGAAAATGCACTTAAATGCAAATAGCTCTGGGTGACAGGATTATAGCTGATTTTGTTTTCATGCTTCTTAACACTTTTCTGTACCTTCCTACCATTCTGAAGTGGTGTGTATTACTTTGATAATCATGGAAAAAATAAATTTTTCTGGGTATGAAGGGCAAAAAGCAGGCAGCCCTAGAGCACTGAGATAAATCTGAAGCCATAGCAAGGGAGAAGGGCACATCTGGCCTGATGCAGCCCTGAGGCCCCTGGAGGGAGGTGCTAAGGAGGGGTGTAATGGAGCCTAGGGGGTGATCCCGCTCTCCTGGGAGGACTGCAGGAGCACATGGGTGACAACCACGGATGCCCACCTAAATACCTAGCAGCCTCAGTGACTCACACAATTCCTTTTTCCTCTGCCTCCTGGACCAAAGCCCATGTCTTCATCCTTCCACTGATGCTGGCTCTTTGGGTATTTTCTACACATCTCTCTGTGTACATGCCATGTTGTTAGTCTTAAATAATATACTACTGGAGCACAGGGAACACATAAGCTTGTGCTTTTCCTGATCAGGAGCATCTGTAGCTGGAGGATTAAGAAATACATCTTCATGAGCTAGATAATAACAAAAATTAAATGGCAAAAGTTCTTGCTATCCCCAGTAACTGGAGAGCTTTTGAAAAAAATAAATAAGCACCTATTTCGGATTTTTACTACTACAGAGATAGGGAAAATTCTAGAGAAAAACTTGTACCTGTATATCTCGTGCCATACCTCTTAAAAGAAGAATAAAATTTTAAATGGGATCATCAGGAAGAACTAACTAAATGTGAAGCTCACAAACTGATCTTTGAAGTTTGGAAATGGACTTCCCTGGGCAAGGTGGGCATATGCTATGGTTAGACCAACAGCCGAGGCTCCCACCATGTCCTCCACCTTGGGCAGTTAAAGCATAACCCAAGCTGATGAAGGCAAACAAGAACCACTGGGATTGTCCTTTGTATTAGTGTATACACTAATTCGTGTATATACTGTTATCATATAGCAGAGAGATCGTCCTCATCCCTGGCTCTTTCCTCCAAGTCATAACATCTAGGATGACGTCTTCCAAAGAATAAGTCTCATTTGAGGTTCTTCCCACCTTGTCTGAATTCTCTGCCTTGGATGCTTTCAGCTTTTAGACCAGCTTTCCACCAGAGCCCAAAAACGCTCTTGGTTCATTTCCCCTTGAGAAAAGCTCAGAAACCAAAGAATTCCCTGTTTCCAAGCTCTTCCCAGTAGAATCTGAGTCAGCCTTATATCCCAGGGATTACACACAGAGGACCATCCGTCTGTGTCCCAGGAGCATCCTGTCCCTTGTCTTTGACTCCATTGTCCCAATAGAATGAGGACAAAGGAGGTTACGTACGGCACCTTCTGAAAAGGGCCCCATGTCAGCCATCTCCCTGGTCTTTAGGAGATGGGTTAACTTGTGCATTAGCTCAGCCCCAAAGCCTGCCATCAGTAACACCATTCAGGTCCTTACATCCATGGCTTTATTACCTTTGTAATGAATATTTAAGTGGAAAAGGTAATAGCTCATAGAATTTTGAGAAGGCTATAAATCTCCCTTTGGCTATGGATGCAAAATGTTCTAGGAAGGAGGGGTGAGGGGCTTGCTTCATACTTTTTAGGTGAGATATGTATTTTCTAGTTTTGCTGCCACAAAAATAGCTTTCAGTCACTGAAAGCTAATGGCCTAGTGGACGTGAGATGGGGCAGGCCTCTCTTAGCATAAGAAGATTACTGGCAAGTCTTGTCAAAATCTAGTGGCCAACTTTTGACCTTTCCTAGTGAGCAGGAAGTGACACAGAAAGTGTCTTCCTAGAGACCCTGCTTTGGATAATGCCCATTGAGCGGGCAAATATTTGCTGCTGAGGTTGTATTTTAGTCCTTTGCTAAGTTTAAGTGAAGCCATCTTCTCAAAGCTTTTAGAGATCTGGCTTCATGTTTTTCCCCCTTTGGGGGCCTCTTTTTGAGATTTAACAATAAATACATACATACATAAACCAAATAAAAGCTAAAGAGACATAACAAGTCCCAGGCTTGGTCCAGGTTTTCAGGAAATAAGCAGTTTCTGCAGGAAGTCCCACCCACTTCTAAAAATGGAAAAAATAAACAAGATGAGAGTCCACCAGCAAACAGGTGTTTTGTATCTCCTCTAGTCAGATAAGTAGACTTTTATATTTATGAGAAAGCAAATAAACATTCCCCCAAATTGGGCTTGGTCCATTCTGAAGTAGAAAACCAGCCTGGGTTATGCTCACCAAGTTCCGGCTGTATCTGCAGACACCACAGGAAAGAACTGGGTAACCCACCCCCCTTCCCAAGGATGCCTGAACTGGACCGGATTCCGGCTCCATTTACCTGCTGGGGAGGGACAGAGTTATCGTCGGGCCTCGCAGGCCCTGTGCAAGCAGCATGCTTCCTCCTTGCCACGAAGGCCCTGGGCAGCCCCAGGTGGGACCCCCAGGCTCCTCTAAGATCAGAACAACAGTCAGGCGTGGGTGCAGCTAGCTCACACCTGACAAGAACTGGCCTCTCCCTTTTTCCTAAGAAGGGGTTCATCCTGAGGGCTCCCCTGCAAGTCTGCATAGGTCTTGCCTCTCTGCTTCCAAGACCACCATTGGGTATCTGAGCATGGACCCTTGGGGTCTGCTCGGGAAGTCTTTCCAACTCCTAATGAGCACTCTAATGCTCGTTGGAACCAACTGTAAAATACCTGAAACCGCTCAGCTCCCAGGGCCCTGGCCCATGAACAGCCTGCCTTCTGTTTCTAAGGATATATTGAAAACGTAGTGCTGAAACAAGGTTTTGGCCTCTCCCTGGAGTTCTAACTCTGTATGTGAAACAGTGAGGTAGGGGCTTTGGGGAATGCAGAAAGTAGAGGACAGCTCACAGGGAAGGGTTTGGTGAGCTACCAGGGACACTGGGGTGTAAAATGGAAAGGGAAGGAAGGGTCACGTAGGAGGCAGCATGTGCAGTCATGGTGGGTTCTTAAGGCCAGGGTGACCTACCTGACCAGAGAGAAGGGGCTTCAACATCCCAGAGCCCCTGCTCCGTGCCAGACACGCTACCAAGCCCTTCACTTAGGTTATAATCCCATCACCCTCACTCCCACCCTGCAGGGAGCTCTTACAACATCTCTCTCAATGATTGGGAAAGGCAGGCTCAGGACGTTACCTTACTTAAGGTCACTCAGCTAGTAAGGAGCAGGGCTGGAGCACAAACCCAAAGTGACTGACAGGATGGCTCATGCAGGTCCATCTTCTACCCTGCTTTTGTGTCTCCCAGGGAGGGTTTGGAGAAGCTCTGAGAAATAATAGGGCACCAGACTAGGGGCTTAGGAAAAACAGGACCACCTGTTAGAGGGAAGGCATCAGAAGCAAGAGTAGGAAGACTGAGTGCCAAATGGCTTGGAGAGCAGCCAACTCATTTATCCTCTTTGGCCTTGGTTTTCTCATCTGTAAAAGGATAATGGACCAGATTGTTGCTTCTCTGAAATAGGGAGCGTCAAGGCTCTTGAACAAAGAAGTGGCTGCAACATAACACTGAAGGGAGTTCTGTTTGAGGCTGGTGCACAGGCTGGTTTGCAGGGGAAGAAAGCATGCCAACAAAGCCTGCTTCATTGATGTGCAGAAACCCAAATGTGAGGTGAAGTGGGCAGTGCTCAGGTGCAGAAGATGAGGTGCTCACTGCTGCAAAAGAGAGGTCAAAGCAAGACACAAGAAACATCTCAAAGGCAACGCTAAGAGCATTTGGGGATTGACTGGAAGAATAACAATAATAAAAGCTAACATTTACAGAGGGCTCTACTTGTTATCCCACCAAGTGCTCAGCTACCAGTCTTCCCAACAGCCCTGTTGCTGTATTACGGGTGATGAGGAAACTGAAGCTTACAGAGGCAAAGTAACTCGCCTCAGGTCATAGAGCTGTCAGATGGCAGAGGCAGGATTTGAACTCAGGCAGTCTCAGTCCAGAGCCTGTGTTCTTAATCCCCATGCAACACCTACTGCTCCCTGTGTGGTGAAGCAAAGACCACCACTCTCAGTTGGGCCTCTGCATTTCACTCACATTGATTGACCTTCGTAGGATGCCTCCTCTTCTCCCTGGTTCAAATTCCCTTTAAATTCCAGATTCCACTTCTCCTTAAAACTTTCACACTCTGCTCTGTCCACCCATCCACACCTATCTCCCACTGTTTTCCCCTCAGTCTAGGCGTGCTCCTGGAAGTCCCAGAATGTGTTATGCCTACTCTAGTCCCCTCTCCTACCCATCTGACATCCACACATCATCCAAGCTGCATGCCAAGTATCATCCCTCTGCCCCCAGAGTTAGGCTCATCCTCCTCTTTGCTTCTATCATCTCTTTACCTATTTCGTGTATGGATCACACTGTATTTATTATATATTTTTTGCCCACTTGTCAATGTTTCCACCTTCCCAATAACAGAGTGAGCACTTTGAAGGCAGGAAGAGGCTGAGTCTTAGTCCAATCTATGCACAGTCCATGGTATATAGTGGATGCTAGATAAATGCTGATGAGTGATTTAACATGATTGAATAAATGAACAAACATCTGAGTCCAGGAGAGGAGGCCTGGCTCCAACCCATCCCTCTAAACAAGATCACATTTAGTGTTTATCATAAAGGCTTTTCATGTCCTTCTTAAAGAGTTGTTACCACTGGTCCACTTTCTGCCTTATCTATAATCCATCCCAGTGATTTACACACACACATTCATATATACATACTCACATGCACATATTTCTTCCCTGAGTGGACCCCAGACCAAAACCAGAGAAATAAATATCCCTCCCCCTGTTCTGTTCTCACTCAGACACATTAATTCTAAGCACAAGAGGAGAGAACCCAGGCCCGACAGGGATGGGCCTGCTGAACCCAAGCCAGTACCTTTGAAGTAAGGGTTCGTAGAGCAGGGTAATTGCCTATTTGGTTTTCTCACCTGCGTGGCAGCTCTTGGCTTCCCCCTTCTATGTGGGAGGGGGACAGTCCTGGCTCAGAGGTCTCCCAGATTATCCTTCCATCCCAGGCAGTCTGAAGGGAACCCACTGGCTGAGCGCTGGCCTCTGCAGGCCCAAGCAGATGGAGCACGACTGCGGAACCACTTCAAGGACCAACCTCTGCTCCTCTGCCTGCCAAGACAGGTCAGCGGAGTTATTCGTGGTACTCATTAGCACTTGCATAGCTCTTGAATTATTCCTATGTTGCTAAGTAGCCCCCAGAACACTGCAGACTCATCCTACTTTTGAAGTCCTTGTTTTGTAGGAGAATCCAAGAAGTTGATTCCAAGTCTTCCCTCCTGGCAGGGATCCCAGTGGAGCAGCACAGGGGGCAGCTGGCTGTTATAGAGAGTTGAAGCCAGGGACCATTTCTCCCCCAGGGATAGATGAGACCCACTGTGGCAAAGGGCCTCCCTGTCTGACTGCTTTGTTCTCATCTTCTGTGGATGACTGAGGTAGGAGGGAAATCATATGTCATTTACTCCGCTCCCTCAGTGCAAAGAATGCTGGGGGGGCCTGAGTCTAGATTCCAGCATCAGTGTGCTCTGTGACTCAGGAAAGGGGCTCAGCCCCTTTGAACATTGGTCTCTAGTACCTGTCCTGCCTCCTTCGTAGAGAAAACCATGATCACATATGTGAGTGGACTCTGAAGTATTAAGAAACATGTCAGTGTGTCTCAGTGGGTCACTGAAAGCTGTGACAGTTTGGGGAGAGGGACAGAAGCCAGACCCTCACTCCCACAGCTGATTGTCAGAAGGCTTCAAAGAGCTGGTTCCTCCCTACTGCCTGCAGATGCTGTAACCATGGAGGACAAAGAGCAAAGGATAGACTCCCAGGTTGTGGTCCGCCATGGGCCCTGAGCAGGTACCACCCCTGGGTCATCTCAGAAGGGGGCTTGGGGACCAAGAGAAGGAGAGAAGGGAAGTGCCAAGTGTATTGGGTCAGCACCTCCTCACAACCCAAATAAGCAAAGCTAGATGTTGGGCAGAGGCTGTAGCAGTGATGGAAGGCACGCAACCACCGAGATTCCTGGGTTTTTTAAAATATTTCCAATCAGGCCCTGTGCTAGTCTGTTCTATACGTGTGAGAGAAGAGAGAAAAACGAGGAAAGCTGGTAATTACAGTTTCTAACCCACTGAAAGCATGGCAGGAACTGGCCCAGAAGCATCACCCCCTCACCCACACCACACTCCTTTACTTTATTACACACATACACACACACACACACACACACACACACACACACGTCCCAGCGTCCTTTACGATTTCTCTCAGGATGAGCAGAGGCCATTTTGCCTCAGGGGGGGCAATCAGATCGCCCCGCCCAGTCTCATTACACTGTTTTACCTGAGAAGCGGTTTAAAACAACCAACCAGCCTTTTTCTGCCTTACTATTTCCTCTCTCCATCCCTCCTCCCCTTAATCCTTCATGACATACTTGCTTCAAATGGAAGACTCACCCCACTTTCCTCCCCTGAACTTATTTCTGTCAGCCTTCACCCATTGCTACAGTCTGATTCAGGCCTCACCTCCCCCATGGAGGCTTCTGATGCCCCCTCTTCTCTGAATACTGAGCACTTACTATGCCAGGCGCTGTGCTAAAAGCTCCAGGCATGAACCGTTTTCTTTCATCTTCCCAATAACCCTAAGATCTTCATTCATCAAATGAGGAAGCTAAAGCCTAGAAGATTACATAACTCACTCAGGTTCACACAGCTAGTAACTGGCAGAGCCGGGATTCAAACCCAAGTGTCCTGACTCTAAGCCAGTGTAGCCACTGCAAAGACAGTGGCTTTCCAGTCCACAGACCAGAGTTTTAAGTTCGGCCTCCAACACTGACAAACTTGGGGAAGTCCTAACACTCTCTGAGATTCGATCTCTTCATATAACCACATCAGCTGTGGTTAGGATGACATGAGCTATCCCAGTAAAGCACATGCCCCTTTCCTGGTCTGTCCCATTACTTTAACACCCTTTCTAATGCCTTGTTCTCTCTGACCAGTCATCAGGTGCTCCTGGAAGTCCCAGAATGTGTTATGACAGGCAAGCTAGGAGATCAGACCCTTCAGGGGGAGACTAAGGTTTATGCTCTAGGTTCCTGCAACCTGGATAGCTACTCCAAAGGAAAGTTCCATAAATATTTAAATTGGTTAATTGAAGTCTTTAAAAGGATGCTTTTTCAAAAATGCTTTTGCCACTGTAGGAGTCAATGACCCAGATCAAATCAGGCTTTCAGAATCTGCTCTGCTCTTTCCCTGTCGCCTCTCCCACTCCTCTTCACCCGCTTCTTGCTGTGGTATATCCACAGCGTGAAAGGCCAGCTTGACTCCAGCTTCCTGCCCACTGCTCACCTTCAAGCTACAGCAGCTGCCCTCTTGTCCCAACTCGTCTACCCCATCTGAGCCCCTGCAACCAGCCTGAGTCAGCCACGCTCCTCCTCTCCCCAGGAAAGAAAGAGAAAAACCCATCAGGTCTCTGCTCTGCCTTGAGATTGAACACGTATCTGTCTTCTTCAGCCCCATCTCTCCAGCCCCTCTCCTGCCCTCTCCCTCAGGGGCCCAGCATTGGGTACTTACCACCTTTTCCAGTTTTCCATTGATCCCTTAGGATTCTCAACTGTTGTGCTCATCTGGGGATAGGGGGGGAAGTCAAATAAAGGTACTCATTATCTTTGAACATTTGATTTCACAGTACAACTTGCATGACTCTCAAATATGAGGTCAATACACAAAAAAATCATTTAAATTGCCTGATATTAAACAATTCTGACCCAGAGAGTGAAAAGCTTTTTGAGTGATAGTTACATTGATAAAAGAGTCACAATGACAGGTTTCCAAGATGAAAGTAATGGATCAGAAAATAGAACAGTAGAGAAAACACAGATGAAAGGCAAATAACCCCACTTGAAATCCAAAGCTTTCATTTTGGGGGAAAATATTGCCAAAAGCACTATTTTGTGTTAAACAGATCATGATAAAAGGAGCACACTCTTGCTGCCTCCTCGAGTTTTTATCCCCTAGTATCTGTGTCCCTTTCTGTCTTTAAGTACAGTGGCCTTTGTTGTGACTGTTTTCTAGGCTGGTGATGCTGGTAAAGTAAGTGCTAAGGACACTTGTGGGTGGGTGGTGCCACCTGAGTGACAGAGCCAGGCTTCCCAGACCCCAACTCCCTGTCCACACGGTTAGCTGAGCCAAATGCCAGCCTGCCCTCCCCCACAGCTAGAGCTCCTTTTCAGTAAAAGAGCACATATGACAAATACTGAACTAGTACAAATAAAGCATTTTATTTAGAGTAAAATTTAAAGACATATGAACATAAAGCCTCTGAACTGCTGTCCTTTCATTGCTATTTTCCACAGCCTAAGCCAGTCTTTGCGCCTGTCAGATTTGAGTCGAATGCACTTTTCTAACTCACCTTCAACCTTCTTGGAGTCGGTCCTAGAACTTTCAGCGGCTTCACCAGGCATCAAAACAGGTGGTGCCTTTCTTCCACTTTATCTTTAAAGTCTAAATAAAAGAATATTACTGTTACTGGTTTGTTCTAGAGTAAAGAAAAGCCCTATTATGGCAGCCCTGTCACTTCTCGCGGCATTTGGAGTTTCTATATCTCATCCCTTTAGGGACCAGAAGATTCTTTGTCACATATGCCCCACATGTGCGCATGTCACTCCTGTCCATCTGCTCAGAAGAGGTCAATTTCCCCCACTTTACTGCCTCCCTAACCTCAGCTCTTTGCCCTTTGGAGCATGATATGCTTATTGACTGATTTATATTTACTTACAATTGGTACTTATGTATTCCAATGGTTTTAACACTGGCTTCTGACAGACTGCTCTTACATAGACCTAATGAAGATTTAAGATTTTAAAAATCACATTTAGAAAGAATTCTGTGAAATTCCACATGAAAATGGAAAAGGTTTTAAATGGGAGATTAAAGTGATCAGTTAATAAAGATTATAGGAAATTACTGAATGCAGGGCTGGGCCGGACAGGAGAGACAAAGACAAAATGTCCAGCTGAGAGCAGGGGTAAGGTATGAGTCCAGCAGCATCACAGATCAGACCTCTAATGTGTGGAGTACAAAGAGGTTACAGTGAGCTGGAGGGAGCAGGTCAAGAGCTTGGGTCAGGTATTCAGGTGCCTGGGAAATCAGCTGGTGCAGGAAGGTCCAGACAAGTTTTGGGGGTCCAGGACCAGGAAGTTAGAGAGTGCAGTCAACACCAATAACACATCCAAAGAGTGCCAAGCTCTCTCTCCTCTGTGATCTACTCTCTGTGGTGTGTGGTCAAACCAGATACATATAGGTACACATGAAACTAGAGAGAGAACCATAACTACTGATGTCTGTAGCTCCTAATTGCCACAGGGGCCGAGGAGTTAGTTGTTCTGTTGTGTATCTAGAAATCCTCTGAAGTTCTATCAAGCCTCATCCCCTGATGATTAAATGCCAATTGTAAAACAGGGAGACTTACTCCCAAAACCAACAGATGTTTGGGCTGTCATCATTATGCCTGTTTTACACTCATTTGTGATTTCAATGTGAAGTCCTGTCTGTGTTATTTATTAGAAATCACTTATATAAGATTATTTGGAAAATCATACTAGTCCTGAGGTATCTATCCATCTCAATGATTAGTCTCTTACAGCAATGCAATCTGGCATCTTGTAGGAGCATTTGGTCAGCTTTCCATCTCATCAACCTAAAAAAGTTCTAGAAATCTCCCACACTTTTTAAGGTGGCCTTTATCAGATACTTTAGTTTCATGAAAGGTAGACTAATGTTTTCCATCTTGTATACAATGCATTCTCTAATTATAGGGTTAGCCACTTAGCTCTCTGGACTTACGTTTTCTCACATATAAAATTAATCAATAGATTACATTGTTGCCATGGCTCCTAAATTCTAAGGATCTAGTTATTTTAAGCACTTTGTTAGCTATCTTGACCAAAACGACATCACAGGTGAGAAACAGGCTGCAGAAACCAAAATTCTTCTCTGGTTTATACTGTCAGGGAGAAAGAAATTTTCCTACCCTTTTAGGTTCTTCTGGCTGGTCTAAGGATTAAATCGACCGGAGACAGATTAACAGGAGAAAAATCAAACAAAAGTTTAATAACATGTACATGGGAGAGACCCAGGAAAACTGAGTAACTTGCCAAAATGACTGAAGCCCTCACCTTAAAAACTATCTTTAACCAAAGACAAAAGAAGGATGTTGGGGGTAGTGGTTTGGGACTTCAAAGGGCAGGAAGGCAATTCACAGGAAGATGGAAAAGCAAATGTTTGGCAAATAAATGTTTGCTGGGCCACCACAGAGACAATGGGACACAGAGTGGACTCTGATCTCTAGGCTCTACTGAGTCTCCCTCACCACACTTAGCCCACATTCTTTGCAGGTATCTCTGGCGATAGCTCAATTTTGGGAACAGGTCCTCTATCTAAGTTCTTTTAGGCACTTAGGGAGAAAGTCAAAGTTTTTTCCTGAGTCTTTGGGCCTTGATTGTTTTCAGCTCAAAATAATCTGCCTGCCAAAGAGACTTTTGGGGGTGCCAAGATTTGCTCCCCTACAATACCCATTAAGTCAGAGACAACCACTTCATATGTTGTTTGCGTTATTTGCTGCTAAACACATCATGACCTTGTCCACATTAAAGGTCATCTTCTATTTTTATGCCCATTCACATGGCCCCATTTCATCATTAGGAGCAGCTGAGCATCTTAACTCCTAAGATGCATATGGATTCTTTCTTCTCTTACCAGATCATATAAAATTCTTATATGATAGATAGTAAAGTCACTTTTCATAGCTCTTCATTCAGAAAACGATCTCAATTTTTGTGATGCCTTTATTCTAATGAATAACAATTACAGTTTTCAAAGCACTTTTCAGACATCCCTTGCCTTATCTGACCCCTCACAATAGTCCCATTTCCTTTTTATTATAAAGTAGTTTGTAACACAATATTCCTACCCATGTGTAAAAGTTGTAACAACTTCTCTTCCTAATAAACTTTGGCATGAAATTTTATCAAATTCTTTCGGTAGTTATATATATATTTTTCATTCATTGTATTCCTACCCAAATGCCTGCTTACCTGGGGAAAGAAATCTGGTAGACCCATGAAGCATGAATCCAGCTTCCAGAGTGTCCCTGGAACGCACAGCCGCAATGGCCTTCAGTGATCACCTGTCCCACCCACCGACCCCTGAACATGGGATCTTGTTCCCAGTGACCAAAAGGCACTCATCTCTCAGGGGCTTCCTGGTTTGGGTGCAGAACCTTTGATTATAGGCTCCTGATCTCTGTAAACTCCCCTGAGTAGCGCCTCAGCTGACAATTTCTGACTTGCACACGTCAGGTCTCACTTGATGGCTTTTCCTGGTCTCTCTCGTAAGCATTTTTTTCTTGCTCCAAAGCTGCCCTTTCCCCAAGATGGCTGCTTTGACTAAATGAATCAGCGCCAGCCTTTGTGATCTGCTGCCAGCTTTCCTGGGCTTCAGTCAGCCTGTTACAGAGGCCTCTGGTCTTCCTACCGGCCATTTGTTCTGCTCCTTTTTCCTCCTAATTAATGCCTACGTCTTCTCAAACAGAGTTACTGAGTGATTGATGTGTTTGGTTGTGTTTTCTTTTGGAACCCCTCCGGATCTGCCCAGACTTGAATTAATTGGGCTTTGCTCACTGTTGCAGAGTGATTCGCCCACCACGTACCCCTTACATTGAATCCTGCTCACCACTTAGAAAAACCACAGTTAGAGACTGTTTGGCAAGTCTTAGTGCTCACACAGTTTCCAACTGAGGGTCAAGGACGGCTCAGTAGTTGAGAGCTTGGGCTCTGAGGTCAGCCGGAACTGCCTCTGACACAATGCTCTTGACAAGGTACTGAAGCTCCTAAACTTCAGTCTCTGAGCCTATAAGAATAATAGGACCTACTTCATAGAAATGTTGAGAAGATTAATCAAAATGATGCATGGAGAATGCTCAGTACCTGGTAAATACCCAATGAGAGTTATTACTGATTATCCCACTCAAACCTTGGGGATACGCAAAGCAGTTCATCTTACCCCCAGATAATGGACGAAAACACTGGGCTCAGAGAGGGCACATGGCTCACTCTATGCCACACAGCCTGTGCATGAGCCACAGCAAAGCCAGGGCCTGAATCCAGGTCCTCTACCTCCTAGACTCACACTGTTTCCACTTCCCCAGCAACGCCTCTCAGAGCCAAGACCTGTGTCTTCTACAACAGTGGTTCCCAAAGTGTGGTCCCCAGACCTATCTCATCAGCATCACCTGGGAACGTGTCAGGCATATCAGTTTTGGGGTCCCAGACCTAATGAATCAGAAACTCTAGGCGTGGGGCCCAGTAATCCAGGCGTTAGCAAGGCCTCCAAGGGACTCTGATGCACACTCAAGTTTGAGAACCACTGCTCTGTGGAATAATAATGTCTCTCTTGATCTAACTCCTGAGATGGGTGGTCCATAAATCCCACTGTGATCCACAACATGAGTTACCCCTTCCAGCTCTGTGATATTATCCTCACCAGGAATTTGTGGTTAATACCTACTATACTGTTCAACTGTGGTGTGGTTCTCACCCCTGGACACACATTAGACTAATCACCTAGGGAACTTTAAAAATAACACAAAGGCCCACCCCAGAGCAGTTAGAGTTCAGTTGTAAAGACAGCCTAGATTGAAAACCCCAGCGACAGAGCTGCCCTGTACAGACTCCATGGAACTCTGCTGGGCTGGGAATATTTTACCACATTAAGGCTTGTGTGCTTTACAATCCACTTTCATTAAATTGGTTTCTTTCCTTCCTGTGAACCTGGGTTCCTCAGTCTGGTCAAGCCCTCCTCCTCATGCCCACTTATTTGCACAGCTGCTAGCATTCGCACAGAGGTGTTTACTTAGTATATCTCAAGCTGTGCTGCCCCTGTCCACACCCAGGGTTATCCTGTTTGATCTAAAAAGGTAATGACAAGGTATGATAAACATTAAGCATTGACTCACTATCATTCTTATTTTTCTTCTAATAACTTAGAAGGGATAAGAGAAAATAGTTTTATGATCATGTTGGAGTATTAAGGATCCCAAGCTCACTCCCTGACCCACCAGGATCACAGCCATACACACACAGTACTGGTTACTAAGAAAGAGCACAGTGTAAGCCTTTCTGACCCTCTCATTGGATGAGAGCATCCGGCTTGGGCCTGAGGCCATCGTGAGGCCTCTGTTCCAACATCCTCTAGATGGAAAATCAGCAGTCTTCCAAAAAAGGGCCAGCCCAATTGCCCACCTGGCTCAGGTAAGGAGGCTGAGAAGATTGGGGCTGCCTCCCTCACCCCAGGAGGGCTGGCCACCGTGTTTACAGCCCAGAGCAGAGGAAGACCCTAGTCTTTGCTAGACTCCCTCCATAGAAGTGACCCACTCTCCAGTAAAATTCTAGTTACTACCAAAGAAGTAGATTCTATTTATTAATGAATGAGGCTTCTGGGGAAGAAACAAGAAAAGAATAGAAAAAAGGCAGGTACTCTTTTCCCAGCACCTCTCCAAGAGAATCCGGGAGTTGGTGGACTTTGAACCCTGTACAGATGGAGGAGAAGAGCTTCCCTCTATCCACGGGCAGAGCAAGGCTTTATGAGGCCTGAAGACCCAGATAGTTCGGGATGGGGAGAAAAGGCTCACTTTAAGAAAAAGAAAACAAAATTACAAATACAAAATTAGATATGAAAGTACAAAAAACACCTTGCAAGTGAGGGCCTTAGTTTAAATTTCATTTGCTGCAGAGTAAATTCACCTCTACCAAGACTGTATTTTTTAAATTGTTCTGAATTTTTTTTCTCTTTTAATCATTTATTATATCTTGATTTTACAGCTTCAAGTATTAAACACATTCTAGGTCTAGCAGCGTTTGTTTTTTTTTTTAACATCTTTATTGCAGTATAATTGCTTTACAATGGTGTGCTAGTTTCTGCTTTATAACAAAGTGAATCAGTTATACATATACATATACGCCCATATCTCTTCCCTCTTGCGTCTCCCTCCCTCTCACCTTCCCTATCCCACCTCTCTGGGTGGACACAAAACACCAAGCTGATCTCCCTGTGCTATGCGGCTGCTTCCCGCTAGCTGTCTATTTTACATTTGGTTGTGTATGTATGTCCATGCCACTCTCTCACTTTGTCCCAGCTTACCCTTCCCTCTCCCCGTATCCTCAAGTCCATTCTCAAGTAGGTCTGTGTCTTTATTCCCATCTTGCCCCTAGGTTCTTCATGACCGTCTTTGTTTTTTAGATTCCATATATAACGTGTTAGCATATGGTATTTGTTTTTCTCTTTCTGACTTACTTCACTCTGTATGACAGACTCCCGGTCCATCCACCTCACTACAAATAACTCAATTTCGTTTCTTTTTATGGCTGAGTAATATTCCATTGTATATATGTGCCACATCTTCTTTATCTATACATCTGTTGATGGACACTTAGGTTGCTTCCATGTCCTGGCTATTGTAAATAGAGCTGCAATGAACATTGTGGTACATGACTCTTTTTGAATTATGGTTTTCTCAGGGTATATGCCCAGTAGTGGGATTGCTGGGTCATATGGTAGTTCTATTTTTAGTTTTTTAAGGAACCTCCATACTGTTCTCCATAGTGGCTGTATCAATTTCCATTCCCACCAACAGTGCAAGAGGGTTCCCGTTTCTCCACACCCTCTCCAGCATTTATTGTTTGTAGATTTTTTGATGATGGCCATGCTGACAAGTGTGAGATGATATATCTCACTGTAGTTTTTTTTTTTTTGCGGTACGCGGGCCTCTCACTGTTGTGGCCTCTCCCGTTGCGGAGCACAGGCTCCGGACACGCAGGCCCAGCAGCCGTGGCTCACGGGCCCAGTCGCTCCGCAGCACGTGGGACCTTCCCAGGCCGGGACACGAACCCGCGTCCCCTGCATCGGCAGGCGGACTCCCAACCACTGCGCCACTGGGGAAGCCCTCACTGTAGTTTTGATTTGCATTTCTCTAATGATTAGTGATGTTGAGCATCCTTTCATGTGTTTGTTGGCAATCTGTATATCTTCTTTGGAGAAATGTCTATTTAGGTCTTCTGCCCATTTTTGGATTGAGTTGTTTGTTTTTTTGATATTGAGCTGCATGAGCTGCTTGTATATTTTGGAGATTAATCCTTTGTCAGTTGCTTCATTTGCAAATATTTCCTCCCATTCTGAGGGTTGTCTTTTCATCTTGTTTATGGTTTCCTTTGCTGTGCAAAAGCTTTTACGTTTCATTAGGTCCCATTTGTTTATTTTTCTTTTTATTTCCATTTCTCTAGGAGGTGGGTCAAAAAGGACCTTGCTGTGATTGATGTCATAGACTGTCCTGCCTATGTTTTCCTCTAAGAGTTTGATAGTGTCTGGCCTTACATTTAGGTCTCTAATCCATTTTGAGTTTATTTTTGTGTATGGTGTTAGGGAGTGTTCTAAATTCATTCTTTTACATGTAGCTGTCCAGTTTTCCCAGCACCATGTACTGAAGAGGCTGTCTTTTCTCCACTGTATATTCTTGCCTCCTTTATCAAAGATAAGGTGACCATATGTGCGTGGGTTTATCTCTGGGCTTTCTATCCTGTTCCATTGATCTATATTTCTGTTTTTGTGCCAGTACCATACTGTCTTGATTACTGTAGCTTTGTAGTATAGTCTGAAGTCTGGGAGCCTGATTCCTCCAGCTCCGTTTTTCTTTCTCAAGATTGCTTTGGCTATTCGGGGTCTTTTGTGTTTCCATACAAATTGTGAAATTTTTAGTTCTAGTTCTGTGAAAAATGCCAGTGGTAGTTTGATAGGGATTGCATTGAATCTGTAGACTCCTTTGGATAGTACAGTCATTTTCACAATGTTGATTCTTCGAATCCAAGAACATGGTATATCTCTCCATCTGTTTGTATCATCTTTAATTTCTTTCATCAGTGTCATAATTTTCTGCATGCAGGTGTTTTGTATCCTTAGGTAGGTTTATTCCTAGATATTTTATTCTTTTTGTTGCAATGGTACATGGGAGTGTTTTCTTAATTTCACTTTCAGATTCTTCATCATTAGTGTATAGGAATGCAAGAGATTTCTGTGCATTAATTTTGTATCCTGCTACTTTACCAAATTCATTGATTAGCTCTAGTAGTTTTCTGGTAGCATCTTTAGGGTTCTCTATGTATAGTATCATGTCATCTGCAAACAGTGACAGCTTTACTTCTTCTTTTCCGATTTGGATTCCTTTTATTTCCTTTTCTTCTCTGATTGCTGTGGTGAAAACTTCCAAAACTATGTTGAATAAGAGTGGTGAGAGTGGGCAACCTTGTCTTGTTCCTGATCTTAGTGGGGATGGTTTCAGTTTTTCACCATTGAGGACGATGTTGGCTGTGGGTTTGTCATATTTGGCCTCTATTATGTTGAGGTAAGTTCCCTCTATGCCTACTTTCTGTAGGGTTTTTATCATAAATGGGTGTTGGATTTTGTTGAAAGCTTTCTCTGCATCTATTGAGATGATCATATGGTTTTTCTCCTTCAATTTGTTAATATGGTGTATCACATTGATTGACTTGCATATATTGAAGTATCCTTGCATTCCTGGGATAAACCCCACTTGATCATGGTGTATGATCCTTTTAATGTGCCGTTGGATTGTTTTGGACTTTTTTTTTTTAATCACAGAAGTGATTAAGAGAGCTCAAATCATGGGGTTTATGCCAGTTACATACAAGGATCCTGCATATCTCAAAGACCCTAGTATCACATCTTGATCACTCCTCAGTGAACATCCTTCCCAATGCTAGATGATTTTCCATCATCTTCATTATCTTCGTGCAATATGTTCTTTGAAACCAAAAGACTCTGTACATGGAAATTTGTTCAGGTAAAATAGGGTATTCACAGGTGCAAACACAAAGACAAGTTTTTAATTTATTGACTTTATTTTTATTAGGTAATACATCGCACAGCTCACTGTTCAAAAGGTACGAAAGGGTCTATAGTGATAAAGTCTGAATAAATTTTATAAACTTTAAAAATAAAATGCATTTTTATAAAATGCATTTTGTCTATTACGAAAGTAATACTCGCTTAATACAGAATTTAAAAAAACAAAAATACAGGAAAAAATCAAATTTAACCCCAGGATCCAAAGTCAAACTTAAGATCTTTTGAACACATTCCAAACATAAGTAGATACAGGTGGAGACTTGTCCTTTGGTCTGCCTGCCTTTCATCTTCCTAATACCTAACACCTCTCTAATATTCCAAGCAAGGGGGGAGAAATGGGCTTCTATAAACAAAGGTGGAAAGAGTTGAAGCATGGCAGCATTTTGTGGGAAAAATTATAAACTTTTGAAATGTATAGCAGCCTCAGCACATACCCAGTGATCTAGGAGTCTAAGCCAAAGATGGTAAGTGGCTTTCAGCCAAGTACCTATTCCATTCCATCAGGGATGACTGCCGTATGGAGGGTTGTGAGATGACACCATGCTCAGTGTGGAAGAATGCTGTGATCCTGTCAGCCATGTCTGTCATGGTCACAGGAGAGGGAGAGACTATCTGAATGCCACACACATGTCATAGTGATCTAGGGGTGGGTTAAACAGTGACTGGAGATCCATCTAGAGTCAGTGCTCCAAAAATGTGACTCAACTAAATGAGTGAATTAAACCAACCAGAAATGCATGACTATCCAATTCTTGTTGTGTAGAAAGGCTTAGGAAAGGCAGGTGTCTAAGGGTGATCCTCTACCCTCCCCCTCCCCCTCCCCTCACCCAATCATGTCTGTCATTCTTTTTTTTTTTTTTTAAATATTTATTTATTTATTTGGTTGCACCGGATCTTAGTTGCAGCAGCCGAGCTCCTTAGTTGCAACACCAGGGCTCCTTAGTTGTGGTGTGCGGGCTCCTCAGTTGTGGCATGTGAACTCTTAGTTGCGGCATGCATGCGGGATCTAGTTCCCTGACCAGGGATCGAACCCAGGCCCCCTGCATTGGGAGCACGGAGTCTTATCCACTGCGCCACCAGGGAAGTCCCATGTCTGTCATTCTTGATAACTCTCCGGCCCGCAGCCCAGCCGCATGCCCTTTCCCTCCTCTGAATCCCCCTTGGGCTCCCCTCCTTCTGCCTCTTGCCCGTCTCCCCCCTGAAGCTCCCTGGTGGCAGGGACCCAGGTGTGTACTTCTTCTCATTACCTTCCTTCATGCCTTGCACAGCATCCCTGACAGGCTGTGAACTTTCCAAATTTGCCAAATGTAATTAAGCTCTTTGAGCTCCTAAATCTGTTGAGCTACACTCCTCAGCCCCTCAGACACTTACTGGCTACTTACTCTGCCCTTTGCATTCAGAGTTGAAGAAGATCTAGCTTCTTCCGTTAAGGGGCTTATAGTCTGAGAGGGGAGTAAAACACATACATAAATCATTATAATGAAATAATAAATTATAAAACTATAAATATTATAAGTTTACAATGTAATTATAATTAAATCATTATACTTAGTTAAATTAGACATAATAAGAGCAACTAAGTGCCAGGTATGGCTGCTAAGCATTTTCTCTACATACTGTGTTTCATATAATCTTTACAATGGCCCTGAGAGACTTACTAATATTATCCCCATTTTCCAAATAAAGAAACTGAAGCTTAGAGCATTTAAGGCACTCACCAAGCTAGTCAATGAAGAAGCCATGATTCAAACCCAAGTATGTCTATGTTGTTAATCAAAGGGGAAGGGGGTCATTTCAATTTGGGTTTGACTAAGAAGGGTGAGTGTTTCGGGTAACTCTAAAACCACCACCACTACCACCCTCCAACACTGGCACAGGGGAGCTGGACAGCCAGCTGGAGGGGCAGGACAGCAGCCAGAAGAAATATCCACTGAAGTCCCAACTACTCAGACCCAACACCTCAACCAAGGACAGCCTCGCCCTGGCCCAGGGTGTCAGTCCCTGAACGTCAGCTCAGAGCAGGGATGGCCGCTGGGAGTGTGTGGTTCCTGCGTTTCCTGCACACACGCTGCTGGGGTGGGTTTTATGTGACCAGAGAGAGGCAGGGAAAAATGATGAGAAATCAGAGATCTGCCAGAGAGTCAGAGATGAACCACAGGAAATGCTTTTGTCTAAAAATATGCCATTTCTGAAAGGAAAACAGTCATTAGAGGGTGTGAGAAGCCCCCGTGGTGAGGAAGGCAAAACAGTACGACTCACTGGGAGGCCAGTGGAACAACAGAGAAACCCATTACCCACCCATTTCCTGTGCGATTAGCGAGACTTTAGGAGGATGAAAGACAAACAGACAAAATGACAACCCACAGACAGAACTCCAGGGGAAATGTCTGGGGACAGCATCCGAAGATGCAGCCGGGAGGTAGGAGGAGAAGAAACTGTTCCAGTTAATATTTTTCTCACATCAGCTGGCTCAGCTATGGATTTGGTGATAATTTCCTGTGTACTTACTATATGCCAGGCACAGTGAGGGGCTTTGCCTACATCATCTCCTGCCTTCCTTTAAACAACTCAGAGGAGGAGGAACATGAGTCTTAGAGGTTAGGTGACTTGTCCAAGGTCACGGAGCTGGTAAGGGACAAAGACAGGCTTCGTGCCAGGTTCCCTGACCCCAAATCTCTTGCTCATTCCAGCATACCAAGCTGCCTCCCAAAGGATCAAGTGTCCTAACCATCCCCAACCTACACAAGTCAGGACCAGTTACTCTAGTCTTCCTGGAAGGCTATAGCCATTTGACGTTCTCTATCTTGTCTCAAGTTGAGGCAAATCTGGTTAAAAGGAACGTCGCCACCTTTTCATGACTCACTGTCAGCTAAAACTGCAGCCACACCAGATCCATCTACTCACCCAGGAATTGTGTCGTCTTGGAGTGGGAGGGTAACGCTTAAGCCACTTGATCCGAAACCCTTTTGTATCCATTGTGAGGCTACTGGCCCTCCTCTGCTGAGAGCTCCAGGGACTGGGGCAGGCAGCCTGGGGACCTCAGGTGGAAGAGTTCTTCCAGGGGCATCCTGACCACTAGGGAGCACATCCTCTGTGCTGGGAGCAGGAAAGAGCGCTTTAAAAGCATTTCTCATCCACCCTCCTCCACCCTTGACGTAGGCGGTTTGTCACCATCTTGTAGACAAGGAAACAAGTCTCCCTTATGCTGAGCCCAGATCTAGCATCTTTTGGCTCTCACTCACGTCAGAGTTTGATGTTCAGGAACACAAAGAGCTAGGTCTCCGCCATGAACACATGAAGGGTCACGGTGAGGGTAACAGCTTCCTCAGCCCCTCAACCCATGCTAAACATCCTCAGGCTCCTCGACTCCCCTCTCTGTACACAGTCCTCATCCCCTCATGGACACACAGTCCCTCTCACACTGGGGCAGCCAGAACTGGCTGGTGAGTCTCCAGGTCCCCATGGACCCAGGACCTCAGTCCAGGAGCCAAAGCAGAGAGGTGCCCATCTCTGTCTACCAAAATGCCCGTGCTGAGGAAACTAGTGACTTCTCAAATGCCACCTTACATGGCCCCTTCTCAGGCCTCCCTTATCAGACCTCCCGGAGCCAGAGCGCTCAAGTCACCGTGGACCGCTCTCTCTCCCTCCCCCACATCTGGCCAGTCACTGACTCCAGCTGGCCCTCACCCCATCGTGTCTCTCACACGCCTCCCTTCCCTACGCCCCCATTGCTCCTGTCCTCTTCACACCCTTACCCCCCTTCCCTGCACTCCTGCTCTAGGCTCTTAGCGGGTCCCACTCTCCTATCCACCCTTCACCCTGCAATCCTAGTGATCTTTCAGAGAGGCAGATTTAGTCATGCTTCTTCCCAGCTTAAAATCCGTCAATAGCTCGTCACGGCCTCCGGAGAAAATGCAACTTAGCCTGGCCACCGAGGCCCTCCACCACCTCCTGTTGCCTGCTCGCCGACTCTCTCCCATGACCTACAGCTTCCTGAATATGGCCTCCTTCCTCTCCTCTGCCCAACAAACTCTTTTTGTTCCTTCAAGACCCAATTCAAGTGTCTTTTCTCCCTTACACCTTCCCTGACCTTCCTGCCCTCAAATCAGAGGTGACTGTCCCCCTCCTGTTTCCCATGACCACACCTCACAGTCACTCCAGCTGAGGCACTCCCAGAACTACACTGCAACTGATTCACAAGTCTGTCTCTACCAGTGAACCACAAAACTGTGAGAAGCTGGCATCTGTGCTAGGCCTTGAGCAATAAATGGATTTACAACAAAGGGAGATGTTGAAGGACCACACGAGCTAAATCATGGCATTCGGTCCCCATGACAATGCCAGGACAAGGCCCAGACCTGGGCAGGTTTAACTGTGCAAAACCTTACCTTAACAACAGGTACCACTGTGAGCACTTTCCACGTGCCAGGAACTATGTGAAGCTCTTTATTTGCATTATGTCATTTAAAAGGATTGAGTGACTTAATTTATATAACGTGGTTACCACAGTGCCTGACACAGAGTGACCACTGAACAAATGTTAGCAATAAAAGTGACATATTACTGATATTTAGGGGACATTTCTTATGCCAGACAGTGTGCCAAGCATGGTCCATGCATTGTCTCACTTCTCACAACAGCCCTGGGAGGAGGGTATTCCTATATGTCCCCATTTCACAGATGAAGACACCGAGTCTCAGCTGGGCTAAGTGATCACCCCAGAAGTAATGGACTTGGGCTTCCAGCCCAGATGCATCCACTCTGGCAGCCAGGTTCTCCAAGTCTCTGGTACAGCAGAGTGCCACGTAGCCCCCAGAGCTCATTTGGGAAGAAAACAGGACAGGTTCCCTCAGAGCAGAGCCTATGAAATATCCAGGGGAAAAACATGGTACTGGGAGGCTTCCTTTTCTGTCCCATTTAGTCTAATATCACATTTTGCATACCATCCTGCAAGGGACAGAGTCCCAGGAAGCAGTGTAGACTGGCTTCTCTTGATCCTCAATCCTCTTGACTTCTTTTATGTGCTGAGTTGTTATGCCTTCCTTCTGGGCCAGCATCATAGGTGTAATTTGGAGTCAGTCCCCTCCTTCATGCAGCTGGGTAAACTGAGGCCCAGTTATAGCGATTCACACTAAGAATAGATACACAGGGGTCAGTCCATCAGCTGGTGTGGACCCCATTCTGCTGGCTGCATACCAAATGACAGTGGCGTGGTGCCAGGGAAGGAGCGCGGAGTTAGCAGTTGGACCCTCAGAAGCCCCAGCTCTGCCAGGTGCTAGCTCTATAACATTTTACACAAGCCTCTCTGAGCCTCATTTCCTCACCTACGAAACAAGGTTAAGACCTCCTTCCTCACAGGGCTGTGTCAGAATCAAATGGATGGCATGTGTCCCCAGTGTGGGGGGCTGTAAAATGTTCTACGATTGCTGCCTCGTAGCAGTTAGCTCAGAGAAGTTTCATTCGGCCTTGAACTACATAGCCTTTCTGTTTCTGTTGGATTGCACTGTGCTCAGGGTTCTTCCTGCATCCCAACAATAATCAGGCTCATTCTGGCTCACTATGTCAATCAAGAGCAGTGCTGTCTCAGAACCATCAGTCCTGCACCACAGAGGCTGAGTTCCCGGTTAGCCAGTATTCGCTGAGTTCTGACTGAAAGCATCCCCACCAAGCTCCTTTATGTTTTCCTTTTAAAGATATTTTCCCTTCAACTGAAGTCAGAGGCATTAAATGATGAAGCAGAAGGTTGTCTGTAGAGTTTCTTCCAGGGAAGAAAGGGGCTCTGCCATCTCCTACCTTTTAAAACAAAACCTGCCATGATTTTCTCTGCCAAGATATGTCTTAGGATGGGGTAAGGTGCTTCTGAGACCCCGTGAGCCCTGTGATAGCTCAAGAAAGAAGTGAAAGAAGGAAGCAGGGGTGAGACAACCACCATGGTTCAGGGGCTGGTCCCCTGGTTTCCAGAAAGCCTGCTTAGCGGCTCATCCACAACAGACCAGCTCCTGGGGACGGAACTGGAAAGGGCTGAGAGAGAGGAGATGTGGGTGGCGCTCACAGACCTTTTACAGGCTTTTGAAATGTATTAATTTAGGAAAAAATATTCACTATGTCATCTTAAAGGGCACAAAACTCCACACAGAGGAAAATAAAAGGTTTGAAAATCACTGATAATGTGTCCCCTTTAAGCTTGTAGACGACTTGTGTCTACCCTGACTGCCCCTACTGGAAGTTCCCACAGTCTCAGAGATGGATAATGTAGAAGTTGGAAAATGCCTGTGTTTTCTGCTTGCTTTAATTTATGGATTTGCCCAGTGAAGCAGTGATTGAATTTCATTTCTAGGATAAAATACTGGATCTCTGGGGAAGCCAGGCCTCAAGCAACAGATTTTCACTTCCCCTTAGCCTATGAGGACTGGCCTGATTCTTAGGGAAAATTTGAACAACATGCCAGTCTGCAGGGATCCATGAGTCCCTCCATGACAATCCACCTACTTCTCCAATCTCCTCTCACTTCCCCCACTCACGTCAGAGGGACCTGCACCCCATGTCCACCTGCCCAGGCTCTGGCTTTTAGCTCCTGCCCGCAAAAGGGACTCTCCTCCCGCACACAACTCAGCTTACCCAAGCCTCGCCCATCACAGTCCTGCCTTGCTGCCAAGTTAGAAGTGATGCCTGAACTCCCAGAATAAACAGTAATAACAAAAACGTGCGTTTCTTGAGCTGAGTGCCAGGTCCTCCTCTAACAGCCCCATCATGTACATATTACTATGGTTTATTCCCATCTCACAGATGAGAAAACTAGTACTGAGAGAGGTTATGCAAATCGCCCAAGATCACACAGTTTGGTAAGCGGAGGAGCCAAGAGTTGAACTCAGAGTCTGGTTCTAAGCCCATGGCCTGCCACCTCTCCCAAGAGCAAAGCTTGCATACCACAGACCACTCCCCACCTTGCACTACTAGAATTAGTATGCACTTGTTTTGTAGCCTTTACATGATTATAGCTCAGTGGGCAAAGACAATGCACGATTCTTCATACCCCCAACAGCACTGAACTCTCAGAAAGAATGAATGAATGAGAAAATGTACATCAGACTAGAAAGTTAAGGCAACTTTTATAAACATTAAAAGGATGTCATGTCAATAAAGATTTATTAAGCACCAACCATATGGCCCACATTCTGATGGGCTGTGGGTCCCAGAGATGAAGCCAGAGTCCACTGGACCCTCAAATGTTCAGCGAATTCCCACCTTCCTTCTATAAGACCCAGTTATCTGTTGAACACTGATTTCCAGTCTCTTAGCAGCTTCTCTGTTCATTATTGCCTGGCAAACAATGTGATTTATGCATGAGACACACACATTAAGACGCAATGTAGTCTCATAACTGCTATATTGGATTGAATGGCAATCCACTGATAGTTCAAGCTCTGCAGAAAAAAAGTCAGCCTGAAAATAATCAATTCAATGGTACTTTACAGCATTGCCAGAAACTCTACAAACAGTAGGAAAGGTGATGTCATGCCTGTCATTTATTAACACATGGAGTTTTGGTGTTCTGTACTGAGATGAAGGCCACTGAAATGTGAAGCTAATTTGTCCAAACAGAATTTCTAATAAATACCTTTGATTGTTCCTTTGTCTCTATCCTTTACCAATGACAGGCAATTAGCAGCGTTTGCAATATTACAAGCAAATGAAATTGGGTCTCTGCCCAGCCTGCCTACAAAAGACTTCTACAGCAATAAAAATAATCAGTTGGATTCTTCATTTTCTGCTGGGCCCATGTGACTTCCTTAATAATGTCAATGCAGATTGTAATTTGCAGGAAAAATAAACACCACTTGCATGAGGCATGAAATTTCAGACCACAGGAATGTCATCTTTTCTTACAGATTGTTTTGTTATAAGGGTATGCAGCTTGGACAACTAGAATAGACCTCAGGTCTGGTGCCTAAATTATCTTTCATAAACTGACCTATATTTTACCTCCCAAATGGGTTTTGTGCATTTTTCTTTCTGTACCTTTGCTTTCTGGCAGTTAGCAAGGGAAAGAACCACAATTAGGATCAGAAAACCAATATTAAACTCCCAGGTTGGCCACTCGCTAGCTAGGTGACCTTGGGCAAGTCATTTAACCTCCCTGGGCCTCAGTTTGCTTCTCTGTAAAATGACGCATACAAGTATGAAAGTGCTTAGAAGCTAAGTTCCCCAGGCACCTAGGACAGGCCTGGCCCACCATAGGCACATAGGCCTTGTTGCTTGAGCAAATGGATAAATGTCATGCACGGTATCTAGCATGTGGTCAGCACTAAGTAACTTGTTGCTTAATAATTAAGAATCCGTTTCCCACCTCTAATACCCACCTTCTTCCTCTTGGCCCAGCAAAATCTTACTCATTCTTCAAGGTTAGCATCAAATTCTGCTTCCTCTAAGAGGCCTTCCCAAGATCACACCAGCCAAAAGTGACCTGACTTCCCCCAAACTCCAAAGACATTTACTGTCCACACACCTCACTTAGAACCTGGGCTCTCAGCCTTGTACTGTTGCTCCTCTTCTCATAAGGGATTTCTTAGCTGCCCAATTAGATCACATACTTCTTGGGGGCACGTCCAGAGTCTTTGATTCCCGGTGATCCCTCCAGTTTCTAGTAAAGTACGTGGCACACAATTGATGTTCCATAAATATCCACAGACTGACTGAGGGGGAGAAGCCCAGTCCCCGTGCAGAGGGGCAAATGCCCATGGAGTTTCTTGGTTCTGCCCCTGCCGTGGAGAGGCCACAGCACCAGTCCTTACAGCCCTCACACTGTGTCTCTAAAGGTTTCTCTTCCATAGAAAGTTTGCTCCTCTTTGCAAAAACCCTCCTCATATGTGAAGAACCAACATCCTCATGCCTTGTAGTGGAAGTGTATTGTATGACCTCTTCAGGAGACGATACGACAACATCTCTCAAATTTTAACCTGCACATACCATTTTTAAAAAATCAAAGACACACAGATATCCTTTGATCCAGCAACTGCACCTCTAAATGTTTATCTTATAGATTGACCTGCACATGTGTGGAAAGATATATTAAGAATATTCACTGTTAGGTTATTTACAGGAGCAAAAGACTGGAGACAATTTAAATGTCTATTAACAGGGAACTGGATAAATAAATCTTGGTACATTCCACACAGAAGAAACACCAGGTGGCCATTAAAATGAATGAAGTAGACCTGTATGTACATATGTGGAATATTAAGTGAGAAAACTAGATGCCACCCAGTATGTATAGCCTAATCTTACTTATGTAAAAAGAGGACATGTGTACATGTGTGCCTGTATGTGCATAAAGTGTCTTCAGAACAATAGCAACGGCTGACTGGGGCCAGGGATACGGTGGGCAGCCAGAACACCTGGGGTCAGAAGCAGGAGAACACTTGTCACTGTGTTCCCTATTTCATTTGTACAGACTAAATTCTTTAGCAAGTGAATGCATTATATTTCTCTTCTTTTCCTTTTTTAAATTTAAATTATATTTACTTTTAATAATATTTACATTCACATGTACAAAATTATAAAAGTTACAAAATAGTGTAAGGTAAAAAATGTTCCTCCTGTCCTAGCCCCCAGCCTCCCGATTTCTGCCCCAGAGGCAACTAATGGGAGCCCTTTCTTTGTCCCCTTTTTAGAGGTAGTCCATGCACTGCAGGTATTCTCTTTAAAAATAATCATAATAACATGAACAGGGGAAAAGCTTCCATTGACCTCATCTCTCTCCAGCTAAGGCTCTGTCCCTCTCTTCTCCACATAGCCAACTCAACTTTTGGACAGCGCCATCCATTTGTATGGAGTCTACTTGTACGAGAAGAACTTCCTCAGGCTTTGGAGTCAGGCAGACCCAGGTCTTCAATAGTTACCTAACCTCTCTGGGCTTCATTGCTTCATCTGTAAAATGGAGAAGTAAAAACTACCTCTTAGGTTGTAAGGGTGCAACTGCTTCGTGAAAAGCAGACGGGTCGCTTAGCAGGTGTGTGGAGCTGCTGTGGTCACTAGAGCTCTAGGCCTCACCCCCTCCTTGGGCCCATGCACACTAAGCAGTGTCCCTGGGGGCAGCAGGAGACTATAATACAATGGTTGTCCACTCCAGCCGCCAAGTACATCCTGTGTCTCTGAGGCAACGTTCTGTGGTAAACAACTACAGCAAGTTAGAAATTTTGTGGTGCGATGTTACACTAATGATCAACATCAGTTTCTCACCTTGAGTTTGGGGACTTTTGAAAGGGTTCATGGTTAGAAGTCAGGAAACCTATTTTTGAGACCTGACTCTACCACAAACTGGTCTTCCTTGAACAATTAACTTCTCATCCCTAGCCTTGCACAGATTGGGTGGATGATTTCTCAGACTCTGGCCAGCCTTATAATCTCACATAGGGGATGTTATTAGGGGAGCCCTTCACTCAGTGAGAGGATGGCTGAGGCGGGATCTGTAGGTGGTGAGTGTGATTTCCAACCTCAACTATGACGTCCCTACTTACAAAATGATGTTGATATAGAACAAGCATTTACTAAATTCTTCCAAGCTAACTAACTAAATGAATTCTTCAAAAATCGAGTAAATCTTTGTAAATATTTTAAATTAACTTTAGTTCATTTTTATCATTACTTACTGAAATGAAATGCAAATCATATGAACTACTCAGAGTATCTCACACCCCTTTTGTCAAATGCCAGGTTACTAAAGATTAAGAAGTGACCATGTGTAAGAGCCCAGTACAATAGCAGTTAGGGAGAGCTAATCTAAAACTCCTTCCAACTCTAGGGGCTCTGAATTGATATCTGGCAAATAAGCAATTGACACACTGTGATTTAGTGACTCCGATGATCCTGAAGATTGAAGGGGATTTTGCACCTGGCAGAAGTTTCCCAGGAACACACACACACACACACACACACACACACATGCTCCCTCTCTCTCTCTCTCTCTCTCTCACTCACTCACACACAGGGACACAGTGGGGGTGGGAGGGGAGCTTGTGTCCCTCAGCCATGCCTCTCTCATTGCTGTATCACCATTCAGCATGCAGATTTCATTCCCCAAAATAAATCACAGATATAAAGTAGAAAGATGGTTTTCCATCTATTCTTTAAGTAAATTTGGGAGTTAAAGAGCACAGCTGTCTCCAATAATACCATGCTCATTGGGTAAAAATATCTCTTAGCAAGTTGTCCTAAATCAATTTTTTTTTAATGAGTTCTTTTTTTTCCTACTTAGTACTGGTAATTTAAAGCTCAGCAAAACGTGCTATTGAAGCAAGGAAACTGAGTATTTTCTAATTTATTCTCTGGGACATTTATCTGTTAATCAAATATCCTAATTCCCTCCATACTTAAAAAAGGGCATTTTAAAGTGACATTCCCAGCCATTTCAGATCACTCCTTGAGTTTTATTGTCTGTTTTTTAAAATTTATGCCCAGCATGGGCTCTGTTCTTGAGGACTGAGCTGTATGAGAAAATTTCTATGGAAATTTTGGGTGGATCTCCAGTGGTGGTGAGCCTACCCAAGAGGGTAGGCCAGTAAACCCGGGAGGATCAACCCCTCGGACCCTGTCTTTTGGCCTGTCACGATAATGGGCATGGGCAGAGTTAAGCGTGCAGGCCTGCCTCTAGTATGTAGTTCTATCCTTGGCATTTCACCTCTTTCTTCATCACATGTTATTCCTTTCCAATTCTGTTTGTTGATAACCCACTGTGCACTGAGCACCTTTCTGGGAATTAGCATACAGAGAGATGCCTAAGCCATAGTCCCTGCCCTCAAAAGGCCCTTACAGCTGAGGGAAGCACATCTGACTAAATGCAACATGATAGATGCCATGCCTGGGGTGTGAACAAAATGCTTGGGACCAAGTCATTTTATTTATATGACGAATGCTTATATAGCGACCTAACATGGGTGAGGCATAGTGCTAGTAAGGACTTTTCCAATATTAACTCATTTAATCCTCACAACCCACTGAGATGGATACTATTATTATCCCTTTGTACTGATGGGGAAACTGAGACGTAAGGTGGGTAAATAACTTGACCGAGGTCACACAGCCGGTGAGTGTCAGCGCTAGGTTCTGAGCCCAGGCTCCCTGGCTCCCCGAGCCCATGCTCCTACCATTGGGTCACACTGCTTCTCAAAACACCTTCTCTGCCAAATTCAAAGATACTTAACTAAAGTCAGATGCAAATGGAATCTGCAGGCTACAAATGCTACAGAACACAATGAGGAAGTTATATATGCAAAAACTTGATGAACAGGAGTGAATTAGGCTAATGGAGAGGAAGTGGGTTGAAAGTCAAGGTTCTGGGTGGGAAGGAGTAAGATGTATTCTAGGAACTGAGCAAAGCCACCCACTGTGGCAGGAGGGTATAGAGGAAGGAGGACAGTAGCTCAAGGGGCAGCTGGAAAGTGGGCAGGGACCACATCGTTCAGCACTCTTGCTATATGCAAAGGGTTGTCTGTGGTGGGTTCCCCAAGAATTCTAGGAGTCTATCAGAGAGGGTTGGTAGGGAAATGCCAGCATCAGCTTTCATGATCCAATAATCACTCTGGCTGCTGGTGTGTAGAATGGACTGGAAGGAGGCAAGAGTGGAAGCAGGGACACCCATGGGGAGTCCGTGTCCAGGAGAGAGCTGATGGTCCATTGGATGGGGGTGAGGGTGGATGAAAGTGGATTCAAGGGAGACTTAGGAGGTAGCATCAACAGGAAATGATGACTGATTATGAGGGATGAAGAGAGGAAAGTATCCCTGATGGCTCTAGAGATTCTAGGTATTCATGGGGTCAGGGAGCACTGGGGAGAGCTGAGGGAGAAGGTCCCACACAACAGCCACATGCACTGTTCACCACTCCCCTAGGTCACAGGTTGTTTCAGGGATCCATGCCTTCTTCATACATGATGAACTAAGTTTTCTGAGTGTCCTTTCCCTCCTTCTTCCCCCAGAGAACTCCTCCTCTGAGATTCAGCTTGAATGTCACTTCCTCCTTACATGTACACGTGCTGAGCACTGTACCAGGTACTTGTGTAGACATTGTCCTATTGGAACCTCACAACATCCCTGCAAGGAATCTATTGCCATCTTCATTTTACAGGTTACTGAGAATCAGAGAAGGTCCAGAGTTGGCTAGTTATTCAGGTAGTAGGTGGGAGAGCCCACAGACACCCAGTGCTGCCTTCCCAGTGACACTGAGGGAAAGGTGAGCTTGGCCTGGGGCCTCTTCTTCTCAAAGGCATTGAGGTTTGTCACCACACAGATTAGAGATGTGAACTTGAGGAACAATGAGAAGTTCTGAAGCCCATGCTGTGGGCTGTCGGGGGATAACAACAAGGGGTACAGATGAGGACCGCTGGACCCAAAGCAGGTGTACACCACACGACATGCTTCTCTCCATCCCCAGAATTCTAGCGAAGACCCTCCCAAGCATCAGATACCCAGGGTTTCCCTGTTCTTCCTAGAAATAGGTTCCAATGAACAGACTACGCACAGCATAACTAAGCACAGATGTTGTGCCTTCTCTCCTACCTCCTTGACGTGGACCCTCTACTCTATCCATGTCACTCTGTCTTGCCACTGTGCCTTTGCTTGTGTCTATCCCTCTGTCTGGCACCTCATCTGTCTCCTTACTATGTGCCTGGAGAGGTTCTACTCTGGCTCAGTCTCCCCTGGAGCATCCCTTCCACATTTCCTTAGACTGGGTGTAGGGTGACCAGTTGTCCCAGATCGCCAGGACTAAGGGATTTCCTGGATTGTTGGACATTTGGTGCTAAATCAGGGCAGCCCTATGTAAACCAGGGTGGTTAGGTGCTTGGATTGTGTCCGTTTATTGCAAGCCAGCAAGTGTTCAAGATGTCTTGTATCTATTGGTTCTCTTCTATCTCCTCCTTTAAAGTAGACGTGACTCTTGAAGATAAGGTCCTGTGCCTTGTTCATCCTCGATGTGTGCAGGCAGCGCTTGTGGAATGAGTGTATGGTGTGAGCACAGACTCAGAGTGAGTGTGGTAAATGGCTTAACCTCGCAGAACTCCAATACCCCCATTGTGTAAATGGGGCTAAAGGTAATACCTGTACCTCACAGGGTTGCTGTAAGGATTAAGTGAAGGGAATGCAGCAGAGCACCTAGGATATAGTAAGTGCTCAGTAAACAGTAGCTATTATTTTTAGCAATGGTAATAGCATTGCTTTTGTTGGGCACTTAAAACTTTTAAAAATTAAAAAAACTGGTTAGTCAATCCAGGCATTCTACCATGTTGCTAAAGCAAAAGACCGTCGCTTAATAAATAGCTTCTGGAAGATTTGTCATTTAAAACTACATTTTTGTTTCTCAACTATCAGTCATATTATTTCCCACCTGATGGTTCTTGCTCCAGAACAGTGTGGCCCAAACAGGCTGACTAATTCTAGCATTTCCAGAGCACACACAATCATTGAGAAGCAGCTTTCTCAAGAGCTTGGATGGAAATAAATGGGCAATTAGCAGGTTTAACAGATTTTCTGCCCCACCCCCTGCCCACCAGAACCTCTAACACATTAAGTTGATCACAACATTTATTTTAAGGAAATTCAGCTGAAGTGTTTGTGGGGTTTGAGGAAATCTTGTGACCACCATGGACTCATCATGAATCCTGTTGCCTGGAGCATTGTGAGGGTGTGGCAGGGACACTGGAGGTCAGGAAAGCCAAGCTTCATCCCCAGATAGCCTGGGGCCTGGGGCAGGTTGCTCGGCAACCCTGGGCCTGTTTCCTGTCAGTAAAGTAAGGAAGTAGTCTTACTTAATTCCCAAGCCTCCCTCCAACTCAGGAATCAGAGGGTTCTCAGAGAGAACCCTCTGATTGGCCAGTGAATTACATGTTGCCCCCAAATGCCTCCATTTCCTTATCTATGTCATGCATCCAACAGCTATTTATTAAGTTTCCGTTAGGTGCTAGGCACTGTACTAGGTGTTTGTAATAGTCACTCTCATATCCATCCTATCTCTACCACCTGTAGGAATGCCTTGCTTCCAGAGTTAGGCTCCTTGGAAGGAAAACACTTAATTACAATTTCCATTTCCTTCCCATCTTGGAATCTTCAGGGGCTGCCTGTCTGACCTGCCCCATCCTCCAAAATATGTCAGAGGAGTGAAGCTCAGGCTTGAGGCCTTCAACACAAAGGGACCAGGTGTTAGGGGAGGGAGAAGTTCCAGGACAGAAAAAATCCTGGGATTTTTTTAGCCTCTCATTATCCAGGCTTACAGCAAAATGATTCTACAGATGAGCAAACCTCTTCCCCTTAAATATTCCTTTTGGCAATACCTAGGACCCCCTCTGTGAAGGCCACACCCCAACATCTTCTGACAAACTAAAGATGAATTCCCTATTATATCTTATTGTGGGGAGGAAAACAGGATTTAGGAGTCCTAGTTTTACCACTTGAGAAAGGGATTAATCTTGATTTCCGGGTTTGTCTCCTCAAAATGCACATGGTATTGATGGCTACTTGATAAAGCAGAGTGTGCGTTTGAAAGTTCACTGTAAACCATAGAAGCATTAACTGTGGTCCCTGTTCGCCTTCTTCCACTTCATGACAATATAGACCTGACCCTACAAATAAGATGAAGAGATGAACATCTCCATAGAGTTTGAATCACACCAGAAAGTTTCACCTGTCCAAAAATATCTTCCCCATGTCCTGAAATTCAATTATTTGTGATTCACTCAAGCTCCCAATTAAACAGCTTTGCCAACTGTGACCTACCTACTCATGCTATGAAGAAAAGTTACATGCATTTGGACCTTGCCACGTCCCAGGCCCTTTGCAATACTTAATTCTTTTTTTAACCCCACACCAATATGCAAGACAGGGCTTACTACTTAATACATTTTAAAAACTGGGAAACTGATCCTCAGAGAGTTTAGGAAACTTGCTAAAAGCCCACGTGAGTGATGGGGTCAAGACGTAAGCATGGGTGGGGTTGGGAGGGTGGCAGGCCCAGGGTAACACACAGAACAGCTGCCAGGGGAGAGAGGTCCATAGGAGATGCGCACCAGCACCAGCGACGCTCAGCCCACTTCACAACTTTGTCTAGCCTGGTGCCCCAAATGCCCAGGTCACATGCACAAAGACCACTAGCGTTTCTGCCAGGAAAGAAAGAATGTTGATGCTGTTCATTTTCTGAAACAACGTATCCCCACCGGCTAATCTGGAAATATTATTTACAGGGCTCTCAAATGCCCCTTTGTTGCTGAGTGGGTGGATAGGCATCACAAATATTTGGCATTGCTTCTCCTCCAAGAGCCAGCATCATTCACTGGAATAATTACCCTGTTGTCTTCTCACCTCAGGAGAAAATGCAAGACGCCCTCTTTGCAAATCTGGTCCATCACGCTAGCAACACTTATATTCTGAGAAGCTGTTTTTCCCTGATTGTTTCACAGCCTCTAATCTGCCACTCTCCAGATGAATATAAATTAAAACACGACAATGAAATATGGAGAAATATCTTCTCCCATCATAATCTCCAGCTCTCCGAACCCAAGGCCAGGAGTGTATGGAGCCCTGATTTGTCTCCAAAGCAACGGGGAGAGGAAGGCATTGAGGAGAGGCATCCCCTGGTCGCTTCTGGCTCTGCTGAATGGCTGCCAACTAGTTATTAGGGAGGGGAGAAGCACGTGCAAAAACTTCAGGTCTCTGAGAGCTGGGAGCCGGGAGGTGTAGAGGATTATAATTACACCCAGGTGGAAGCCCGACCGCAGCTCACCTGCCAAGCAAAGAATGATCCCGTGGAATAGCCAGGAAGGAATGGAGTTCACAGGGGATTGGATTTCTACACTGTGGCCTCAAAGTCATTCTCAAACTTATCCCCTAAAATCTAGAGGTTAAAGAACAAAAATGTCCTTTAAGAACAGGTAAAGGGAGCCCTGTCTAAAGAGAGAGCTGCCCAATCCTTAGCTCCTGACAGCTGTGGCCTCAGGAGAACAGACATCCTATCTGTACAACCCCACCCTGATGGCCCAAGAAAACCCCAGAGGTGGAAGCTCAGAAGCTAGCATTTCAAGAGATGCCAGTGCCCCCCCAAACACAAGAGAAATAATAGTGGCTTAATGCAGCAAGGCAATGCCATAAAGTGGTCAGAGACTGGGAGTTTGAGCCAAACAGCCACAGGTTCTAATCCCGACTCTACTTCTTACTAGCTGCATCATCTTAGGCAAGTCACTCAACTATTCTGACCCTCTGTTTCCTGGCCTGTAAAATGGGAATAATTATACTATTACTTTGGTTGTGAGGTTTAAGAGACAAAATGAATGCGGAGTGCCCTGCAGACTACCTGGAACGTAAGAGGTACCAGAGTCAGTTTAATCTGTCCCTCTCAACCCCGCCCCCATACACCAGACAGCAAATTCCTGATGAATTCCTAAGGAATTGCTCTGCTAAATACTGATTACAGTTTTGCAGCCAGCCATCAGGCAGCAATGACTCCATAGTACTGCCCCCTCTGCCCCATCATTCAGTGCGGGGCACAACTTCAGGGACCAGAATCAGAGAGCCAGGTTTTAGTGGGAACCGGCCATTGCCTGACCAGGTACATACAGCGCTGTCCCTCCCCCTCGTCCTGGAACTGACCACAAACTGTCCTCACCAGAGAGCTGGGGCACCACAGGACTATTGATCCCAGTGAGAGCTAGTGGAGACTGGGGCGCTCTCCGCCCACACTTTCACACATGACCTGGGGCCTGGAGCCCACTCTCCATAGCTGCTTTTCTGACAGAGTTGGATACCTTGACAAGGTCCCAGCAAGCAACAGAGCACCCATTGTTCAGCCTTCCCAGCCCCAGAGAGGGACCTGCGCCTGCGAAGTTCAGAGGTACCACCCAGATCTGGCAGCAGAGAGAGGCCCCCCAACCTTCTACCTGGAAGCACAGCTACCCTCACCCACATGGCCTGGGACCCACTTGGCCCTCAGCTCCTGCCAGATCCTGTCTGCTTTGCTGTTTGTAAAGGGCAGGGTGGGAGGGTTGGGAAAGCAGATGAAACTTAAACTTACTCTCTGCTTGTGGTCATGGAGATGTTATAGGCATTATTATTATATAGCTGTACTATATTAATATTGCTATGATTAACTAATACTACTGGAATTAGTGTCACTAGAATATATTCAGCTATAATATAAACATATAATGCAGTTGTAATAGCTGACATTTATTCTTACCGTATGGCAAGTCTGTGCTAAGCATTGTCTTAGCCTCAACCCCCCACAAACGTATGAGGTTGGAAATATTGTTCCACCCCACTTTAGAGATGAGGACAATCCGGAGAGGCTATACTACTTTCCCAAGACCACACAGTCCATAGAGTCCAAATTCCCACTCAGACAGATGGAACTCCATACATGTGGGCACCCAAACCTGCCAACTGGTCCTGCTGGTGGCAGACTTCTACAGACCAAATCTAAGGGCCTGAGAAATTCGCTCTTCCGCACAAATGTCACTCCACCTTCACTTGGTGCCTGAAATTCCCCTATTTGTGTTCCTGTGTTTTAAAGCTTCATCCCTTCCTTAAACGCAAATATCCTTTTCGGACAGGATCAAAATCCACCATCAGATGTCTTAGTCAGACTTATGGATGAGGCCTTTTTCTCCAGAGAGCTAGCTAAGAGCAGGGGAGAGAGGCCCTGAGCAGACCTGCACCATCACATCAAAGTTTATTTTTCTCCCATGTGCCTCTCATTTCTCATGTGTTTTCATTCTCCCCATCATCCAGAAGTTTCATGCTGTCATAAAGAAAACTGATTTAATAAATAACCTCATGCTGAGGATGTTTCCCATCTCCATCCCTCTTACTGATATCGTACATCTTCATCAGACCCAAAGCATCCCCCAGCCTCATCAGAGATTTTTTAGGAAAATTGACTTCATGGGATTAGGAAGCTCAGGTGATTAGCAAGTCAGGTGGTCCTCTCTGCCACTCACTTCCCCCCAGACATTCCACCATAGCCTCCCTGCTGTCTGCTCATTTGGACTAGCATCTGGTATAGGAGGATCCAGCATATCATTTTGAACTGCTCAACTTTATTTCCACTAGAATTATGTCACACAACTGGGGTGTCATGAGGAACTAAGGAAAACAGAGAAGCAATAAAGTCTCCGTACACACTGAACCTGTGTTTGAGTCTTGCTCAACACACATACATTAGGTCCTAGGGTTCTCAATTTGAAAAAACTATAGGGCCACATGCAAATGGCTCCCTATAAAAATAAAACATTTTATAAAGGATGCCCCGTAAGTAGAGACTTCATCTCCCAGGGATATTTTCCGTATCAGAGGTCTGTGAAGATGGCCATGGTTAACCGAAGGGGATGTTTGTGACCTATGGTGGAATTCTGTTCACAGGAACAGCCCAGGGTGGAAGAGGTTTTGAGATTTGAGGGGTGGGGCTCTGGCAGAGGTCACCTTACCTTCTAGTACAGAGGGTGTAAAAGTTACCCACTGCCATGTAACAAATCACCTCCAAGCCTAGCAGCTTAAAACAAATATTCTACAATCTCACAGTTACTATGAATCAAACACCTGGGAACAGCTTAGTTGGGTGGTTCAGACTTGGAGTCTTCTATGAGGTTGCAAGTCAGCAAAGGCTGCAGGCACCTCAAAGCTCCACTAGAGCTCGAAAACCACCAACAAGCTCATTGGGGGAGTTATTGGCAGGCCTCAGTTCCTCACTGGCTGTTGAGCAGAGGTTTCAGCTCCTTGCCATGGGGCCCTCCCACAGGGCTGGCTGCTCCTGACATGGCAGGGGGGCTTCCCCCAAAGTCACAGGTCACAGAGAGGGAGAGAGAGTTCAAGACAGAAGGCTCGGTCCTCTACAGTCTAATGCCGGCATGACACACCATCACATCTGCTCTATGTTCCTGGTCACACAGACAAACCCTGGTACCATTTGGGAGGGGGCCACACAAAGGTGTGAATACCAGGAGGCAGGGACCTTTGGGGCCATCTCAGAGGCTGGCTGCCCCAGGAGGGCACCGAGCATGGTGAAGTCCACAGTTGGAGGAATCCACATTGCAGCCCTTGAGCAGGTGTGCCCACTCAGCCTCAGTCTGCACTTTTATAAGATGAGGGCAATAGAGTTGTCAGGGATCAACAATGTCTAGAAGAGCACATTGAACAAAGAGTTGCACAAATAGAAGGCAACATTATTTTGACTGCTGTTAGCAGTAGCAGTGGCACACAGTGCTGGGGACTCCTTCTCTCCTGCGCTCGCAGGCCCGACCCACCTGTATAAAGCAGTGCCAGTGTGTATTTCAGATTGCCAATACCCAACGCCAGATAGTGAAGTGTTGCAAAATACAGCTTGGGCGGGACCTCTTTAATGATCTGTTAGAGCTGATTTATAATTAGCCTCTCACCTGAACGCAAATAAGGACCCTGAGGTTCTTGCTGGTTCTTGCTTGGAAATGATCTCTGCTCTTCATTTAAATGTCCTCCCAATTTCTTAGCAACCCTGGCTGTCTTAGTTAATAAACAATATGAAAGTAAGCACCAGCCCAGCCCTCTCTGAATATTACAGGCTCCAAATCACCCAGCTCTGATGTCCACGATCCCAACTGATACCCTCCTGTCCTCCCCTCCCCGACCCCTTGCCCTGTCACAAGGGTTTTCAAGACAAGATCTGGCTTAACTCTGGGCATTTAGGACACCGAGAACTTTCTCACTAGGAAACGCCTCTTTCTAGAACCCGCACAGTGCTGGTCAGAGCACTGGATAGGTGTCAAGAAACGGGAGTGCCAATCCTGGCTCTGATCCTTGTCCAGGTGTGGCCTTGGGCAGGGCACTTCACTGCTCTGAGCGATTCAGATCTGCTTATCAAAGACGATGATGCTACCAGGTATTCACTGAGCATTTCTGAGCCTTCTCCAATAACCCCCTCCCTCACCTGCCCTATAGCACCCCACTAGAAACAAAGTACATGCAACCTTCTAAGGTATTCCTCATAGTTCCGTTTCTCTCCCTGTGGGTTTTTCTTTCCTTTTGAACACTGGCAGGGCTCACGTGTGTGTGTTATGCACTGGGCACGGACCCATTACGGCTTTGAGCTGGTAATCCAACCTCATTTTCACAACCACGATAGCTGACCCTTACCGAGCACTCACTATGTGCCAGGCACTGTTCTACCACATTGAACTTCACAACAGTCCTGAGGTTGTAACTATCATCAGCTCCATTTTACAGATGAGGAACTGAGGTTCAGACAAGGTAAGCAACCTACTTAAAGTCACCCAACCTGTGTAAGGCAGAGCCAGGATTCCAACACAGGCCGTCTGGGGCCAGGGTGGGCTCTCTTAAGACTGACTTCTTCCTCCACAAAGAATCTGAACATCTTGATCACGGGCCCTATTTCTTCTACACACAGTCAGCATCTATGCGTATTTGCTGACTGATCGCAGGCTTCTATCCCAGACACTGGAAGCATATGGTGAAGCATAAACTCTATCTGTTCCCTTCCAGAACGTAAGACCTAATATGTGATAACAGACAAATCCAAGTTTTTCATAGACTCAGAGGATTTAGAAGGAATGTTTTCCCAACCCTTGTTTTACAAATAAGAAAAGGAAGCCTGAAGAGATTAGGTGAGTGGCTTCTGATCACACACCCTGCAGCAGAGCCAGGGCACCAACTCTGTCCTGTCAAGAGTTCAGGCTAGGGTGGTGGTTCTCAACTGGGGTGACTTTGCACCCCAGGATATTTGGCAATGTCTGGAGACATTCTTGGTCATCACAACTGGCGAAGAGGATGCTACTGGCATCTAGTGAGGAGGCCAGAGATGTTGCTCAACATCCTGCAGTGTACAACGCAGTCCCACCGACAAAGGCCTATCTGGCCCCAAATGTCAAAAGTTCTGAGACTGAGAATCCCACTCTGCGGGACTCACCAATTCCGCATAAGGCTCTTTACTCCTGTTTATTTACACATAGCCACCTACTGTTGGACATCTTGTCTTCGTCATCTTTGGTTCCAGCACCCAACAAAGTACTTGGTGTGGAGTAAAGGCTCACTGAATGAGAGACAGGGGAAAGGACAGGGAGGGAGAGAGGGAGAAAGGAAGGAAGAGAAAGAATGTCAGAGAAAGATATCAGGCCTTCCTGGTGGATGAGAAAGCCAGACTCTATAAATCAAGACCTCTATTCATAAAACAGAAGACTATTGACCATTTGAAATCAATTTTTGCATATCTTTCCAGAGGGAATACTAACTCTGAATACCTTCTTAATTATGCTGAAGCATAATTTAGGCTAATACTAACAAAGTAAATTAAGGAGAGAACAAACTCCTGCTACAGAAATTTTCCCCCTATGAAAGAAAGTCCTGATTGATGGATGTGATAGTGCCAGTAAGGTACAAATGCACCGCCCTTTATAAAAATAACTGGTTCCTCAGAGCTGTCCACTGGGAAAATTGCAGTAGTTACAGATGCCACTGAGGAAGATATAACAGACAGCTCTCATTCCAAGGCAGCCAAGCCTCACAGGAGGTCTGGCCAGTGGCTGTAAATCCAAATATCCAAGTGCAGTTATTCTTCAACCCCCCCAAACAAATGACAAATGGCTCCCCTGTCAGAGCTGGCAGGTGACACACTACTCCCCCCAACCCACCCACTGCAGTGGGACAATCTGTCAGCAGCCACTAATTCTCAGGATCGTGGGGAAGAGCTGGGAAGTCAGCCTGTGACTGTTGGGCCAAGAGAAGGGGTCCCTGAGCCCAGACACCTTGGAAAATGTGGCTCCTGCCCTATGTGGCAAATAAAGCTCCATGGTCCACCGGAGGGGAACAGTGCTTCTCTGTGTTCTCATCAAGGTATGGTGAGCAACCCAGAAAATACCTTGAAACCATCAGATGAAAAGCCCTCGTATGGTCCTGTCTCCCTCCCTCTAGGATTCCCCACTTCTTTTCCATGGACACGCCTCTTCCAAAACCCACATAACACCTCCCACAGGCAGCTTTTCCCAGACTCCACCATCAGGACAACGCTCTCCCCACCTGATGCCCCGACTGCACACGGGCCTCCATCAAAGATGTTCAGCACACTCCGCCCCGTTCACACCCCTGGCTAGCGGTAGCTCAGACCTGCCTGGCTGCCAGACTCTGATCTGCCACCACCTGCAGTGCTATCACCACCTGGTGGGTCCTCCACTGTGCTCAGCCCCCGTGGGCGGACTTGCCATGGAGCCCATGGAGCTTAGGTTTCGAGACCCCACACTTGCTCAAGGCCCTTCCAAAGCCGACCTAATCATGATTCATGACTTTGCACTCCTTTTCTTAAAGAGGCCCCAATGGTATCTACCATTCAGGCCCCATAGAACCTCTTTCCTGCCCACAGTGATCTCCAGAGACCTTCATGCCTTACACATAATACCTGCTTAATAAGGATTGGAGGATTGAAAAGAATGGATCCTGACTAAGATCACAATTAATCAGGAATTGGTGTATAACAAAACGGGGAGGATGTGTGCTTCCCTCAGGCAGGCTTTAATAATTCTTCTGTCATCAAGCCGAAAAGAATCAATGGTGTCCTCTATCAGCTAGTCCAGTGGTTCTCAAAGTCCAGCATGCAGGAGAACGCCCTGGAGGCTGGACTCAGCCCCAGAGTGTCTGGTTCAATAGGTCCCAGGTAGGACCAAGAATGTGCATTTCCCACAACTTCCCAGGTACTGCTGCTGCCCCTGCTTGATTACACATAAGAACCACTTTGAATCCATGCATTTTCAACAGGGAGGACATGGCCCCTAAGGAAGTGAAAAGTGGTTCTTGGAGGAGACAAAATCTTATACTTTTTATAGTAAAGCAGATATACGTGCAGCATGTCAATAGATCTACAGCATATCCATGGCATTAAAATTTCACAGCGGGCAATAAGAAAAAATGTCCAAAAAGACATTAAGGAATAATAGCGAAGGTTAAGAAACACTGATCTGACCCAGCTTCCTACTTGGTGCTTAGCCCCACCCCTCTGGTGACCCAGAGGCCACACCATACCTGATGCTGTGGAAGGAGCACTGGACTTGGAATCAAATCCCAGGTTCAAATGGTAGCTCTGCCCAGTAGCAACTGTGAGATTTTCTCACCCAAACTCACTTTAGCTTCTATACTGAAACGGTATATACTACACTACGCCCAAAGGGAGTGCTGTGCTTGGGTGGGAGAGAAACTTTAACAAGTTGCTACAGGAATGCGGTGAGGGAGCCCCCAGAGTGTGTGGCTGAGTAACAAGAGCAGCGTCTTCCCAGGAGGGCGGGCCTGCTTACCACCTCGCTTTGCTGAGCAACAGGAGCGTGAGAATGCACGCTTCAGGACAGAACAGGATTCCTCCATCCTCTTGAATGTGTGGAGCAGGATGGAGAGAGATGGAGCTGGGGGCAGCCTAGGAGAGTCCAAACTGCCTTAAAACACACACGTCAATCCTGTTGCAGGCAGTCTTCTGAGTGGCAGCTATATAAATTCTTTCTTCATCACCCCTGTGAGTTCTGCACTAAGTTTCCTGTCACTAAATAATGATCTTAGGACCAGCCGATTATTTGCGGGTAGGGTCCAGAGGGGTTGAGTCTACATTCGTGTTGTGTTGACTCAAAAATAAAGACTCACGTGCAGGACCCATCACACCCCTGGGTTACACTTCTTGGTTGTCTTATCATTTGCCCAGTCTCCCAAGCCCCAAACTAGGACTTGTCATTGACTCCCACTTCTCCTTCAGTCCCGATGTCCAACCAGCCACCAAACCTTGTGGATCTACTGGGAAGGCCTGCTCTTCTGCTCCAGGCTCTCGACTGCCTGAGACCTGGTCCTCTGTGTGTCTCCAGGGAGCTTCTGGAACCTTATCTAGGCCCCAGCCCGGGCTGCCCAGCCCAGAAGCTACCCCAGCCCCAAAGCCTTCTTCCTGCTGTACAGATTGGATTGTCCTAACTGCATAGCCGTGGCCCAAAGCAAGGATGGGTAACAGAAGTGGTCCAGGCCAACTTTGTCCTGGGGGGAGAAAGTTAAGTGATAGATAGTATTCGGCCAGAGGTCTTCTAGGCAGCAGACTTTACCAACTGAGGTGGAGGTCAGAGTCATCCATCAGGGAGGTCTGATTTGGCACAAGAGATGCAGAAGTACGATACAGCTGGAGCAGAGAAAGGAAAGTATAGCAGAAACCAAATGATCGGACCTCAGGGACAGAGTAAGGGGCCTACCAAAACTTAGGGATCCCTAGATCTTCCAACAGTCCCTCAGATGGTAAGATCTGGGAAGCAGCGAGGAGTAAAAAGGGCATGAGTTTTGGGTATCAGTTCTCCCTCATGCAAATTGTAGAACGAGGGACAAGCAGCATTACCCCCCTGAGCCTCAGTTTCCTCCTGTGTAAAATGGGGATGTAGTGCCTACACTTCATCGGGTGTGGTGATGAGTGAGTGAGCTGTAAGCACTAACAGATGGTGGTGTTGATGATGCTGGGATTGGGGGGCCGTCTCTAGCCCCTTCACCGTTGTGCTGGCTCTCCTCTGAACACGCTCCAGCGGCTCCATATGCTCTGAGACCAAATGCAATGCTCCATTGTCACTTAACCAACACAGAGTTGAACAGCACTGTCACCTCCTTTTTCCAAAACTCATGCTTCTAGCAATGCAGTCTACAACCACATGAGGGCTGGGAGGAGACACTGTACAGTATTTACTCCTGTTGAAATAAAGACATGGATCTTTCCACATGTGATGCTACTAGACCACAACAACTCACTGTCTTTTCCTGGAGTACTTGGGTTTAGGATCCAAGTGCAACCCTGTTAAATTTTCTCTTTTCAGCCTCTCTCTCTCTTCCCCCCTCTATCCCCCCACCACCTTCCTTTTTATATTTCTTGGATTTTGTTTCTGGTATCATGCCTAGCTTCTTGACATCAAAAATTTGATGAACTTAGACTCTATATTATTATCCAAATCAATGACAAAATTGCTAAGACAAAGGCAAAGACTGAACCCTGGGTCAAAGTGCAGAAGCCCTCCCTTCAAGGACACATCAGTCCATACATTGGTACTATGGGTACATTTGTCCATTTAGTTATCCATCAACCTAACCGTTCTTGCAGCCAGTCCTTATTTCTCTCATCTTCCCACAAGGATATTGAGAAACCTTATCAAATATGCTGCCCAAGTCCTTCTATCTTTTTCCATCCTTCACCCCCTCATTTAGTAAGCCTCTGACTCCTGTTGATTCCACCTCAAAATGTCTCTTGTAGACCTTCCTCTCCTACATCTCTACAGCTGCATACCTCATCAGGGTCTTTACCATCTCCCTCTGGATCACTACAGTAGCTTCCTTATTAGTCTTCATACCTAGACTTGCTGGAAAAGACTTGAGGCAGCTCAGCATATGTATATTCAAATACACCTACCCTGTCCCAACACAGTCATTACCTGGAAGGCACTCCTACTATTTTTTATGCCTTAAGGTTTGTTTTTCTTTCCAATTCTTCACTCTAGTATTTTTTTGGTGATGACAGATCTGCTCCCAAAATGACAAAGAATTTAGAAACATTTTCAATTTATTTTGAACATCTGCGTCAGTGAACAAAGAAATCATACTTGGTGACAGTGGTGGAGAAGGAGGAAAAAGGGAACTTAAATAGCTTTAGCTTTTACAGGAACTTCCATCAGTGCTGGTTGCACTGTGATGTGATATCAGGTTCGGTCTAATCATAAGAAGGAAGGGTACATTAAATTGTCCTAAACATATTTACCAGTTCTTACAATACCACTTCTTAAACTCTTTGCAAAAGCCAATTTCCTCATGAGAAAATTAGATTTTTTAGAATAAGCAAGCCCCAAATTTCTTTCTTAACCTAACTCAGTCATCTGGTTCTAACACTGTCATTCTGAGAACAGACAATGGTGCAATCTTAGAGCCTCTGGCTCTCTAGCCTTCAGGAATTTTCTGCAGCCTGAATTTAGGTAGGAAAACCAGAGGATGGAAAGAATAACTAGATATCTGTCATATATCTTGGTGTTAGAGGGTGGGAGAAAAATCCCAGCTCAGCCAGACTCCTGGGTAGGCCAGAATTTAATGGGATCCTTGAGATGTGTCTGCTGAGAGAGAGGCAGTAGCTGAAGGTGCTCGAGGCTGGACCTAAGGCATGCCTAAGTAACTGAAGGGCAAGGCCAGTGAGTTGGAACCTTACTTGGGTCTTAGTGACACTATAGCCCCTGGGATGCGGTGAGAAGGGGCTGACACACTGGGACATCTTCTCCTCTCTTTCTCTGCTGTTCCTCTGATGCCCCACCCCCATTCAGGAACCCACTGACCCTTTCCCTCCTCTAAAATCCCACAGCACTGTGTGCACCTCTCCTGCAGTGTCTCTGCACTCCTACACTGCTCTTCATGCGCAGGACCAGCCCTCCCCACCAGACAGTATGTACCTGGACAACAGGCTTGTGACTTAATCATCTACATATCCTGAGCACTACCTGGCACTTAGTAGGTGCTAAGTATATATTACATTCAAAGAAAGAAATGTTTGTAGAGCATCATTACTCACTTTCTCTTGGTTTTTGTACGTTTTGTGCTCAATCCCATGTAAATTTCTCCCTTTTTTGCAAAAACATTATAATTTAGTGTGCCATCACTTTTGCTTTGGGGTCACAAATGTCAATATAGTTAGCTTCAAGTGACTAATGTGTGGGCATCAGGGTGTAATGCTCCAAAATCAGAAGTTTTCTGAAATGAAGACTTTCAAGGCCAAAAAGAAGGTTTATTATAAAATGAGTAGGGCATATTCATTCACTTATGTATTCAATAAGCAACTCTTGGAGTGTGCCCATGTGCCAATCATACTGGGCTTTGAGGGCATAAAGATAAACAAGACGTGGTTACCTCCACCGCGAGAAACTCTCAGCCTGGAGACCTTCCCTAATCCTTCAGCAAGCATTTAATGAACCCGTGAGGTGCTGAAACACTTCCCTTGGCCTATTTTCTTTCTTAAACAAACACTTCCATCATATGTGCCAGGGAGCTTCGAAGATGGCATATAAACATAAATAATTTACATAGGCACATTGTAAACATTAACTAGTATCTTTATAACAACTCCATGAGGCTCGTACCATTAATTACCTATTACTATACAGAGATCATCTCTTTTAATCCTCACAATTAAATGAGGACAATATTGCTAGTCCTGTAACAAAAATGAAGGAACTGAGGCTCAGAAAAGTTAACTAATTTGCCCAGAGTCACACGGCCTATTAAGTGGTAGAATCGAGATTTTTTTTTCCTAAGAGAACTGAGTGTGTTCCTTAAACCCTTGTCAGGATCTGTCACTGAATTTGCCTGCTGTCGATGCAGAGGCTGGAGAAGGAGGGCTGAGACCGAGGTTGGAGACTAGCAGGAACTGTCGAGAGTGGTTTATGATATGACTTTAGGAGCAGCACGGTCCCTGGGGTGACTGGGACATGGGGACACAAAGGCGTCTTGGTCAGGACCCCAGGAGGCGAGGGCTCAGTTTGCATGGGCACAGCCTTGCATCCGTCCTGGCACCTATCATCACTGTACCTGCCCTTCAAATAAGCAGCACCCACGAGGGTCTTGTCACCAGCAAGTCAGGCTGCCAGTTCACCTGCTCATTCCAGAGCAGGACGAGGAGCAGTGCTCAGCCCCTGGGTGCCCACCAAGAGCAGAATGCATGTGTGTTACTGTTGACACCAGTCTCTGTGAGGCTCCACACCTGTCAGGGACCAAGCAAGCACAGAGCAAGCATCTGAGAGCAAGTCACCTGAGCAGAGAGAGCAGTGCAGAAGTTATGGAGAGGGGGTCTCTTCAGCCTGTGACTCTCCAGGCACTGGGACCCCCCGCACTCAGCACCCAGGACAGACACTACACATACACACACACACACACACACACACACACACACACTCTCTCTCTCTCTCTCTCTCACACGCACGCACATGCTCCTTAGTCCTGTTTCCTCAGGTGGGCGTTTTCATAAGAAAACCAAAGAGCAGCACTCCCAAGCCCACGATCTGTTTCAAGAGCTAACAGGACATAATTTGCAAATGGAAAGAAGAAAAGAAGTGCTAAGAAAACCCTACTTATTGCAGAACTCCATACCCCAGTTTGAAGCCTTATTCTGACAGACCAGGTTAGAGTGCAGGGCCATATGGACTGGAATAAACGAGCTCTATCCTGACTCCACTGAAGCCCCAGCCCTGCAGCATAAACATGTCCATTATAGCTGGGTTATTTCTGTCCCATCTGGGGTGCTAACCTCTCAGAGCAGAGGAGAATAAATGTGCCATTGTCAGGAACCCCGCAGCAGAGGTGAGGACAGCTGCCCCTTCTACATTTTCTTTTTTATACCTGTGGCCACCTTTAGAGCTTTCAGAAAAGAGATGGCTTCTGAGTCTCAAGCAGGCAATTCTTCAAGCCAAAGCTACAGAGAAATTCCTGTTTTATCCATTTCTATCTCTGGAGGGCAACATGCCAACACACGCACAGAGTAGGGGCTTTCAGGTGGTCAGGACAGCATTCAGCAGGCTGAGGCAAATCAGAGCACAGGCTGAGGATTGCACTGTTCTGTCCCTCAGCCTGAAGCCCTCGATCAGCCTGGTCTTCTCGACACTTTCAACAACGCTTTTTCTAAAATTTTGATTATTGAGGACAAATTTGGATTTCTTTTTCTCTTTTTTTCCTTCTCCTGGCAATCTCAAATGTGTCAAAAGAAAGGAAATTTCTACCATTATTGTCAGAAACGAGACTCAAATAACATGCCACCATCAAACACCAGTGCTCTTTTCGCCAGAAAGACGCGCACCAAGGGTAACAGATCTCTAAGTACTACCCAGTGCACAGAAATCCAAATGGCTCTATTATCTCAACACCAGGAGAGTGGGGCAAGCTGTACTCTGTTTTATAAGGACTTTTGAGCTTCTGGTGGCAAAGAAGTAATCTCCTGGTTCTTAAGTGGCACTGGGGACACCAAGCACTACAGCCATAGAAAGAATAGAACTCACACGGTCAAATATTTTCAGTCATATCAGGCTTCAAAACCTGAGTCACAAAGAAACTGGGGTAACCACTGAGGCAAAGAGAATGAAAATTCCTTGGACACTGGACATCAGAGGTCCCCACGCTTCGGGGAGCATCTGAAACTTGATGTGACAGCACTGGAAGAGGCCAACAGTCCCTGAATAGGCAGGGACCAAAGGGGTAAGGATGCTACTGTAAAGCTATCTAGGAGCTAGGCCAGAGGTGGGGCTTGTGGGAGCAGGCTCAGGCCCACGTACTGACTGGAGCATCTGCTACATGTGGTCCCAGCCCCGCCACTCACAAGCCATGTGGCCTCAGGCAAGTTATATAATCCCTGAGCCTCTGTGTCCTCACCTTTAAAGATGGAATAATAAGAGGTAAATGTACTTCATAGGGTTGTTGTGAGGTTTAAATGATCTAATACACAAAAGTGTTTAGAACAAGGCTCAGCACATAGTAAGTGCTCAATAGTTATCGTTGTTGGACAGTCAGCCCAGTGGGTAGGGAACATTTCATGAGTATAAAGATATGCTGTTCCGATGATCTAATCAGCTGCTGTGAGAATGTGCCTCCCTTTATTGTACCGAGATCTTTTTCCTTCATTCTGTACCCTGCCCTACCACAGACTTCTTTGGCTAGATATCCCTTCAACGGTCCTCAGGGGACATGGTTTCCAGTCCCTTCACTCTTAGGTCACCCTCCTTGGAACAGGTTCAAGTTGAATTTTATTTTTTTATTTATTTATCTTTGCCTGCATTGGGTCTTTGCTGCTGCACGCGGGCTTTCTCTAGTTGTGGCGAGCGGGGGCTACTCTTCATTGCAGTGCGTGCGCTTCTCATTGCGGTGGCTTCTCTTGTTGTGGAGCGTGGGCTCTAGGAGCGCGGGCTTCAGTGGTTGCGGCACGCGGGCTCAGTAGTTGTGGCTCGTGGGCTCTAGAGCGCAGGCTCAGTAGTTGTCGCGCACAGGCTTAGTTGCTCTGGGGCATGTGGGATCTTCCTGGACCAGGGATTGAACCCGTGTCCCCTACATTGGCAGGCGGATTCTTAATCACTGCGCCACCAGGGAAGTCCCTCAAGTTGCATTTTAAATGTCCATTTCTAAAGCCAGTTCTCTCTCAAACCAACATTCCAAGGCCAAAATCATCACCTCCGCCACTGACTATCTTCTTCCATTCTTGGGACTTCAGACTGCTTTCTCAGGGCTACAGGTGCTGGTCAGGTCTGCGGAGCCAGCACACACGGCCTCCTGGGCTCCCTGCTCACAGGAGATGGTTCCCCCTTTGGCCGGCCCTCTTGTGCCTCTGAGAGAGGAATCCAACTGCTTCGAGTCTCCTCCTTACCCAGCCAACCTGGAGGGACTTCCTTAGAGGCCCAGGCAGCAGCCTGGGCCTCAACCTGTCTCCCTCAACCCTGCCCTCATGGGGTGAGCCCTGCCTAGGCTGCGTTTGGACTGCTCTGTACCACCTGTCTGCTCTGCTCCAGTCTCACACAAACACCTGTAAGGGACTCCTTCCCCCCAGCACCTATGCCTTATAACTGGGCTCTCTTTAGCCCAGGAGAGGAGAGACCATCCAGGAAGGAGAAGACTGTACTGCCTGTGGCATCGTTGGGGACAAGGGCATTGTTTTGCTGCCTTCATAGATATTTAAAACCACAGCTCTGCTCAAGCCCAGAAATAGAAGCACGCCCAGCCTGCTTTGGCATCAGTTCTTTTGCCAAACTTGAAACTTTCAGTCCTGAAAGGGCACACTTCCACAGGAGACACTCAGCCAGCTGTTGCAGTGATAGCCACGGCTGAGGGGCTGGTCCCTTGAGCAGGGTAGGGGCTGAGGAGAAAGCATAGCAAAGGGAGCCCAGGCACCCGTGCCCATTCCCCCTCCATTCCCAGTCAGTTCTGTCCACAAGTCCAAATCCAGACCCCTAGCTTCTGAGAAACCCTTGTGGGCAGGCGGCAATATTTTCTTTCTCCAGATGATACCGACTACCAAGGGGCCCCACCAATAAAGCACTAGTGTTCTCCCTGGAAACACAGGCTCCAATTGTGCTCTGATCAAATCTGGCTCTGTTCCCTGACTCCCAAGCCCTGTTGGCTTCCTCCACCCCCCAACCCTGCCCAGGGAAGATGCTACAGGTGCACAGGGGCAACCAAACGTCAGCACATTTACATGTACTGACAAGAAATGCAATTGATTTTTACAACGGCAAGGCCATCTGAAATTCTTTCCTTCTTTCTTTTATTCGCTCGGGTGTCTAACCAAAAGAGACGTGTTCTTTTTTCTCTCTCTTTAAAAGAGAAAAAGAAACAAGTATAAGCCAAAGTGACCTGACTTAGCTTATTAGTAAACATACAAATGGGATCATCCCTGTTCTTAGAATGTAATCCTTCACCTCCCTGCAGGTCGTGTGACACATCTATGTTCAAATTACTTATTTTAATCAGGGCGCCACCCTCCCCCTCCCCAAAAAAAAGTATGAGTTCTTACCTTACTTGGATAAACAAATGAGTTCACTACAGTAGTCCCTCCTAAAATAGAGACTGGACACTAGGACAAATTTCAGCCTCTGGAATTCTAGAATGCAGAAAGGGCAATTTGCCAGTAACTTTAAAACCCAGACTCTACCAGGCATTGCCAAAAATTAAGCCAATCATCCCCTAAGCAATTAGTCCAGCCCAGTTCCTTTCATGACAAGTGACCTGAACATAAGTCTCAGCTTTCCTATAGCCCTGTGGTAATTTTGGGGGTGAGGAGATCCTGAACACTCACACTTTGATGAAATATAAAATGTTTTTCCTAGCTCTGTGCCTTTCCTATAGGCCCATCCCCACCCTCTTTATTAAGGAATTTGTTAATATGGGAAAGTTTGAGAGCATCAGCTTTGCTCTAGAACAAAGCTGTATTCATTCCCAAATGCAATGCTGAGGGCTGAGGGGAAGTCTAAGGCTGAAGTTGTTTCTGATGAGGTTCTCATTAGTCCAGCTCCTTAGATGCCTTTTTCTCCCCGTTCTTTCTTGCACCCTCTCTGGCCCCATGTGTGAAGAACCAATCAACATGTCCTGACCTTGGTGAAAAAACCATGGGATTTTTCACCCTTTGCTCTTGCTACTTTTTCTCACCATTCTTCTATGCATCTTCCTTTCCTCTCTTTTAGTGCAAGTTGTAGCCAGTGCTCCTTCATTCACAACAGCCCAGGGCATTTGTGTCCAGTCCTATATCAAAGCGCACGTTGTGCAGTAATTCTTCTAGCTACTGCCAAAAGAACTAAAGAATCAAACACGCCAAATGAAGTACAATAAAGAGCATGTGCAGGAGATGGTGGGGGACATGTTACCAGAATACTCTCTTTGTTACTATATCCAAATCCACAAGCTCTCCTCAGTGTTGTCTGGGAAATACATCAGTCTACTTCCAATGTCTCAGATAAAATAGAGTCCATCCAATTCAATGCCTTGACTTGTCTTCATATGATAGGCCACATTCTCCATTCTAATTCCAGTGCCGGCCCAAGTGTTCCTGAATCTTCATTAACTCCTATTAGACATTCCACAAATCCCAGGTTTTCTGGGTTAGCATAGAGTGTTTGGAAAAGCAATGGCTGTAGAATCAAGAAGACTCAGGTTAGAATCCTAGAGAAAGTGCCCACTAGCTATGGGCAAGTTACTCTCACTGAGTCTCAGTTTCCCCATTTTCAAATGAAGCAATGTCATCTAATCCAAGGGTTTCTGTGAGGATTACATGCTAGCCTAATAGGTGATCAGTAAATAGGTATTCTCCTTCAGAATTCATTTCCCACCATCACTGGCACAGCCCTAGTTCTTTTACAACTTTCTAAAGCATAGCAGCCAAACTATCACTTGCCAGTCTTCAACAAGCCAGGACCCTCCATGTATTCTGAGTGTTTTGCCACGTCATTTACAGGGATGCAACTCTGTCTCCTATACTCTCCAATTTATATTAATCAGTGATCAAGAATTACTCCTGTCACTATCACCAGACAGTGATAGCATGTCTGTGTTTGAAAACTGAGAAGTGTTATACAAAAGTACTTCATAATACGATAATGAGAATTCTATCAAGGGGAGTCTACCATTATATCTACCAGTCAAAATTTTACTTCTCGTAATTGATATCACCAATTAAATGAATTTAGAGCGAAAGAGTTTTTAAAAAATAGCAAAGCTATTTATATACTATTTCACTTCCGTACGACTTCAGTTTGTTCCACAGTTAACAAAAACCTACAAGTACAGAATCCTACTGGGTTGGCCAAAAAGTTCATTCAGGTTTTTTCGTAACATCTTACAAACGTTTTGGCCAACCCAATATTAATTCCTCCATTCATTTGACACGTATTTATTGACTTTCTTCTGTATGCCAACATTGTGCTAGGTGTTGGGCACACAATGGCAGACACAACTGATAAGAACTCAGTTCCCTGGTAAAGGAAACAGATACTTTATTTAATCAATTCTAAGGCGCACGTTTCTTCATGTTTAAAATATCTTTGAAATCAGAATCTGTCTTACAAATGCCATGGGCTAGGCCGTGGTTGTGAGATTGATCAGCAGTACCCATATTATCATCACTTCGATTGAGACTACATGTGTCAAGCTTAACTGCCAGTTAAAACGTTTTGAAAAAGACTAACTTTTGATTTTCAGGCAAAAATGCATGGAGATGGTGGTAAGGCATAAATTTTATATTTATCGTGGGAGAAATGACCGCCATCCTCTAATTTCTTACATTGCAGCAAACAGTTGTTTTATGGAAAGATAATCACAATATATGAAGTCATGTTTACTGATATATGTGGATTGTCCATTACACTCTAAGCAAAGCAGCTGACAGTAGGAGAAACTGCCAAATCCTTAAAAGAGATTAAATAAATCTCAAAGCAATAAGAGGCTACTGTGAACGATTCATGCATGCCCCAGGACTATCATTAAGGCATCATGGCACAGTTTAACTTGTAGCTTTCCTTTCCCCTTTTTAGTGGCATATAAAACAATGGTGTATCATACTACCCATGGCATGTTATATTCAGTAAAATACTGTAATAGGGCTTCCGTGGTTGCACAGTGGTTAAGAATCCGCCTGCCAATGCAGAGGACATGGGTTTGAGCCCTGGTCCGGGAAAATCCCACATGCCGCGGAGAAGCTAAGCCCGTGTGCCACAACTGCTGAGCCTGCACTCTAGAGCCTGTGAGCCACAGCTACTGAAGCCCACACGCCTAGAGCCCATGCTCCACAACAAGAGAAGCCACCACAATGAGAGGCCCAGGCACCACAACGAAGAGTAGCCCCTGCTCACCGCAACTAGAGAAAGCTGCAGCAACAAAGACCCAACTCAGCCAAAAATAAATAAATAAATTTATTTTTAAAAAATACTGTAATAAACTCAAAAGCTTTTGCACAGCAAAGGAAACAAAACTAAACTAAAAGACAACCCTCAGAATGGGAGAAAATATTTGCAAAAAATATGACCAACAAGGGATTAATCTCCAAAATTTACAAACAGTTCATGCAGCTCAATATCAAAAAAACCACCCAATCAAAAAATGGGCAGAGGACCTAAATAGACATTTCTTCAAAAAGGACATACAGATGGCCAACAGGCACATGCTCAACATCACTTATAATTAGAGGACTGTAAATCAAAACTACAATGAGATATCATCTCACACCAGTCAGAATGGCCATCATCAAAAAGTCTACAAACAATAAGTGCTAGAGAGGATGTGGAGAAAAGGGAACGCTCCTACACTGTTGGTGGGAATGTCAATTGGTACAGCTACTATGGAGAACAGTATGGATGTTCCTTAAAAAACTAAAAATAGAGCTATCATATGACCCAGCAATTCCACTACTGGGCATATATCTGGAGAAAACCATGGGTTGGAAGGATTCATGCAAGGACTTCCCTGGTGGTCCAGTGGTTAAGAATCTGCCTTCCAATGCAGGGGACAGGGGTTGGATCCCTGGTTGGGGAACTAAGATCCCACCTGCAGTGGGGCAACTAAGCCTGTGTGCTCTAGAGCCCATGCGCCCCAACTAAAAAGCAAGTACACCACAGCTACTGAACCCACTTGCCCTGGAGCCCGCATGCCACAACTACTGAGCCCACGTGTCCTGGAGCCTGTGCGCCACAACTAGGGAGAAGCCCGCGTGCTGCAATGAAGAGCCTGCACGCCACAATGAAAGATCCCACATGCCGCAACTAAGACCCAATGCAGCCAAATAAATATTAAAAAAAAGAAAGGATTCATGCACCCCAATGTTCATTACAACTCTGTTTACGATAGCCAAGACATGGATCAACCTAAATGTCCACCAACATATGAATGGATAAAGAAGATGTGGTACCTATATACAATGGAATATTATTCAGCCATTAAAAAGAATGAAATAATGCCATTTGCAGCAACATGGATGCTGGTCCATTATGGATGGAGATTACCATACTAAGTGAAGTCGGTCAGAGAAAGACAAATATCATGATATCGCTTATACGTGGAATCTAAAAAAATGATACAAATGAACTTACATACAAAACAGAAACAAACACACAGATTTAGAAAACAAACTTATGGTTACCAAAGGGGAAAGGTTGGGGGGGGCATAAAATGGGAGTTTGGGATTGACATGTACACACTACTATATTTAAAATAGATAGCCAACAAGGACCTACTGTATAGCACAGGGGACTCAACTCAATATTCTATAATAACCTAAATGGGAAAAGACCTTGAAAAAGAATAGATATATGTTATGTGTAGATATAACTGAATCGCTTTCCTGTACACCTGAAACTAACACAATATTGTAAATCAACTGTAGTCCAAAAGAAAATAAAAATTAAAAACAAACAAAAACAAGTAAGCAAAACAATTATGCCAGGTCCTGAAAGTGTTACAAAACAATAAGCCAGATACTGTCATAGCTGGTACCAGCACAACTTGATTTATACAGACAGGCAAGAGAGGCCTCCGGAGGAGATAAAGTCAAGGAGAAGCCAGCCCTGCAAAGAGCCAGCTGAATATTCTAAGCAAAGGGAACCACTAGTGCAAAGGCCATCCAATCCTTCTCACCATTCTCTACCTTTGGACCAGTCTATGTAGTTACCATTTCTTTCTCTTCCAGCCAAATTTCCTCTGAATAAGGAATTCTTAACCGAGAGTCCATAGACTCTCTGGGAACCTGTGGATAGAATTCAGGGGAGTTCAAGAACTCAGATGGGAAAAATTATCTCTTCATTAACCTCTAACTGGAATTTAGCTTTTAATTATAAACATAGGCAACCAAGCAAAACAGATCATATTACGGTTGTGGCAGATATCTCAAAATATAATTTATGCTCACAACGACTTCAGAATTACAGTCGTTATGAGACTGGCTGCTGTATCTTATTTAATGCATGATGCAATTTGGATTCCCCAGGAAGCAGATGAAGAGACAGAGTTCAGTGTTCAGAGGTTAATTAGGGAGGGCTTTTGGGATCCACACTTGTGGAAGGGAGAGGAAAGAAGCAGGAGTGGGCAGAGGAAGCAGTCGAGCCTCAGCGCAGGCCCAGCAGCCTCAGTCAACACCACAGCCAGCTCTGAATGTGAAGTGGACTGTCAGAATCACCCACATTGGCCGAGATGGCCAGGCCTTTTACTCTTACCTCTACCATCGCTGGGGCTCGGGGCATGACCTTGGGCGAGGCTGCTCTCTGCACCTAAAGCAGATATTGAAGGACTGGCAGCTGAAGGCCACTTGCTGATCACACTCCCAGAATCCAGGGCAGCCTGTCCTTCCTAGAAGGGCACCTGGGCAGTATGTTGCCACGACCACCTGGATGAAGGAACTCTATATGTATATCATTGTAGTTTATGTCCTACATTTGAAATCAGTTCCTAGGCTTCATCGGGCTGCCAAAGGGATTCACAAAACAAAATGGTTAAGAACCCCTGTGCTGTTCTCTCTCTATACCCCTTCTCCTTCCCATTTCTAGCCCATCACAGCACCAGTTACCACAATCACATATCCCAAGAACACTTCTCTTCAGTCCCATACCTCAAACCCATCGAGGCTGGAAGTGGCCCTAGAAGGTTGTTTTCTTCTCCATCACTCTCTCCAAATCTTTCTCTTACTTTCAGGCCTTTATACATCTTTCTACTTTTACCTCTTTTCCATCTATACCCACCCCCACGCCATACTCTGCCTATGCCTACCTTCGACACACATCTCACTGTGCTCCCTTCTCTGAGCACTTCTCACACTGGTGGCCCGTTGCCTTCTCTGCCTTCCCCATTGACCATCAGCTCCACAGGACAGGACCATGACTAGATCATCTCTGTTGCCCCTCCAGTGCCAAGCACAGGGTAGGCATGTCATGCATCTTTATGGGAAGAGAAAGGGGGAGGGAGGGAGGGAGGAAACCTGTCCTGCTGTGTCGGTCTCAATCATATCTCACCATAAAGGATTCTGGCTACTCTACCCCACTTTTCAGTCTATACACTGGCTTTTCTTCCCAAAGTGTTGGCACACAGCTGTATGTTCACTGTTTTTACCAATGCACAGCTTCCACTGCAAGCTGGGCCATCCACCCCAGGTACTTTTCTTACTGGCATATGTCATATAAAGGGACCCAGCCTCTGTGGTTGGTGATAACTAATAGCAAAATGACCAAAAGAGCATAGGAAAGAAATAAGGAGCTAATTTCGGCTAATTCACCAACTCGGTGATCATCCCCAACAGACTGACTCGGCTGTACTCCAAGAAATAGCACCCACTCAGTCCAAAGGGCACCACACCATGAAAACTTGCTCCTCGGGCTTCCACTGGAACCAGACAGGCCTGTTCTCCCACTGACTGGCCATGGAACATCAAGCAAGGCTCTGAGCCTCCACTCCCCCACCTGCTAAAGTGAGGTGCTAACACCTCCCATGCAAGGCTGTGGGGAACTGAACGGAATTACTTTCCCAAGTGCCTGGCTCTCAGCGGCCCTCACTGAATGGGCGCTTCATCATCTCTCTATCTTCTCACCTAACCCTGCCACGTCAGACGGCACAGACGTGCCATACGGAGGACAGGCACACTGTCTTTGGCTCACAACCTTCTGCAGCTTCCTAACCAGAGGTCTTGCTGGCACCTTTAATTTTCTTCCCACTCCCAGCCAAATAACCAGCCAACCAAGCAGCACAAAGATGTGCCCAAAGTGCAAGTACCAACCCAAGCTGGGAGAGACATTTGGGGAGCAGAACCAGAGCCTTCTTTTGAACCATCATTGTGCATCCTTCCCCATCCCCAGCCCACTCCATATCTGTGGTTCAGGCGGGCTTTTCCATCGCAGAAAGAAAAGCTTTTAGAAGAAAGATTGCCTCTTTCCAAGCAGCATTCTCAGAGAGAAGGATAAATGTCCCACATGTTTTCCTGAATCTCACGGTCCCAACTGTACAAAAACTCGTATTAGCTTCTTTAACCTACAAGTATACAAATAATAGAAAACGGAACCCTCCATATGTCAGGCAATGTGCTAAAGACTCTACAAATTTCTTATTTAATATAAAGTATTATGGCAAGTCAGCGAGCACTAACCATGTCCATCTCATTTACTGTTTTATTCCTGGCATCTAACCTAGCACATAGTAAGTTCTGAAAGAAAGAAGGAACGGAGGAAGGTTGGGAGGGATGGAGAGAGGGAGGCAGGAAAAGAAAGGGTGCGTGTGTGTGTGCGTGTGTGTGTGTGAATGAGTTAACGAATGAAGGGAGATGATACTAATAAAATGCCTGGTACATTGTTGGCACTCAAGCAATGTAGCTTTTCCCACTGTTCTTCTGTTTCCCTACTTGATCCAGCCTCAGCAGGACATCTGGACACATCCTACAGAATCAAGGCCCCAGTTCACTTTGCCTCTGCCCCTCACTTCATAGATGAGGCTCTGAGGTGGCATGATTTGGCCAAGGCCACAAGGCCTCTGGGTGACCAGGCCTGGGACCATATCTCCCTCACTAGAAACCTCCATGTCTTCAGAAATGACTGTGCCAAGAGCATCTGTAGGACAAATGGGTGTCCTCGTTTATGCCCTTTAGTCCAGTTTCTGATGACCTGCCCCAGGCAGGTCAGAACTCAGAGGCCAAAGGCCCACAGGCAGCTGTCTTAAAACTCTGCGAGGGGGCTTCCCTGGTGGCGCAGTGGTTGAGAGTCCGCCTCCCCATGCAGGGGACACGGGTTTGTGCCCCGGTCCGGGAAGATCCCACATGCTGCGGAGCGGCTAGGCCCGTGAGCCATGGCTGCTGAGCCTGCGTGTCCGGAGCCTGTGCTCCACAACGGGAGAGGCCACAACAGTGAGAGGGCCGCGTACCACAAAAAAAAAAAAAAAAAAAAAAACTCTGCGAGAGTGAGGCATTGCCAACAAAGTTTCAGATGGAGTCAGTGAGGAAGACAGCACTTCCCTCCAGATATAATCTAGCAGATATACCCTAGCACACAAAGTGCTGGCACACAACATCTCATTTCAGCATCTCAAGAACCACACCTGGAAGGCATTATTATTATATGTCTTTTACAGATGAGATGACTAGGGGTCAATTAGGTTAAGAGACTTCCCAAGGTCACTCAACTAATGCCTGGAAGAATGAAAACTAGAATCCAGGTCCCCTGACCCCCTCCTGTGCTTTTCTTCTGCACTACATAAAATGGTACAAAATATTAATTAAATGATCATCCACATTCATATATAATTCTGGCATGTTTCCAGCTGAGATTTTCCAGCTGTTGATCCAACTCAAAGGTATCCTTCAGTCCTCTCCCCTGATTCCTTCTTAGTCCCTGGAAAGGGAGAGTGGTGAAAGGAGAGTAACCAAGTCCTCATTAAATGCAAGGCTTTAACTCAAGGAAATTGTAGGCAATAACTTATCCCAATGCATCTACTATGGGGCTCTCTAGTGATAATGGCAGATGCTTCAAGGACATGAACCATAAATACCACACCCCAAGGTTAGGCCCCAGGAGGGTTCTCATGGGAGAACTATAGGTAGGGCTGACTGGAGACAGGTGGGACCCCCACCCCCATGGTACTGAGGTAAGTGGGACCCACTGTGGACCTGAGGCAGGTGGGAACCACTGTGTTTACAGCGTACCCATTTGTTGCTTTGCACAAGTTAGAGCTAGATTGGAGCTAACAGACAACTGACAATATGTATTTGGAGTCTTTTAAAAGTTCACGTCACTTAGCCTAGTAGTTCTACTTCCAGGAATTTATTCAAAAAGGTATGAATCTGGGATGTAGAAAGAAGCCCATGAATAGGAAGGACTGCATCACAGTGTTGCTTACATTCGGGGGAAAAAAACTTAAAGTAAATTCTCCTACAACCACATGTTGAAATTCTCTGTGGACATTAAAGCCAATTACTGATGTCATGGGAAATGTCCCAGACAAAACAGTAAGTTGTAAAATCAGGACTTTACGTAAGAAATACGGATATATTTATGTACACACACTTTTCCATACGTATACACATCCAACACTTATCTCATTTTAAAGACTAGACAGAAACCATAATCCAATGGTTGTCTTTGATTCTGGGGTTACAGGTCATTTTAGATACTTTCCTTTGTACTTTTAGTGTTTTTCTCCATTTTTTAAGTCCTCTACAATGAACATTTATTCCTTTTTTAATTTAAAAAAAAAGTTTGATTTTTGGTTTGTTTTATTTTGCTTTCTTAAGAGAAAAAAGGCCATTCAAGTCAGAGGCAGGGATAGATGTGAAAAATGAAGCCAGGTGTCTTTGAACCAGGAAGATCTCAGGAAGGAAGATGGATGACCCAAGGAGGCTGAGCCAGCCAGGCTGCTTGGAAATGCCACAGAGATCAAAGGCCATGCACGGGTGACTTCTCTAGATTCAACAGTCTTTTAAGAGAGCAGATGGAGTCTTGGGCTTGTCCCGTCCCATCCCATCTTAAAGTGGCCTGGTTGTGGAGTTGGAGCCTTAGCACATTCACATGGCTTGGGGTCAGGTACCAAGCCTGGGCTGAGCATCTGCTGCATGAGGTACAAGGTGGGGAGCGGGGATGAAATGTGAAATCATGGCCCCCGTCCTCAAGATGCTCACAGTCAGAATGAGGAAGTAAGATGGTCATAAAAAGAGGAACTACCACAATGAGGCTCACTCACAAAACAACCTCCAGGGCTTCCCTGGTGGTGCAGTAGTTAAGAATCTGCCTGCCAATGCAGGGGACACGGGTTTGAGCCCTGGTCCAGGAAGATCTCACATGCCACGGAGCAACTAAGCCCGTGCACCACAACTACTGACCCTGCACTCTGGAGCCCACGAGCCACAACTACTGAGTCCACGTGCCACAACTACTGAAGCCCACGTGCCTAGAGCCCATGCTCTGCAACAAGAGAAGCCACTGCAATGAGAAGCCCATGCACCGCAACAAAGAGCAGTCCCCACTCACCACAACTAGAGAAAGCCCACGCGCAGCAATGAAGACCCAACGCAGCCGTAAATAAATAAATAAAAAAAAACATCCTCCAGACCCCAGTGCAAAAGTTCTTTCATCTCCAGGCAAAACAAAATACAACAACCCAATAAAAGGTCACACACAAAACAAGTACATAGAAAAGGTGACACACACAAAAAAAGGAGGAACACACAAAAATAAAAAAACTCGTCCAAACTGATGACCGTTTCATCCCAAAGGAGACCCAACCTTTCTGAGGCATCATGCCACTGAAGAAGTCCAGGTTTCACAGCCCGGGCCCCCAGATTCTGCTCAGCACCATCTGGAATCAAGGAGCATGTTTCATGGAAGCTTAGCAGATTCAGATTTTTCTACAATTCCATATCCCTTTCTGCCAAGAAGCTGTTTTGAAAGATGACACTCCTTTGATGGAAATTTGCAGCCTGCCCCATTAACGAGACTTCCCTCAGAAAGCATTTTTAGATCAACCCTGTTCCAGACGCTTGCTCCCAATGACAAACTAGAACAAACGCTGCACCAGCTCAAACCTTTTGGAGCTCTTTAATGATCGGAAACGAGGGAAAATATTAGAACGAATGTGATTAATCCAAATATTCTCAACAACCTTCAAAGCAAACCGTTCCTCTTTATGCCGGGAAGCACAGTTCAAGCAAAGCTGGCCCCTTTGGCCCTAATTCCTTTTAGCCAAGCCAACTCCTTAAAAACAGACCTTAGAACAATGGGCGGAAATGGAAGGTGAGGGGAAGAAAAAGGAAGAGGAAACAGATACGTGAAAGAAGCGGTGGTGGTGGGGGGGGTGGATTGGAAAACAGGCTGCATTAGTATGTGCCTCATTTTATTAAAAACGTGAATTAGGGCTCAAATGACACAGCCCTCTCAAAGAAACCCTTTGAGTTCACTCTTGTGCAACCAAGAAGTCTGAGGAGACCCGAGGCAGCCGGCATAAGTGTCCTGTCTCCACTCGCAAATGGCCAAGCACCATCCTCACCATATGCAACCGCCTTTCTCTAGGGCGTGGAAGGAGGGGTGTTTCTGTTTCTGAACCTCAGAGCCATTTGCTCTCAGATAAACAAACATCTCCTCAGCCTTTGCCAACTTCGCCCAGCCAGAAATTCAGTAGCATTTCAATCACTTCTGGGACAAGCTGGTGACAGGCTGGGGTATGATGAGTGGAGCAATCAGATGTTGTTGCAGGAAAGAGGCATGAGGACAGAATAATGACAGAATGGTAGTGTAATAATCATCATCATAATGACCTCCATTTACATAAAAGTTTTAATTGCCAGGATGACAAAATTAGCAAGAGCACCTGTTTGTAGTCAGACAGACCGGAGACAGAAGGCCAGCTCCTCTGCTTTCTAGAGCTGTGACCCTGAGCAACTTTCTTGACCTTTCTAAGCCTCGGTTTTCCATCTTTAAAAGGTGGATAAGGATCTCTATTTCATAAGATCGTTTGGAAGTTTGAATGAAATAATGCCTGTAAGGCATTTATACAACATTACAAGTATGCTAGTTGTAGTAATGCTGGTATTATAAGTAGTATTTTCTATTATTTCAGTTAGTCTTATGTGCTATTTCATTTTGCCTTTACCTCACATAGGAAAGTTTTAACATAATTTGGCTGAAAGTAAAACAGAGACCCAAAAAGGCTAAGTGTCTCTCCCAGTAAAGATGAGTAGTTAATGGGCAAACAAGGACTGTGTGTTACTTTCCTATTGCTTCTGCAACAAATTACTACAGATTTAACGGCTTAAGATAGCACAAGTTATTACCTTACAGTTGCACAGGTTGAAAGCCCTAAAATGATGGTGTCAGCAAGGCTGTGTTCCTTCTAAAGGCTCTGAAGAGAGAATCCATTCCCTTGTCCTTTTCAGTTTCTAGACACCACCTGCATTCCTTGGTTCATGGCCCCTTCCAACATCTTCAAAGCCAGCAACCTCTCAAAGGATCCATGTGGCTATATTGGGCCCATCTAGATAATCCAGGATAATCTCCCCGTCTCAAGATCCTTAATTTAATCACATCTGCAAAGCCCCTTTCCGCCATTATAAGTTAACATCCTCACAGGTTCTGGCAATCAGGATGTGAACAGTTCTGTGGGAGGGCCATTAGTCAGCTACCACAGACTGAATCCTGTTCTACAGAATGTAATTATTCAGGTTTGGCTGGAGTTTTGTTTATTTTTATTTTGCTTTAAACTCTTTTAGCAAGTACATTGTGTAGGGCACATTTATAATTTATAACCTGCTCCTCTCTAGACATATTCACATCAGAATCAAGCCTCACTAGTGTGAAATAAAAGAGGTCTGTACATACATAACGTAAAACATCACTGAAACCCAGTCTTTAAATGTGAAAAGGACCTTGGGAGATCATTAGCCAATACTCTTATACAGGGGCAAACTCAGACCCAGAGGGGTAGTATGATGTCCCCAATGTCAAAGAGTGAGTTTGTGAGAGTTTTGAGAGCTGAATTAGAATTGAAGGAAGAAAAGCAAACTGAGAGACACTTTGGAGACCGTAATCAGCAGGGTATCGGAGCCAGCTGGAAATAGAGTTAGAGATTTGGAGTCAGGGTTCCTGAAGGTCACAGCACTGGGGTGTCATTCACTGAGCTGGGGATATATAGAGGAGGAGACATGTTTCCTAGGGAAAATAACGTATTGGATGTGTTCTGGAACTTGGACCTCTTTTTGTAGGATTGGCTTAACATCTTTGTGAAATTTCTATTACTCTTTCTCTTCATACTCTCTCACAAGTATGGGCATGAGGCTGTAATCTTCATCTGGCCATCACCTATCAGTGCCTTTTTTTTTTTTTTTCCAAGTAATACACTCTCTTTTTTAGAGCACCTTTAGGTTACAGCAAAATTGAGCAGAAAGTATAGAGAGTTCCCATGTACCTCGTGTCCCCACACACGCATAACCTCCCCAGTGATCAGCATCCTCCACCAAATCTGTGTATAACTGATTCACTTGCCTGCACACCTGAAAGTAACACACTCTAAATCAACTACAGTCCAATAAAAAATTAAGTTTTAAAAAAGCCTCCACCAGAACAGTACATTTGTTACAGTTGGTGAACCTGCATGACACATTATCACCCAAAGTCCATAGTTTATATTAAGGTTCATTCTTGGTGTACTACACTGAGTCTTGACAAATGTATAATGACATGCATCCACAATGATAGTATCATACAGAGTAGTTTCACTGCCCTAAAAATCCTCTGTGCCCCACCTATTCATCCCTCCCTCCCCCAGCCCTAATAACCAATGATCTTTTCACTGTGTCTAGAGTTTTGCAGGCAGTGCTTTTTCTTTCCTGCTGACACTGAGCTAGGCCTCTGGCTGCTTTTAAGATTTTCTCTTTATCCCTGATTTTAAGCAATTTGACTATGCTGTGCCTTGGCATAGTTTTTTTCATGTTTCTTGTGCTTGAGGTTCATTGAGCTTCTTACATCTATGTGTTTATACTTTTCATCAGATTTAGACATTTTCCTGCCATTATTTCTTCAAGCATTTTTTCTGTCCCCTCTCTTCTTCTTTGGAATCTTCAATTACATGAATATGAGACCACTTAAAATTGCCCACAGCTCCCTAAAGTACTGTTCATTTATTTTCAATCTTTTTTTTTCTCTCTGTGTCTCATTTCAGACAGTTTCTATTGCTACGCCTTCAAGTCCACTAATCTCTTCTGCAATGTCTAATATGTTATTAATCCCACCCATGTATTATTCATCTCAGACATTATTTTCAATCTCTACAAGTTCAAATTATATATTTCTTTATCTTCCACATGTCTTCTCACCATGCTTACATTTTCTTCTCCCTTCTTGGACATATGAAATATAGTTATAGCAACTGTTCTAACATTGGGTTTTTCTCATTACAGGTTGTATTTTCCTGCTTCTTTGCATGCCTGACAATTTTTGATGGGAGAAGTATGAACTTTACCTTGTTGGTGCTGGATATTCTTGTATTGAATATTCTTTAGCTTTGTTCTGGGATGCCGCTAAACTACTTTAGAGCAATTTAATCTTTTTGAGGCGTGCTTTAAAACTGTTGGTTGAGACCAGAGCAACCTTTAGTCTAGGGCTAATTTACCCTACTCTGGAAGTGATAACCTTTTGAATAATCTAGTCAATGCCTTATGTTTACAAGGGTTTTTCACTCTGCTGGTGGGAACACAAACTCTTTGCAGCCCTCTGTGAGTGCCGGAGGGTTGTTCCCCTTGCTCCTTTCTGCTCATTCTTTCCCCAGCCTCGGGTAGATTCCTCACATGCCCATGCTAATCTCTATCAGCTGAAGACTAAAGGGAGGCAGTTCTCTAGAGCTCTCTCTCCTCTGTAAACTCAAGCTGCCTTGGCATTGACTCCCAACTTTCTCTCCTCCTCCACTGGGAGGGGCCTGTGGGCTGGAAACTCTCTCTAGGTTGCAAAGTGCTAGAGCTCTCCTCATTCATTTCTCCTCTCGAATTCACTGTCCTGTGCTGCTTACTACTGAGTGTTTAAAAACTGTTTCATATATTTTGCCCAGTTGTTTATGGTGAGAAGATCAATCTGAATCCTTATTCCATCTGATGCCGAAAGCTCAGCTTCTCTGTACACCAGTGCCAAATCGAATCTCGGAGACAGAGTTTTGGGTGAAGTAGAAAAGAATAGCTTTATTACTTTGCCAGGCAAAGGGGGAACCATTGGGCTCCTGCCTCGAAAAAACTATGTATCCCCAACTTGGAGAGGGTAGTGAGAAGTGTTATAGTTTTGGTTCAAAGAGGGCGTGATCAGCTTGTGGACATTCTTCTGATGGGTTGGTGGTGAGGTAAGTAGGAGTCAGCATCATCAACTTTCAGGTCTAACTAGTCTGGGGTCTACGTGCTTGTGGGCAGCACACCATCCTTAATGGTTAACTTCTCCCACCTGGAGGGGGTTTCAGTGTTTTCAAAACAGCTCAAAGGTATTCTTGTGTGTATCCCTTGATGGGGAATCAGGACCCTGCCCGAGGCTGCACTATTGTTTCTCTTGACTGTTGGTTTCTCCCTTGTCTAGCAACCCCTCCCTTCTTTAATTAACAACTGCTTGAATCTGCCCTTGGAACTCAAGGAAGGTCATGGAGGCTGAATGAAGCCTAGTTCCTGTAATCAAAGAACTGGGGGACACAGAGAGACTTCTGTCCACAGGAGCCCCGTAGGGCCCTGCTCGGTGTCACATCATGTCTGGCAGCAGAAGTCCTTTGGTATGCACTTTTGAATACTAGAATTTGGGGTGGCTTTCTTAGACGCACTCAACCCATCTCAGCCCTGTATTAAAATTCTAAACAACACTGCTGACGTTATTAATAATTACAATATGATGCCAAAATACCCATGTCCCACACTATCCATTACCACACTGTCTCCTTTCAACACCATATTTAAGTAGAATTGTTTACTACCTCATCCTCTTACTCATAAAACAAAGTTCTCCGGTGTTTTAATACCTCACATTTCTTTGGCATAAGGTTTGCACAGCACCAGACCTCTTACCCCTTGCTCTCTGAGGGTTGTACCCCTCTCTACATCACGTGGCATAGCACCCTAAGCTGAACAATATGTCAAACAAGCATCGTCCTAACATTCCTCCTCCTCACCCAGAAGGGCCTATAGCCCTCAGCCTCTCACGTAACAAAATCAGATCCAAGATTCAACCCTAAAAATACCTTGCTCTTTTGAAGCAAACTGCTTTGGAAGTCTCACAAGATTTTTCAAAGAGCATTTCCAGACTGCAAGTTCCAGTGTTGAGAACTGCAGCCTTCCAGAATTGCAGGGATGTTTGAAGCCCTGCCCATAGTTCCAGGAAACACCCTTTGTATATGAGCTCCTTTCCCACACACATGTGAGAATGAGGCTATGACCCTGGAAACTGAACACAGGAAAACAGAAACCCTGCTGAAAATATTCCTGCACTGACATTAGACACAAAAACACCCATAGTCTTGATTTGCTGTCACAGTCCAATAAAAGAATAACATGTAAGCATTTCAAAATGATTCCATTGACATTCTCACTTGATCCTGACAATAAATCTGTAAGTAGGAGAGGCAGGCAGCACAGTTCCCAGCAAAAGATGAGGGAAGTGAGCCTCACAGAAGTTACATGATGTGAACAAGGTCAGATGGCTACTTGGTGGCAGAGTAAGACCTTGAACTTCTAGGGTCTTCTAACTCTAGGTCAAGAACTCTTCCCGTTATGCCCTGCTTCTTCTCTTCCTGTATCAGAAAACAACCTCCAGATTTTGTGTGGATCCTAGACCAGGGCTTCTCCACAGCAGCTCCATTGTCATTTGGGGCTGGATAATTCTTTTTAGATGTGAGGGTGGGGGCCGTCCTGTGCATTGTAGGATATTTGGCAGCACCCCTGGCCTCCACTCACTAGATGCCAGTAGCATCTCCCCACCCCTGTGCTTGGCAACCAAAAATCTCTCTAAATGCTACCATTTTGTCTAATGTGTTCAGTGGGGGAGGAGGGGAAGGGAAGACAAAAAAAGCACCCCTTAGCTGAAAACCACTGTCCTTGATGATGCCTAAGAACACTGCCCACATGTTTGAGCGGGTGGCAGGGACAAAGTTTGTTCTGTAAAAGGAAACACAAAACCAAAAGAGAAACTTGTGCTTATGCCAGTGAGTCGGGACCTGAAACCCAGCAGTGAGGGACTGAGAATTGTACAGCACCTGGGAGTTATCTAAAAGGTTATCTTCTTGGACACACCCTGAAGTTAGTTACCTTTTTGTGTTCTCACTCCCCTCCGCTTGAGGCTCAGCCAACTCTGAGTAACCCAAACTACTTTCCAAGGAGACATTTGCAGGAGGCAACACAGAACTAGTTAACCTGACCAGAGGCAGTATGGCATAGTAGTTAAGATGCAGGCTCTGTTCACGCAATACCGCGGATGAACCACACATACTATTGAGCGGAGCCAGGCACAAAACAAGCACGTGCTGTATGAACCCACTTATGTGAAGTGCAAGAACAGGCAAAACTAATCTCTGATGATGGAAGCCAGAACAGTGATTACGTCTGTGGTGGTATTACCTGGAGATGGGTTTCAGGGAACCATCTGGGAATGGAAATGTTCTGTCTTGCTCTAGGTGGTGGCTCCATAGGTTGTAAACAGAGGTAGAAACTCAAAGCCCTACATTTAAAATTTGTGCACCTTACTGTGCATGAATTATACTTCAGATAAATAAATAAGCTTTATCACCTCCATAGAGAATGTCCCCTCTGGAGCCAAACTGCCTGGGTTTGAGGAGGACTCTCCTGCCTCAGAGTGATTTGTGAGAGGTTAGTGAACTGCGTGGGGCACAGGAAGTACAGTGAGTTTTAGCATCATTACAATGAAAGGGACCACACTTCTAACCAACCAGGCAAATCTACGGATTAGGAGAGGTGCTTCTGAGACCCTCTGTGGTCCCCTCCGCCCACTCCGCCACTTCACTAAACACAGAGTAGTCCATGTGGTTGAGACATGACAGCTCAATTAATCCCCCTCCTTTGTAAGTACCTCCACCCCAGTCAACAAAACAGGCATATCTGCCATTATTCTGTCTTGTTTAGCTCCCCGCCCAATCCTCTTGGGAAGCCTGCTTAAGAGCTGCCCGTTTGCAGAGCTTTTCATCAATAGACTGAATATTTACAGAACACAGCCGTTCTGATCAGTTTGTTTCACTGGAGACTGGGGTATTGTACTGTGTCTCCTTCTGAGTTATTCTTGGCAGGGGCAGCCCTCGCTCTTATCATCCATTTCTTTACATTTTAAGGCCTCTCATAAGAAGAACTAGAGTGAAACATGAAATGAGGAACAGATGGGATCGCTCTGTACCTTTCCCCCTACCATTTCTCAGTGGATTTACCATGGTATCCTCGGTGCTGTTTGTTCCTTGCTATCTTTTATTCTTTTCTTTGGAAAGTGGTTCAGTCAGTAGGAAATAAACAAACAGGCGAGTGTGTAGAAAGAGCATCTGCTGATGTGTCAGGAAACTTGGATTCTAGATCCATTATCCAGATGTGTGACTGATTTACATGTGTTTTAACCTTTCTGCACCAGAGTTTTTGTTTTGTTTTAATCTGTTAAATGAGTGATTGGTCGAGATTTGTGGTTTATGAACCTATGTCAGCCATAGAAGCCCTCCTACAAACAAGATTTCCAGCAAAAAAACAAAACAAACAAACAAAAAAACATTAAAACCTGAAAGCAGTGTTCTTTGAGTTAAAACAGAGATGGACATCAGGAACCTGCCCTCAACTTCTACATCCCCTCGTACCCTCACGGCAGCCCCCAAAGTACCTCCACAGGTACTTTGTTAGTTTTTAATGGGAAACATCTTGGGCTTGGGATCCTAGGAACACAATTTAAAAACCATTAAATTTTATCTTCTTTTAAAAAGTCATTTCCCAGCCAGCTACAATATTGTTCTACAGTGCCCCCATTTCTATTAATTCCACAACTGTTAATCAACAGACCCTCTTTACTTTAATAAAACCCATAAGTAAAACCCTATATGACATGTCTGCATGGAAAAACCTGGAAGGAAATACACCAAAAAAGTAAGGACAGTGGTCATTTCTGGGAGATGAGACTATCACAGCAATGACTCCAACAGGATGCTGTGTAGTTCTCACTTTCTGGCATCACCACCCATAACCAGCATCTGAGAAGAGCCTTGTACCTCTCTGTTGGGCTGCACCCCGCAAGCCTGCAGGTCCCTGAGCGACACCCGCACCGTGTACGGCCGACAGCAGACAAGACAGCGATCCTTGCTACTCAGGAGAAAAGGAGGCTACCATTTATAGGGGGAATTGACTTCAGGTTGGCTCATCAGTTACCAGGGAAACCAGGATTGGGGCATGTCTCTCACAGCCCCTCAGGTTAACAACCGTCATGAGGCAGATGTTTCCTTTTAAAAACTAGCAGGTGGGAGCCGTTCTGGCCTCAGGATTAGAACAATCACTAGCTGGGGCAGTGGGCGAGCGCATTCACGTGACAGGGTGTAGGTGAAGCAGGCACTCGTCGAGCAGGGGATGTACAGAGAGCAAGACAACAGCCATCTTGAGTGGCCTGACCCTACAGTCTCACAGCGCCCAGCCTGTGTCCCACCACGAGGCCTTGCCTTCATTAGCGCAGCTAGCACTGGCCTTCCAGACACAGGTGAATGTGCGTGCCGCTCTACAGGATACAGGCACGACGGAAAACAGTCCTCAAACAGGATTTCCTCAAGTGTGTCCCATGAGATATCAGTCCCAGAAATGCTTGGCCACTAAAAGGAATGGTGAGGGCAACAGGGGCGGCCTACCCCTACCCCAAAGTACGGTTGACCCTTAAACGACACCGGTTTGAACTAGACGGGTTTGAACTGTGCAGGTCCACTTATATGTGGATTTTTTTCAATAGATATAGTACCCGTACTTTCATTTTACAGATCTTTGAATTAACTAAGTGAAGGGGAAAGTTTGTGTTCAGTTAGACGGCATGCTATGTGGAATCAAAAGAACTAGGGTTTGAGTCCTGATTCTACCCAAACTGTTTCAGCGTCCTGCCCTTGGCTGAGTCGTTTATCTACCCCTTTGTTTTTGAGGCAGAGACAGCAGTACGCAGATTTTCCACTGCACAGGGCGTTGGTACCCCAAGTCCCCACGTTGTTCAAAGGTCAACTGTAATCGAGTTTGAGAACCACTGCTTATCATTTGTCCCTACTAGAGATTAAATGCACAGTAAGTAGCATCTTAGCGTCTCTGGCCAGCAGGAAGCCTGATTAATGTTGCTTAATACAACATGTCCCAAATGTATTTGACTACAAAACTCTTTTTCCCCGACAACCCCTATTGATAGCTCATCAAATTCCCATGTGAGAACAGGCTTCACAAAGGCAGTTTTTAAAAACTGAATTGTAAGGCTTGAAATGAGGAATTACAAAAGAGGAAGGGAAGAGAGGGAAAGAGACTGGTTCAGGGTCTGGAGAACTTCAAGTTGAAGACAAAACAAAGGACCATCTATGATTCCATAGAAGAATGTCCGGAACTTTCTTCTTATCTACAAGTGCCTTTTTCCCAGCTCATTTCTAGAGAGTAAACAGAGGTGGGGATTACTGTGTTAGTAGTTTAACAGCTCATGACCACTAGAAGGGGACTGTTGGTATTAGAAGTGACACAGTGTGCAGTCCCTGCTTTTACCCTCCTCTTTCTCTGACTATTGGCTGACTGTGACACATCTTTCCCTAGGAAGAGCAGAAAAGTTAAATAATCGTGATAGTTCAATTCAGCAAACACCCATCTCTGCAGCAGCCTTGTTAACACAAGTGCCAGGAGCATGCAGAGGCCTAAGGCACGTACCACTCAGAGCCAGTCATGAAGTCAGCAAGGAGACAAAGAATCCCTCCCTCGGGGTCTGCACAGTGGTCTGGGGAGCACACAGAAGGGGCCGCTCTGACTAGTTGTCAGAAGTTTCCTAAAGCCTCAACCCTAAGCACATGTTCTCATTCCTTCCAAAGTGAGGGCTGAGGCATAGGAAGGGGAGAGAGAACTCCCAGCAGAGGGAACTGTGAGAGCAAAGTTGTGAAGGCAGGAGAAAACAGGGTTGCCCGGGGCCTCCAAGCAGCTCGGAATGGGGCAGAGTGTTTGGCAGGATAGAGAAGGATGGAAGTGCCAGGAAGCAATCACATGAGTTACTGCTGCAGTGAGCGGTAGTTGCTGATGGTAGGAGGGCAAAAAAGAAGAGGGAGGAGTGGGAGATGGCTTGGTTGGGGGGGGGGGGTCTCAAGTGCCTGGAAGAAGAGGAATGTGGGAGCAGGATGAGGAAGTCAGCAAAAGCTGGTTGGAGGTAGGAGGTGGAAAGACAAGCGCAGTCCTCGACAAGTTGAGCAGGGTATATAAGAAGTCTAAGTACTGATGGTGATTATAGCAATGATGATGGTGATGATGATGATGACAACGAAGACGACTGTGAACTCTCTCTCTACCTCCTTTCTCTACTGGCTGTGGGAGTTGTGGGGGGAAGCAGGAGAAGACAATGATCAGAAAAGAGAGTTGTTGTGTCTTCTCTAGGGAACACCTGGGCGCAGGTAGAGCTGATGAGAGCTTCTCCATCCATCCCTGTCACTTTCCCCTGCCCCCCATTCATCCTTCTGCAGGATGACATACTGGAATGTTCCAGCTGGGTCCTGCACCACCACCCCTAGCACCCCGGTGGTCCATATCCAAGTCAGGGGGTTAGGAGAGTGGCTCCTCGCCACTCTCCTCCCTCCCCGTGACTTGCCTAGGACTGGCCCTAGTGGCCTGACCCCAGCCCCATATGGTGTGATTCCACCCTCCTTCTTCTGGCAGGTATGGTCCAGAGTGGCCACCACCTGTGTTTCCTCCACCCCCCAGCTCCCAAGAAGCCTGGGATGAGCCATCTCCTTGCATATTCAGAGAACCAGTAACACTACGTTCAAAACAAAGCCATACTGAAAACAGAATAGCAAGACACCCTCCTCTGAGGATGCATTATCTTGAGGGTAGATGTTGAATTCCAGTAACACATTCCCTGGGATGTTTTCAAATCCAGACACACTGGTGCCTTGTTCCAGCCTCAAGCTGGGCAAAGGCCTGGGGCTCACCTCCAGCCTCCGACAGGCTCTGGCTGCTGCCCCTCCCTGCTCAATCCTGGTGGGCAGCAGTTAACAGGCCAGTCTTGCAGTCCCAGTGCTGCAGGCAGCGCGCTCTACTGACTCCAACCTCAGGCCTCCACTTGCACAATTCTGTTTTTTTTTTGCTTCTGCGCCTTCCTGCTGACCTCTCTGAATGTCACTTCTTTTTGCCAAGACCTCAGGCATTAGCACATCCCAGACCCATCTTCACTGATTTCATGGTTCTGTGTCCACTTATAGGGCCCACCTCATTGCCACCCACATCTGCGATGGCAGGGAGAAGCTGCCTGTTTTAAAAACTTCCCAACTTCCTCCAGAGTTCAATTTCTTCCAAAGAGCCTGGCACATCTTAGCTGCCAGTGTAAAGTGCGAGTTCCCAGAGATGCTGATGGCACTTTCCAACATTCGTCACTTTTGACACATCTAAAATATCCTTGCTCCCAACACTCCAGGAGCACCAGCCCAGATGGACTGGCTGCTAGGGAAGCGTCAATCTCTGAAAGGCCTCGAGAGGCCCTGGGAAGAAGCTTCCTGACTGAGACGCACATGCTTTCCTCTCCCTCCCCCAACCCCTTCCAAAGCTGAGCCAGCTGAGTCTACTGGGTACCAGCACATCCCTCTCTGCCTGGCTTTCAAATGCTAGGTAGGCTTCTTTCCATAGAGTTCCTCGCACCTGGGCTCCCCATGACCCTAAGCACTTTGCCATCTGCTGGGCCCAGTTCTGCCAGAGAGGAAGCTGCCTACTTGGGAAGCTCCCTGTGGGATCACTTTTCTTCTTTCAGGCCACTGAGGACCCCATGGGAAGGAGCCTAACCCCCTGACTTGTTCAACAGCTGAAGTTAAGGGCCCCTGAGGCCAAGGTCAGCGAAGGCATATATGTGTGGGTTTATCTCAGGGCTCTTAATTCTGTTCCATTGATCTATGTGTCTAATTTTATGCCAACACCATACAGTTTTCATTACTATACGTTTACAATATAGTTTGAAATCAGGACGTGTGATACCTCAAGCTTTGTTCTTTCTCAAGTTCGCTTGGGCTATTCAGGGTCTTTTGTGGTTCTATATGAGTTTTTAGGGTTTTTTTCTATTTCTGTGGGAAATGCCTTGGGTATTCTGATAGGGGTTGCATTGAACAACAAGATTATGTTTGGTTTTGTTTTTTTTCCCCCCAGACAGTTCATTGTTAGTGTATACAAATGCAACTGAACTTTGTATATTGATTTTCTATCTTGAAACTTTACTGAATTCATTTATTAGGTCTAACAGCTTTTTGGTGGAGTCTTCAGGATTTTCTATATACAAGATCATGTCATCAGCAAACGTAGATAATTTCACTTCTTCCTTTCTGACTTGGATGCCTTTTATTTCTTTTCCTTGCCTATCTAGCAAGGACTTCCAGTATTATGTTTTGTTTTTTGTTGTTGTTGCCAAAATGAATAATAAAAATGAAGAGCTTGGCCTTCAGGATCTACAGCCCAAACATATAATTGATACATTATATTTTTTATGACTTTTTTTTATATACAGCAGGTTCTTATTCGTTATCTATTTCATACATATTAGGGTATACATGTCAATCCCAACCTCCCAATTCATCCCACCACCACCCCCACCCTGGCATTCCTACCTTGGTTTCCATACGTTTGTTCTCTACATTTGTGTCTCTATTTCTGCCTTGCAAACCAGTTCATCTGTACCATTTTTCCAAATTCCACATATATGCGTTAATATATGATATTTGTTTTTCTCTTTCTGACTTACTTCACTCTGTATGACAGTCTCCAGATCCATCCACGTCTCTACAAATGACCCAGTTTCGTTCCTTTTTATGGTGGAGTAATATTCCATTGTATATATGTACCACATCTTCTTTACCCATTCATCTGTCGATGGGCATTTAGGTTGCTTCCATGACCTGGCTATTGTAAATAGCTGCAATGAACATTGGGGTGCATGTGTCTTTTTGAATTATGCTTTTCTCTGGGTATGCCCAGTAGTGGGATTGCTGGGTCATATGGTAATTCTATTTTTAGTTTTTTAAGGAACCTCCATACTGTTCTCCATAGTGGCTGTATCAATTTACATTCCCACCAACAGTGCAAGAGGGTTGCCTTTTCTCCTCACCCTCTCCAGCATTCGTTGTTTGTAGATTTTCTGATGATGCCCATTCTAACTGGTGTGAGGTGATACCTCACCGTAGTTTTGATTTGCATTTCTCTAATAATTAGTGATGTTGAGCAGCTTTTCATGTGCCTCTTGGCCATCTGTATGTCTTCTTTGGAGAAATGTCTATTTAGGTCTTCTGCCCACTTTTTTTTTTTTGCGGTACGCAGGCCTCTCACTGTTGTGGCCTCTCCCATTGCAGAGCACAGGCTCCGGACGCGCAGGCTCAGTGGCCATAGCTCACAGGCCCAGCCGCTCCACGGCATATGGGATCTTCCCAGACCGGGGCACGAACCCACGTCCCCTGCATTGGCAGGCGGACTCTCAACCACTGCACCACCAGGGAAGCCCCCAGCTGCCCACTTTTTGATTGGGTTGTTTCTTTTTTTACTATTGAGCTGCATGAGCTGTTTGTATATTTTGGAGATTAACCCTTTGTCCATTGATTCGTTTGCAAATATTTTCTCCCATTCTGAGGGTTGTCTTTTCATCTTGTTTGTAGTTTCCTTTGCTTTGCAAAAGCTTTTAAGTTTCATTAGGTCCCATTTGTTTATTTTTGATTTATTTCCATTACTATAGGAGGTGGGTCAAAAAAGTTATTGCTGTGAATTATGTCAAAGAATATTCTTCCTATGTTTTCCTCTAAGAGTTTTATAGTGTCCGGTCTTACATTTAGGTCTCTAATCCATTTTGAGTTTATTTTTGTGTATGGTGTTAGGGAGTGTTCTAATTTCATTCTTTTACATGTAGCTGTCCAGTTTTCCCAGCACCACTTATTGAAGAGACTGTCTTTTCACCATTGTATAACCTTGCCTCCTTTATCATAGATTAGTTGACCATAGGTTCGTGGGTTTATCTCTGGGCTTTCTATCCTGTTCCATTGATCTATATTTCTGTTTTTGTGCCAGTACCATATTTTCTTGATTACTGTAGCTTTGTAGTATAGTCTGAAGTTGGATAGTCTGATTCCTCCAGCTCCGTTTTTTTCCCTCAAGATTGCTTTGGCCATTCGGGGTCTTTTGTGTCTCCATACAAATTTTAAGATTTTTTTGTTCTAGTTCTGTAAAAAATGCCATTGGTAATTTGACAGGGATTGCACTGAATCTGTAGATTGGGTAGTATAGTCATTTTCACAATATTGATTTTTCCAGTCCAGGAACATGGTATATCTCTCCATCTGTTTGTGTCATCTTTGATTTTTTTATCCGTGTCTTATAGTTTTCTGAGTACAAGTCTTTTACCTCCTTAGGTAGGTTTATTCCTAGGTATTTTATTATTTTTGTTGCAATGGTGAATGGGATTGTTCCCTTAATTTCTCTTTCTGATCTTTCCTTGTCAGTGTATAGGAATGCAGGAGATTTCTGTGCATTGATTTTGTATCCTGCAACTTTACCAAATTCATTGATTAGCTCAAATAGTTTTCCGGTGGCACTTTTAGGATTATCTATGTATAGTATCATGTCATCTGCAAACAGTGACAGTTTTACTTCTTCTTTTCCAATTTGTATTCCTTTTATTTCTTTTTCTTCTCTGATTGCTGTGGCTAGGACTTCCAAAACTATGTTGAATAATAGTGGCGAGAGTGCACATCCTTGTCTTGTTCCTGATCTTAGAGGAAATGCTTTCAGTTTTTCACCATTGAGAATGATGTTAGCTGTGGGTTTGTCAAATATGGCCTTTACTATGTTGAGGTAGGTTCCCTCTATGCCCACCTTCTGGAGAGCTTTTTTATAAATGGGTGTTGAATTTTGTCAAAAGTTTTCCTGCATCTGTTGAGATGATCATATGCTTTTTATTATTCAGTTCATTAACATGGTATATCACATTGATAGATTTACGTATATTGAAGAATCCTTGCATCCCTATGGTAAATCCCACTTGATCATGGTGTATGATCCTTTTAATGTGTTGTTGGATTCTGTTTGCTAGTATTTTGTTGAGGTTTTTTGCGTCTATATTCATCAGTGACATTGGTTTGTAATTTTCTCTTTTTGTAGTATCATTGCCTAGTTTTGGCATCAGGGTGATGGTGGCCTCATAGAATGAGTTTGGAAGTGTTCCTTCCTCTGGAAGAGTTTGAGAAGGATGGGTGTTAGCTCTTCTCTAAATGTTTGATAGAATTCACCTGTGAAGTCATCTGGCCCTGGACTTCTGTTTGTTGGAAGATTTTTAACCACAGTTTCAATTTCATTACTTGTGATTGGTCTGTTCACATTTTCTATTTCTTCGTGGTTCAGTCTTGGAAGGTTATACCTTTCTAAGAATTTGTCCATTTCTTCCAGATTGTCCATTTTATTGGCATAGATGTGCTTGTAGTAGTCTCTTATGATGCTTTGTATTTCTGCAGTGTCCATTGTAACTTCTCCTTTTTCGTTTCTAATTTTACGGATTTGAGTCCTCTCCTTTTCTTAATGAGTCTGGCTAAAGGTTGATCAATTTTGTTTATCTTCTCAAAGAACTAGCTTTTAGCCTTATTGATCTTTGCTATTGTTTTCTTTGTTTCTATTTCACTTATTTCTCCCCTGGTCTTTATGATTTTTCCTTCTACTAACTTTTGGTTTTGTTTATTCCTCTTTCTCTAGTTCCTTTAGGTGTATGATTAGATTGTTTGTTTGAGATTTTCCCTGTTTCTTGAGTTAGGATTGTATTGCTATAAACCTCCCTCTTAGAACTGCTTTCACTGCATCTCACAGGTTTTCGATTGTCGTGTTTTCATTGTCATTTGTCTCTAGGTATTTTTTGATTTCCTCTTTGATTTCTTCAGTGATCTCTTGGTTATTTAGTAACGTATTGTTTAACCTCCATGTGTTTGTGTTTTTTGCGTTTTTTTCCCTGTAACTGATTTCTAATCTCATAGCGTTGTGGTCAGAAAAGATGCTTGATATGATTTCAATTTTCTTAAATTTGCTGAGGCTTGATTTGTGACCCAAGATGTGATCTATCCTGGAGACTATTCCAGGCGCACTTGAGAAGAACGTGTAATCTGCTGTTTTTGGATGGAATATCCTATAAATATCAATTAAATCTATCTGGTCTATTGTGTCATTTAAAGCTTCTGTTTCCTTATTAATTTTTGGTCGGGATGATCTGTCCATTGGTGTAAGTGAGATGTTAAAGTCCCCCACTATTATTGTGTTACTGTCAATTTCCTCTTTTATAGCTGTTAGCATTTACCTTATGAATTGTGGTGCTCCTATGTTGGGTGCATATATATTTATAATTGTTACATCTTCTTCTTGCATTGATCCCTTGATCACTATGTAGTGTCCTTCCTTGTCTCTTGTAACATTATTTTAACGTCTATTTTATCTGATATGAGTATTGCTACTCCAGCTTTCTTTTGATTTCCATTGGCATGGAATATGTTATTCCATCCCCTCACTTTCAGTCTGTATGTGTCCCTAGGTCTGAAGTGGGTCTCTTGTAGACAGCATATATATGGGTCTTGTTTTTGTATCGATTCAGCGAGCCTGTGTCTTTTGCTTGGAGCATTTAATCCATTAACATTTTTTAAAATTTATTTATTTATTTATTTATTTTTGACTGCATTGGGTCTTCATTGCTGTGCACGGGCTTTCTCTAATTGTGGCGAATAGGGGCTACTCTTTCATTGAGGTGTGTAGGCTTCTCAGTGCGGTGGCTACTCTTTTGCAGAGCATAGGCGTGCAAGTTTCAGTAGTTGTGACTCACGGGCTCTAGAGCACAGGCTCAGTAGTTGTGGCACACAGGTTTTTGTTGCTCCGCAGCATGTGGGATCTTCCCTGACCAGGGTTCAAACCCATGTCCCCTGTATCAGCAGGTGGATTCTTAACCACTCTGCCACCAGATAAGCCCCTAATCCATTCACATTTAAGGCAATTATCGATATGTATGTTCCTATTACCATTTTCTTAATTGTTTAGTGTTTGTTTTTGTAGGTCATATTCTTCTCTTCTGTTTCCCACTTAGAAAAGTTCCTTTAGCATTTGTTATAGAGCTGGTTTGGTGGTGCTGAATTCTCTTAGCTTTTGCTTGTCTGTAAAGGTTTTAATTTCTCCATCAAATCTGAATGAGATCCTTTCCGGGTAGAGTAGTCTTGCTTGTACTTTCTTCCCTTTCATCACTTTAAATATATCATGCCACTTCCTGCTGGCTTGTAGAGTTTCTGCTGAGAAATCAGAAACTGTTAACCTTATGGGAGTTCCCTTGTATGTTGTCGTTTTCCCGTTGTTGCTTTTAATAATTTTTCTTTGCCTTTAATTTATGTCAATTTGATTACTATGTGTTTTGGCGTGTTTCTCCTTGGTTTTATCCTGCCTGGGATTCTCTGAGCTTCCTGGTCTTGGGTGGCTAGTTCCTTTACCATGTTAGGGAAGTTTTTGACTATAATCTCTCCAAATATTTTCTCAGGTCCTTTCTCTCTCTCTTCTCCTTCTGGGACCCCTATAATGCGAATGTTGGTGTGTTTAAGGTTGTCCCAGAGGTCTTTTAGGCTGTCTTCATTTCTTTTCATTCTTTTTTCTTTGTTCTGTTCCAAGGCAGTGACTTCCACCATTCTGCCTTCCAGGTCACTTATCCGTTCTTCTGCCTCAGTTATTCTGCTATTGATTCTTTCTAATGTATTTTTCATTTCAGTTATTGTATTGTTCACCTCTGTTTGTTCTCTAATTCTTCTAGGTCTTTTTAAAATATTTCTTGCATCTTCTTGGTCTTTGCCTCCATTCTTTTTCCGAGGTCCTGGATCATCTTCACTATCGTTATTCTGAATTCTTTTTCTGGAAGGTTGCCTATCTCCACTTCATTTAGTTGCTTTTCTGGGGTTTTATCTTGTTCCTTCATCTGGTACATAGTCCTCTGCCTTTTCATTTTGTCTGACTTTCTGTGAATGTGGCTTTTGTTCCACAGGCCAAAGGATTATAGCTCTTCTTGCTTCTGCTGTCTCTCCAGTATTACGTTGAATAAGAGTGGTAAGAGTGGGCATTCTGCTTCTTCCTTCTCTTAGAGGGAAAGCTTTCAACCTTTCACCATTGACTATGATGTTAGCTGTGGATTTGTCATACATCACCTTTATTATGTTGAGGTGTGTTTCTTCTATACCCAATTGTTGAGAGTTTTTAATCATGAAATGATGTTGAGTTCTGTCAAATGCTGTTTCTGAATCTATTGAGATGATCATACGATTTTTGTCTTTCTATTAATGTAGTGTATCAATTGATTTGCATATGTGGAACCATCCTTGAATTCCAGTGATAATTCCCCTTTGATCATAATGTATTATCCTTTGAATGTGCTGTTGAATTTGGTTTGCTAAGACTTTGTTAAGAATTTTTTCATCTAAGCTCATATTCTTAACCACTAGACAAGTTATTCTCAGGATGATCTGCCATCTTAGAAAAATGCAGATTCCCAGGCCTCCCGGATCTACTGAATCAGCTGCTCTAGGCATGGTGCCCAGGGGTCTGCATGTTAAGCACAAGGATATGTGAGAACCACTGCCCTCAAATGTAGAAGATTAGGTAAAACAGGGGATCCTGGAAGGGCAAATATTCATTTAGCAGTGGTTTAAGGACAGAACCCTGGCTGGGTATGTCTTGTAGTCAGAGTTTTATTTCCCCATTGACCTGTAGCCTGGTTTGGCTCTTGGAAGTGCCTGATTCAGCTCCTGGGGCTGCCTAATTCAAATGGCATTCCTGGAGCACCCCAGTTGGTAGAGGCAGCCTAGTAAGCTCCAGAGCTACTGCATAAGATTGATAGATTCTTACTACCCAAAAGAGTTTGGACAAATGGGAGAGGGGAGGCTGAAGTCCTCATTCTGAAGAAGGCCCTCCTTTTCCTGACACAAAGGCAAAATGCTATTGCCAAGCCATGTGATGTACTACCTAAAAGAGGTACACAGAATCCACAGAAAGGTGCTAGATAGGCAGGCTGGCAAAGACCTTGGTGGGTCAGTACCAGAAAGTATCTGGAAGGAACTGTGTTGGGTCAAGACATGAGGTGGAAGAGATCTTAGGTAAGTTTTGAAGGAAGGGGAAGCGAAGTATTGAATGCCAAGCTCTGTATTAGACATTTCACCAAGTATCATCTGATTCTCACAACAATCGTATGAGATGGATATTCATTTGTGCAATTTAAGAGAAGGAAATTGAGGCTCCCAGAGATTAAGTGAGCTTCCCAAATTCACATAGCTCATAACTAATAGAGAATCAAATACAGAGCCGACTGGCTCCAAAGCCAGTGCCCTTTCCATGACACTATTCTGCCTCTCCCATTGCTTCCAGAAATGGCACAGAAATTTTTAAGATACGTGTTCATGGTCTGAAGGGGGCAAGCACTAATCATCTGTGCCTCCGGACATAAGGAGTGAAGGGAGGACATTGATCCAGAAGAATATCTTAGGGAAAGTGGAACAAGGGTAAAAGCACATGCCTAGAAAAGTTTTACAGCTTCAGAATCTAAACATATGGAGAGACAAGTAGAGAAATGGGATTCTGGTACTAGTTTGATTTGTTTAGCCAACTGTTGGCCTTTGGCAAGTCACTGAACCACTCCTTATTTCTCCATCAGGAAACGAACATGCAGAGAATGGGAACAGTTGTTGTGCAGACCCCAGAGCTGGGGAATCTCAAAGGAGATGAGGGCTACCAAGGGTGTCAGGAAAGCTGAAGGGCCCAGGGTACAGGCTGCAGCCATGACCTCAAGCTCCAGAGGCGACATATTGATCACACATGAGCTCATTCTATTCCCACATTCCATAGTCCTTCCCTCCCCTCAGGACCAGCCTTTGATTGGAATCCCCAGGATTATCTGGGGAACTGGTAATACTACCCACCAGTGGGGTACCCTGGCTGCCTTCACACCAGCCACTCTATGGCTGGGTAGTTGCCTCTCCTATTCTTCAGCCAAGAAACACTTGCAATCGTCTATTTAGCAATCGTCTATTTACTTGCTTCCACCATATGACCATGAACTTCTTGAAAGCACAGTCTGTCTTCTTTACTGTTGTATCCACTACATTAAGCACAATCCCTTCCACATAGTACATGCTCACTAAATATATGGTGGAATGAATGAATGGGATCATGTGCATCCTCACCCTCTAAGATGTAAGATCTAAGGGGGCCCAATGACCTGCCCTCTCAACCCCAGGTTACAACCCAAGGAAGCCCCAGGGAGGCTCAGTAGTTGGGTGGGCTAGGACCATTCCCTCACCAGGCAGCCCCTAAACTCCTGCTCTAGAGAGCCTACCCCAAGTGCTTCAGCTCACATTCCCCCACCCACAGTTTACTTTTGCCTTAAAGAGGAACACTGGAGCTGTTTGGCCAAGTTCATGCTTAATGCATTCCTCACACTGCAAGGGTTTCTCTTTGCAAAGCATCAGGCTCAGATTCCAGTGCAGGAGAGGGCAGCATTCCTGTGGGAACAGAGCCAGGAGTCCCCAGGTCGCAGCTGCTCTCTCACTTTTCTTTTTGCCTGATTAGCTCTGGCCTCAAAAACACTTCTCTCTGGCATCTTTTATTTACTGAAAGTCAGAGATAGGACAGTCTTAGGACTCACACATCTCAGAACTGGAGGGACCCTGGAATCTTCTCCCGACCTCTTGGTTTTCCAGAGGTAGAAGCTGAGACCCAGCTGGTGTGGGGGAAAAGCCAGGTCTAGAAGCTTGATCCAGCTGACTCAGAAAAGCTGAGGACATCTCATGTATCACCATGGAGACCTCACAGCTGGCTGGTCCAATGTCCTCATTTTCCACAAGAGGAAACTAAGGCCTAGACAGTTAAATGACTTGCTCAAGGTCAACCCGGATGAGTTAATGAGAAACCAGGACCTACGGAGATCTGCCAACACACAAACACACATAGTCCATCAATAGCTAAATATGAGTGAGGTAGTTCTGAGTGTCTAAAGCCACATTGTATATACAAGCAGATACAGCAGACCAAACAAGAACGTGCTCAGTTGCTTACCTCATGTGGAATGCCTTCAAGTCAGTCTCTGAGTTCTCTTCTAAGTCACCATAAGTGCAATTCAACACAGCCACACTCTAGACCATGGGAATGCAACTGTGAAAAGACTGATTTCAGGGACCTCATGGTCAGTGAGCCTCCCGTGGCGTGCTGAATACCTGGCAAAGGAGATTTATGGGTCAGTCCTGGTGGGTGACTTTAACTTCCTGGTCTGCAGAAGAGCCACTCTACTTCCTGTGTGACCTTGGTCCAAACACTTATCTTTTCTGAGGCCCAGTTTCATTGGGGATAGTACCTACTCACAGAGGTGTTATGAGGATGGGATAAAATATAGAATTCCAAGTTACTAGCAAAAAGTAAGTGATAACCACATAAATAGTCCTTTAACCAGCCTTACCAATTCCTCCAGCACCCCCTCATCACCTTTAATGAGAGCTTTTGGGTTTTATGGATTCTCTGAGTTGGTAATAATTATGACTACACCTGTGGGGGACTTACTTGTAAGACTGCTTCAACTCCCAAGTCAGCAAAATGATCCCACCATTTAACCAAGCAATCCCACACCAGGTAATTCATGCTCATGGAAATAATCCTCTGAAAAGAAAAGCTCTCTGTGTGAAGTTCATTGCAGCTCTGTTTAGAAAGGTGAAAAATTAAAAACGCAGTGCTTGTCCCAGATAGGGAAATGGATACATAAATTCCAAAGCATTCCCTCCCTGGAATATTACTTAGCCTTTAAAAATGATGAGTATGGGCTTCCCTGGTGGCGCAGTGGTTGGGAGTCCGCCTGCTGATGCAGGGGACGCGGGATCGTGCCCCGGTCCGGGAAGATCCCACATGCCGCAGAGCGGCTGGGCCCGTGAGCCATGGCCGCTGAGCCTGCGCGTCCGGAGCCTGTGCTCCACATGGGAGAGGCCACAACAGTGAGAGGCCCGCGTACCGCAAAAAAAAAAAAAACAACGATGAGTATGAACACTGCAGGGATATGGAAAGATGTTTACCACATAATGTGAAATTTAAAAAAGCAAAAAGCAGTTATATCTGCACAGTTACATGAAAAATATATTTGCTTCTGGATACAGAATAGAAGCACAGGAAAATAAAAAGTCAATCCATTAGGGTGATGAGAATGTGAATCTATTTTTTAAAACTTGTTTTTTGCTGTTACTCCACTTTGTGCAACAAATACATTTCTTAAAGAATAGGGAAGAAAACTCGATACGTGCTCCAGAAACAATTTAGCTGAAGGCAACTTTCATTTGTGGGAAAATACCTGGCATGGAGTTGGTACTCAGGAAGTGTTGGTAGAGAGAATGAATGAGTAAATAAGTGAAGAAGCGAGTGAACAGAGCGCCAAAGCTGTGCCACTGGGAAGCCAAATTAGACAAGAAGGATTTCTGTTCTCTTTTCCCACTTAAGCTACTGGCTCAAGGTCTGTTTGGACAAGCCATCCTGGGTCTGCTCTTCCTGTGGAGCTGAGAATAAGAGGATAGATGAAGCACTGCACATCTGAGCAGGCTCAAAGGAAGATAAAGTATGCACAAGGCTTAGCAGAGTGTCAGGCACATAGCAAACACCCAGCAAATGTTGACCACCGTTATGACCATCAGTAGTGGACAGAAGCAGAACTAGTCTAGTAGAGACCACCTGGGTCTCCATGAAAGAGAAGTGTTATCTTGGGAGGAGGCTGGACTGGGGCAGAAGCCCAGTATTCAAATCTCCTCTTTGTTCTAAACTAGCTGTGTGAGCTTAGATAAGTGAGTTTGCCTCTCTGAGTCTCAGCTTCCTCATCTTTAAATACCAGAATAACTTATTGAGATATTATTTTGAATTTATTTTCCCACCACCACCATTCCTTAGTTTAGAGGTATTTTCAGGACTCAGAAGCAGAAGCCACTTGAATCTAACATATATTCCTATCTTTTGTAAAAGCCTAAATTCATCAAAAAGTTAATTCTATGTATCCCCAAAAGGAGATGAGAAAGAGGGAGGATGCTTAACTTCCTGACTGGGAGAGGATAGGGGCTGGTATGTCCCGAAGTAGCAAGAACCCAGCCAGAGTTTCCATGACACTCCTAAAGAAGGAGGTGGTGTGGTCCCCTCCTGCCTCAAAGGGCTTCCCATCCCTTAAGTACAACCCCAAAGAGTGGAATTTCTGAGGCCTGTGTAAAATGGGACTGAGCTTCTTAGCAGGTAGACCTGATATAAAAAATAACCAGTACAGAGAGATCTTTGCACAAAGTTGGGAGAAAAGAACTCCACCAAAACTGCGCAGGATGGGGACTCAATGCCCCATTTAAGCTGATAAAAGAAAATAAAGCAATGTGCTGTTTGCCACTCACTTGAGTTTTGTGGACTAAGAGCTCACTCATCCCAAACATGATGCTCTTTCAAAAACAAACAACAACTTGATATTTAGCCAATTTCCATGGTGTAAATACTCCTATATGGCCAGTTTCAAGCTATCAACATTAAATTACTGAACGTGGAGAGTTGAGAAGAAGTGCACACAATTGGCTCTTCTGAGCCGGCTCCCACATACACCCCTGAGATTCACACATCATGAGCTTTCTGTGTCTAGAGCGCTCTCAAAGATTTTTCTCAGCGCTAGGATTCTAGTACCGTAGGTTAAGGCTAATTCATAATGGTTAAAGCCATTCACTTTATCAAGTGTAGTCTGCTGATTTTATTTATGTTGAAATATGGCCTAGTGGAACTGCTGACACTTCTACCTTTGAAGAACACCCCTCCCCAAAAATGAGCCATCCCCTTTGTCAATAAATAAATATAAATGTTCCAAACTGAATCTATTCCTTCCTTTGATTAAGTGGTCTTGTGCCTAAGAACAGACCATGCATCATCACTAAGGGTTACTAAGAGGAAGTCCATATATCTTTCCTTCAAGTTGTTTTAAAACAATATATTTTAACCTATAACTCATCATAATCCTAAAGGTAAGATTAGGACTAGAAGATTACTTCTGTAAAATAGGACTAACTACCGCTAGTCCCATTTTATAAGTGAGGTACAGAGAGGTTAAGTAACTAACCCAAGGCTACACAGCTAGTAAGTAGCAGAGCTGGGATTCAACCTAGGTAATCTGAGTCCAGAGCATAGGCTGCTAAACTCTCCACAGCACTATGTCTCCCTGTGCAGTAACAAGCCACGTAGAGGATGTGGTCTCATCTTGGGTCTCTTCCATCCATGGGGCCAGATTAGAAAGCAGTCAGCAATCTCTCTCCTTTCCTCACCTAGGTATAAGGTACCCAGTTCATCTTCTGGCAGCTGACTGTGGATGAGGGAGTGGGCCCCATTTTTCTCTTACAGGCACAAGTACAGCCAATAATAAAGCAACTATTTCTCCCAGTGTGCTTGTCTCCACAAGGTGGTAGCTCTGGGCTGTAGTAGGACAGTGCTTCTAGAGCCCTTGACTACGATACCATCTGACAATGCCATAACCTCATAATCAGAGTGAAGGTCCTCTGCCCCCACCCCTCCTTCTGTTCCTTGGAAGCCTCACTTGGCAACTGTATAGGTCATGTCAGAGACAGGGCAGTGAGGGATAAGGGAAAATGAAACTTAAAGTCGGGAGCTGGACAGTCCTCAACATTCAAATAAAATTTTGAAACAAGAATGCTGTTGAGTTAATGTTTCTATCAAAGTAACTCTTGGCAACTCTCAAACCAAGACTTTATGCCAAGATCCACCATTCCAAGAGCTGTTGAAGAACCTGTGATTGTCCAGCTCCTGGGCAGCTTCCCCTGGCCTGACTCTGGTCAGATGCCAGCATCACAGCCCTCTTAGCTGTGTAAGAATTCTCCTGGAGTTACCTCTGGTGAGGGAAGGAAAAACCTCTGGTCTGAAGATGAGGCTGACAATTCTGACAGGTGTTGGAGGGGGTCATGGGACTTGTGGTTTTATTACTCTGGTCACCTCTGTTTGGGGGCATTTCCCATCGACAAGAGGACACCCCAGCAGCTGTCTTCTGAGACTCAAGATGTGTTTCCTATGTGACAACCAGGGGCCTTACTTGATGGGATCAGCCTTTATAAGACACAGAATGTGAGTCCTCTGAGCTTTACCCCAGTGACAGGAACAGAGTCCCAAAACATGGCAGGAACGTGGGTTGGGACTCCTGTCCTCCAGCACAGTAGGAAGATGCTGGCTTGTATGTTAGGAGAGCTGAGTTCTTTTGATTCTGCCGTTAACTAGATGCATGGTTTGGGACAGGTCTGTTGGCCTCTCTGGGTCCCAGTTTCATCTGTAAAATAAGGAAGTTGGACTAGATCATTATTACCAATAAGAGGTCCCTGGTGCTTATGGAATAATGGTGGGGGGTGGGAGAATGGCATCACCAAGCTATTTTCAAACAAATTACAAAGGGAGATTGTACCACACGATGTCATTTCTTTGCTTTTCACTGTAATTCTACCTATTTGGTGTGGTAACACTAATTCTCTCCAGAGGACTGGAATAGTAGATTGATGGTGTTATCTATATCCTTACTAAATAAGAAAAGGAAAATGAGAAACTCCTCAATAAATGAGGTTGCTTGAGATGCACAGAAAGAGAATTAAAAGCAGGCAGTAAATGCTGTATCATGTGGTCTCCCAGTCCCTTTCCTCTCTAACCCTCTCTGACCAGATGATTTGGGTTCCCAAGTATGGACCCCCTAGGTGCCTCTAGTCATCCCTGCCCCAAAGGAACCTGGAAGGGTCTTGCAGGTATGCCAGGTCTCCCTGAGGTCCTGAAGGGCTGGGCTCATCCCAGACTGATCCAGTAATTTGGTTCAAAGTCAGGGCTGGAGCTCTCCCTGCCAAGTGACCTCAACCCCAGAGGACTCAGAAACATCTTGTCCTCTCAGGCCAGCCCAGTCCTGCATAAGCAACTGATGCAGAAAGACTGCCATTCAGCCTGCAGTGCCGAGGCCCAGACCCTGGCTCATGTGGAGGAACAACAGTATTGCCTGGCTGTAGCTCATTTTCTGAACGATTTTTTAAATGTACACCTAGGGAACCACTACCACCATCAAGATATAAAATACTTCAACCCTTCCATAAATTTCCCTTTGCCTTTTCCATCCCCAGGCCCCAGGAAACCACTGATCTCTTCTCTGTCACTTTAGTTTTGCCTTTTCCAGAATGTCATATAAATAGAATCACACAGTATGCAGGCTTTTAAGCTGGGCCTCTTTCACTTAGTGTAATGCATTTGAGATTAATCTACACTGCTGTATGTATCAGAAATGTGTTTCTTTTTGTTGCTAAGTAGTATTCCTGAGTATTATTGTATCGTATTCCTAAGTAGTATTGCTAAGTACATTCCATGGATATATCACAATTAGTTTATCCATTTATTAGTTGATAGGTATGGGTTGTTGCTAGTTTGTGGCTATTATGAATAAATCTTCTGTGAACATATGCATCTTTGCATAGACATTTGTTTTAATTTCTATTGGGTAAAGTTCTAGGTTTGGAATTGCTGAGTCTTATGGTACATGTGTATTTACCTGTATAAGGAACTGCCAAGTGGTTTTCCAAAGGGGCTACAGTATTTTGCAATCCCACCAGAAATAAATGAATCGTTCTTGTTGCTCCACATCCTCGCCAGCACTAGGTGTTGTCAGTCTTTTTAAATTTTAACCATTTTAGAAGGGGAGAGGAGAGGTGGTATCTCATTAAGTATTTTGCCCAAGGTCACAAAAGTAGTAAGTATTGGAAATGGACCTCAAACCCAAGCCACATGGCTCCTGGTCTGGGGCCTAACCACTACATTTGACAATCCTTGCTCTACTGACAAAAGTTTCAGTGTGAGCAAAACCAGACCTAGATCCTGCTTTCTTGGAGCTTACCACCAAACTGGGGAGATAGATATTTATGTAATGACCATTCAAATAGAAAATTACAACTACAAAAACACCTAAAAGAACAAATAATAGGGAGATGTGACCAAGTCAGGACATTTCCCCTGAGGAAATGAAGATTGAGTTTACATTTCATTTGGAGAAAAAGTGATGTTAGCTAAGCAAATGGGGAAGACAGCAGAGCATGTCAGGGCAGGGGACCACTCAAAGACTAGGCAGGAAGGAACATTGTACCTCTGCATTTTTATCATCTTTTCTCTTTTCATTTATTCACTCAATTGCCCTTACACAAATTAAGGTGGCCAACTCATCCTGGTTTGACAGGACAATTGGTTACCCTACCTTGAACTGATCCAGAGTGGAATATGCCCAAGACCTTGGAACCACTTTAGGGAAGTAAGCCCCCATATCCCCAGAGGATTCCAGTACAAATGGAAAGCTCTTCTGAATGGCATACTTTTTCATAATCAGATTTCTTGAAAGAAAAAAAAAATTCTAACTTAGCCAGGGGAATACAGCCTAAGAAGAAACTTTGGAGGAAAAAAAAAAACTTTCCAGCAAGAAAACACAGCCTCTATTTACCTTCTTTACTGGAATCCACAAAAGGAGAAGCTGTAGTCTAAGGCTACAGGATGGCCAGCAAAATCAGGCCAAAAGAGACAAAGAAAACAGAATAAATCAGATTTCTGAAAATGGCTTTCCTTCTATATCTTATCTCATCACCTTATATGACAACAAAATGGTGAAAAGAAGAGAGCAAAAATGAACAAACAAAAAGAACAGGTGAAACAGGAATGCAAAAGAGAATGGGAAGATGGCAACCTCCTAAAGGTAATAAATTACTTCAGCAATTCTAGACCCCAAAGTTTTTTAAAGAACAGCTATAAAATAAATTCATGCAAGGCAAACTTAGGAATTTCAGCTGAGTTCAAAACAGTATTCTACAGGGAACTATATTCAATATCCTGTGATAAACCATAATAGAAAAGAATATGAAAAAGAATGTATATATATATATGTATAACTGAGTCATTTTGTTGTACAGCAGTAATTAACACATTGTAATTCAACTATATTTCAATAAAAAATAAATTTAAAAAAATAAAATAATATTCTAATGACCTGAAAAATTACTACAGCCATATAAATCACCTCATAGGAGCAATTTATGCCTTGGGTCATTTGGGTTCAATATTACAGTACAGTGATGCTGGGGTGTCACAAAGATTAGTAACTATATTGTCCAAATTGAGAAATCCAGGCATAGAAATATTTTTAAGATAACAAGTAAATGGGAGGGTGGGATGTTCAGGTCAGGGCAAAATTCAAGATGGCAGGAGTGGGAGAAGCACTGCTCACCCAGCCTTTGGTAGAATCTGCTTATCACCCCAAATCAGCAACAGCTAAGAGCTAAATCTGTGAAGACCCAGTAGGGACTAAATTCTTATTCAAGTTTTTCCATCCTGCTGTAGTTCTAGAAATTCTGAAGTCCGTGTTGGCCATGTACAAATCATAGGCCTGACCACGGCAGCCAGGGACAGAGCTCTGGCTACATTTATCTCATAGGTTTGTTCCATCCTAAGCAGAGGACATGGCCCAGAGGATGTTCAGGGTAATCATGAAGTTATGGTCTTCCAGAGGACCCCTCCCACTAGTCCTGGGTCTGGGAATATTTTCAGTGTGTTAACAAAGTGAAATCACACACACACACACACACACACAGAGTTAGCAATTTAAATAAGAATGTGGGACTTCCCTGGTGGTCCAGTGGCAAAGAATCCACCTTGCGATGCAGGGGACGTGGGTTCAATCCCTGGTCAGGGAACTAAGATCCCACATGCCGTGGGGAAGTTAAGCCCACGTGCCACAACTACTGAGCTCGAGCACTTCAACTAGAGCCCATGTGCTCTGGAACCCACACGCCACAACTAGAGAAGAGAGAACCTGCACGCCACACCTAGAGAGAAGCCATCATGCAGCAACGAAAGATCCTGCGTGCCTCAACGAAGATCCCGCGTGCTGCAACTAAGACCCGACGCAGCCAAAAATAAATTTAAAAAATAATAATAATAAATAAATAATAAATCTTTAAAGAGAAAAATAAGAACGTGAAGAAATTTCACAAACAGCTCTGTGGCAGGAGGCATATTAATACCTGTGGCTCCTGTCATGCACTTGTGTCCTCAGCACAAGCTAATAACACGGGTGGTGCTCGACAAACATGGAACTGAGCAAAAGCACCCAGCCCAGGCATCACAGGCAGAAGACAGGTCCTGACTCCTATCGGGGCCTTTTACTGCAGAATCCTTGGTTCTCCCCTAAGCCAGCTCAGTCGCCTGCAGTCATCCACCTAATGATGTCCTTACCCAAAAGAAAATGAAATAATTTATTCTTGTATGAAATTTTAGGAACCCTCAAACCTGGTGGCTGACTTAGGAATAGAGAAATCACTTGCTGCAAGGAATCTAATATTAGAAATGTAATGGCTGCACCCAGCTTTTCCTTCTAATTCTGAGGAAGTTTTGCTGTCCCAGGAAGTTGCTGTCATGCAGAGGGCAACCCCAAGCCTCTCCAGCCCATCAACTTGCTTTCCAGGTTATAGGGGCTGACTCCCTCTGAAGGCTTTGACTGCCTACCTTAGTTGATATTCTCCCTCTCAAAATCACAGCCTTATCTCCAGATTCTTATCATTGGTGTGTCTTTAGCTCTTCTAAAGACATGAGAAAAATGACGATTTCAGAAGACATGCCTGAAGAAGGAAAAGCTCCTATCCGATACAATTAGGACACATTTCCTCACTCATAATGCAATCACTGGATTTACTAACCGCTTACTCACGAGTTGTAAGGTTTAAATAAGTTCATACAAATAAGACTGCTAGAAAAGTGCCTAGCACTTTTCTAGTGAGAAAGCACTCAATAAATATTAGCTTTAAAAGTGCTGAATATCAATTCGGATATATATGCATATATAAAGAGATATAAATAAGATCACCCCTAAGAAGCGAATGATTCTACTTCGGGGAATCTTTACTAAAAAACACTCATAGGGCTCCCCTGGTGGCACAGTGGTTGAGAATCCGCCTGCCAATGCAGGAGTTCCGGGTTCAGGCCCTGGTCTGGGAAGATCCCACATGCCGTGGAGCGAGTGGGCGCGTGCGCCACAACTACTGAGCCTGCGAAACACGACTACTGAGCCCACGTGCCACAACTACTGAAGCCTGTGCCTGGAGCCCGTGCTCCGCAACGAGAGAAACCACCACAATGAGAAGCCCACGCACCGCAACAAAGAGTAGCCCCCGCTCCCCCCAACTAGAGAAAACCTCCGCACAGTAACAAGGACCCAATGCAGCCAAAAATAAATAAATTCATTAAAAAAAAAAAAAGAATACTTTGAACTTTCATAAAAAAAAAAAAACACTCATAGATTCAGACAAAGATTTATTTATAAAGATGGTCATCAGAGCATTGCTAGTAATAGGAAAAAAAAAGAAAACAGGAAACAACCTAAATGTCCAACAATAATGAAACAAACTATGTCACTTTTCTCTTTTTTTTTAATACATTTATTTATTTACTTATTTATTTTTGGCTGCATTGGGTCTTCGTTGCTGTGGGCTGTCCTCTAGTTGTGGTGAGCGGGGGCTACTCTTCATTGCGGTGCATGGGCTTCTCATTGCAGTGGCTTCTCTTGTTGCAGAGCACCAGCTCTAGGCACACGGGCTTCAGTAGTTGTGGCACGCAGGCTCAGTAGTTGTGGCACACGGGCTTAGTTGCTCCGTGGCAATGTGGGATCTTCCTGGACCAGGGCTCGAACCCGTGTCCCCTGCATTGGCAGGTGGATTCTCAACCTTTTCAGCACCAGGGAAGCCCTATTCCACTTTTCAAAAGCATGTTTTTAAAGAATTTCTAATGCTGTAAGAAAATTATCATGACAGGTAAAGAGGGATATAAAGCCATTCACATAATATGATCTCAATTACAGACACCCCAAACAAACATCTATGAAACAAATATCTCCATAAGAATAGATTGGAAGGAAATACTCCAAATATTACTTGTGTGTTTTTCTGAGTACTGAGATTCTTTATTCATTTCAGCATTTTTCAGACTGTATATCTACAATGAACATGTAGTAATTCTACATATAGACAAAATAAAAAAGTTAAGAGTCTATTACCATATCACAACTAATACAAAAACAACTGTGAGTTCCCAGACTAAGTCAGTGGCAGGGGGCAGAGAAGATAACCCTGAGACTGTGTCCTCAGAATTTGGTGACCTTAGTGGGTTACCAAGGAGACAGAGAGGGTATTCCAGGCCAGCTCTTAAGCCTTCTAGCTTGAGCAACAGCATGGACAAATGATAGTGTCACAAACCACAATAGGAAATGTAGAAAGAAAGGAAGAAGAAGGTTGGGAGGAAAGAAAATAAATTCACTTTGGCCTCACTGGGTTTGCAGTGTCAAAAGCATCCCCAGGTAGAGAAGCCCTGTCAAGAGCCTGTTACGGGCAGGGCTGAAGCCTAGGAAAGAGATTTTGGTATACTTTTGGGTGTGAGTCACAGTAGTGCATCCTTGAAGCTGTGGCTTACCTGAGGATGCTCCAGTATTCTGTGTGTTCTGTGAAGGGGTCAATCAAACTCTGCTCCCATGGAGGCTCAGACACTTGGGGACTACTCCTTCCACCCAAAATGTGACCTGCAGTAGCCCTTGCCTCCTTCAGTCATAGGACTGCTGCTGGATTACAACGAAGAGTCTTACAGAGACTCACTGTGACTTCAACGCTGTTTGGTGCTATGGGTGCTGCTTCCATCGAGGACTGCCTTGCACTCTCAGAGTCAACCACATAAAACCTGCTACCGTATATTTCATAGGAATAGTATTCAAGACAATGGCCCCTGCCTCATGCAATGGCCTCTTTTTACAATAACCCACAGGAAAACCATCTCAGGACCAGAAAAGTATGAGCAGCTGGACAGCATGAATTCTATAACTGCTCCTGTTTCCCTCTTTGATTTGGCCAATAGGAAGCTCAAAACAAAATCTGTGGCCCATCTTCTGCAACCTTATATGATCACAGAGCGTGCAGTTTAGGTTGCTAATCTATTAACATTTCTGTCTTTGTTGTTTTGCCACCTTTATTTTCTCTTTGTCCCAATTTCTTCAACTGTGAATTTTCAAGAACCACTTAAAGTCAAAATTTTCCTTCCATGTCATGCCCACTTTTTTTTTTTTTTTTTTTTGGTCGGGGGGCGTACGCGGGCCTCTCCCGCTGCGGAGCACAGGCTCCGGACGCGCAGGCTCGGTGGCCATGGCTCACGGGCCCAGCCGCTCCGCAGCTTGTGGGATCCTCCCAGACGGGGGCACGAACCCGCGTCCCCTGCATCGGCAGGCAGACCCCCAACCACTGCGCCACCAGGGAAGCCCCCACGCCCACCTTTTGACTCTGTTTCTATCTCCTGGAGTTGCACAAAAGAATCCTAGGCCCTCTTCCCCACAGCAGCCCTTCAGCGCTCAGGTCCTCCACTAAATCTTATATTTTTAGGCACCAGAGCCCCACTTTCTTCAAAAATTTCTCCTAGATGTGAGCACTTAAAGAATCTTTCATCCTTCCAGACTCAACTGATGCCTTATCTTCTCTTGGCATCTTCCCTAAAGCCCCTACTCAGGACGTCACTCCACAGCAGTATTCACAGCAACCTCATGTGATGGCTGATTTTCATGCTTTCTTTCCCACTGGACTGGGGACTCCTGATACACAGATGTCAGGTCCTATTTGCCTCCAACTGGTACCGATTCAGGGCTCAGGGCATAATATAATATGCGTAATAAGTATTTGTTGAAGTAAATGAATGAATTAATATACATACAACCTCCTCACTCACACACATGCTAAAAGAAAGCCAAGCTCCTAGGAAGAAAAGGGAGAGCTCAGGTCCGTCCAGGTGTTTGTGAGCCTTTCCATCTGACAACTCTTTTTTCCCTAGGACTCTCCTGAACAGATCTGAGGCCCCGGGTACTGGGGCCAGAGCTGATTCTCCCAGCTAAATCCAGGGTAACTGGGATAAATTTTCACAGAAAGCAAGAATTTCACAGATCAAAAATGCAAGATGCTGGATGCTCCAATCTGTACTTATTTTAACAACACACATTTATGTGGGTCTAATAATATGCCAGGCATTGTTCCGTGCTCTTTAAAAATATCATCTCATTTAATCCTTGTAATGACTTCACAAGATGGGTATTATATCTATCCCCATTTTATTTTCATGTAGCGTCTTTAGCATTCAAGTCAGCTATCCTGAAATGAAGGAAGATATAGCTATTCAGTCACTGAATAAAAGAAAATTAGTTACCTTGAGCTCCAATTCATATAGGGCTGTCAAATTGAATGACAGCCTTTGATCTGAGACCTGGACCCCACAGAATACCACCTCGCGCACTGATCACTTACTAAGCATCCTCAGCTCTGTCCTCCGTGAGTTCGCAGCCTGGTGGAGGAAACACCACGCATCCAAACAAATAAATTATCTTAGGATCAGGGGACTAATACGGTGCTGGCAGCAAGAGGAAGTAATTACCTCTGGCTAGAAGAGACAGCTTCCTGGAGGGGGTGATGTCTGAGTTCCATTTTAACAAATGGACCAGAGGGGAGCAGCAGAGAGGGAAGCGAGAGTGCAAAGATGCAGGGATGTGAAATGGCAATGGGGGGAACTAGTGGCAGTCTGGGGTAGCAGGAGAGCGTAGAGAGGGGATGATTTGAGGGATGAGGGATCATCATTCAGGTGATGGACTTGGCTGCAATACCAAGAAGCTTAAAGATACTAACAGGTATAACAGTCATTTCTGTTCTAGAAAGATTCTTTGAGCAGCAGTGTGAGTGAGGGTGGTGAGATTAAACAGAGAGAGACCAGTTAGGAAGCTGTGGCAATAAACCAAGCAAGAAACAGTGTGCACCTGAGCTAGGGCACTGGATTCTAGGGATATTTGGAAACCTGAAGCTTTGGACTGATTGGATGGCTGCTAAAACAGTATATGATGACACCCAGGTTTCTGACTTAGAGACCAGTGGGGCAGTGCATGCAATGAGCTGGGAAGCACAATCTGGGATTATGCTTTCAGGAATGAGGACAAGCTCAGATAGTCTCTAAGCTTGGGAAAGTCAAACTGGGCGACAGAAATTTTCTTCTTTATCTCAGAGAAGTTACTCAGATTCTCATTCTCATCTCCTTTTAATAAAATATGATGCATTTCATTCTGTCATCATAGTGAAAAATCATTGCCCTCTGCTGGGAATTAATAACCTTTCAAATTAATAACCTTTGGATAGGAAAATTGGTTTCATTAATACCTCCCCTTGCACTTTGTAGTTTCATCATCTCTCTGTCCTGCTGTCCCCTGAAACCAAAAGCCCAAGACTTATTGTCTGAGAAGCCTGAATGACTTTATGCTCAGAAAGAATGATCAGGGCTCTTAGTAATTGGGCTGAATTGAGTTCACTGATCACAAATGCTGGTATGGCCTTGTGTCTGCCCCTCAGCCGCAGGGGAGCCCACCCTCGGCTGGAAGGGACTGTGAGAGCATCCTCCCCCAGCTCTTGGTCTGATTCCTAATCTTAGCAGAAAAGATGTCACCCATCTTGGGATGCCACACCTGGGGAACATAGCACCTCCCTCAGGCTCCACCCAGCTTTATCTCTGACTGACATCGTGGTCTTGACAGCCATTGTGCTGCCTCAAAGAGTTGGGTGACTGCCCATCCTCCACAAAGCGTCTCAGAGTCAGGGTGAGGCTCCCCACAAAGAGAAGCTAGATAGCCTTTCAGGAAAACAACAGAAGGTGTAATCATAAAAGCAATCTTTTTCTCCCTACCCCACCCTCACACAGTCTATGAAAGATTCCAGGTGGATATTCATTTATCCTTTTCTGCTGAAAACTCTTTAGCAGCATGTTATCATCTAGAGCATAAAGTCCAGACTCCTCAGCATCCAGGGACCCCCGCCCCGCACTCTGGCTTCCCAGCCTTCGGCTTCCTTCCACCCACAAGGTCCCATGCCTCTGAGCCCTTACTCAGCTGTTCCCTCAGCTTGGAAAGCCCTACTCCTTCCACCCACTCACACATACACACAAGCCCTCATTCATCCCTCAGGGCCAGCATGAGCATCACTTTCCCTGAAAAGTCCTCCCTGAATGCCACTCGCCATCAAGCAGAATCCACCACTCCCTCTGTGACCCTCCCCGCCCCAGTCCTACCTGGTCAGTGCAAGACTACGTGTGAGAACAGGTTAAGCCACGGGAGAGAATGCATAGTGTCATCAAACTAAGATGCTCTATGTGCTGTCTCCCTAGCATAGGGATGTAGGGAATTGGAGTCAGAGAGACAGGGTCCAAATCCTACCACTTATTGGCATAATGATTTTGGGCGAAATACTTATCCTCTCTGAACCTCAGTCCCAATCGCCTCTCCCATATTCCCAGTGTCCTGGAGTTACTCCAGCGTCTGACTGGCTGATCCTGTAGTCACCGGGATGGCAGGATGGAGGATCTGGTCCTCTCCACCTCTGTGTGGGGTCCTCCTAGGTCACCCTCCATCATCTCCCATTCTGCTGGAAATAAAATGCTCTTTGGGCTTCCCCAAAGCCACAGCCGATGCCTACCTCCAGCACCTTGCAGTAACCCCGCTGCCTAGTGCTCTTAGAAACTTTTGGGTTGTCCCAGAGCTGGCAGAGGTGGAACAGGTGCCAGGTTAAACACTGTCTCCAATTTTATCTTCCAGAGTCATTTGGAAGGAGATCTCGAGCTGCTGAAACAAAGGAAACATCGCAGGAGACAAGAACCAGATTTCTGCTCTTTAAAGAAGAAACCAATCAGGGCTGTCAGATTCGGCTCAATCACTCAGACACGTTACAGCAGTGCGGCTTCAACTCCTCGCTGCCTCTGGTGATGATAGTCCACGGGTGGTTGGTAGGAAATGCTGACATGCCTTTTTTCTCTCTACTTTTACATTTTCTCTTGTTTCCCTCCCTAGTGTGTTCAATTGTAATAAAAAGATAGGGAGCTGGTGATAACGACCTCATGCATAATACTTTTAAAGTACATTCTAATTTTCCAAGTGCTTCCCCACACATTATCTTATTGATTATCTCAGTTTCATGAGTAAGCAGGGCAGAGAAAGTATAATTATCTCCACATTTCAGATAATAAAATGTGGCTCAAAAAGGTCACACAGCACATAAGGGCCCATAAGAGATTGCAGTTCATGAAGGTGAACCTGCATGTTTCCCAGGAGGAGGTAGGAAGCCAGAAGACATAGTCTCCCAATAAAATATTATATTTCTAAGGGTTAAATTCAGCTGCAAATAGCAGAAATCCAAATTGGCAGTAGTTTAAATAAAACAGAAGTTTTTTTCCATTTCATACAAGAGTCCAGTATATGTAATCCAAAACTGAATAAACAGCTTTGGTCACTGAAGTCCTCAAGGACCCAGCTCATTCCCTACTCACTATTCTGCTATCCTTAGAGTATGGTCCAAGATGGCAGCTAGAGCACTAGCTATCACATCTGCATCCCAGGTAGCACAAGGTAGTAAAATGTAAACACAAAAAAGCAGGGTTTTTAAAAAACAACTATATTGAGGTATAATTCGCATTATACCATAAAATTCATCCATTTAAAGTGTACAATTCAATGCCTTTTGGTGTATAAATGTGTTTTCTTAGGTTAGCTTCCCAGAAGCATCTGTGAAATGCTTCCAGTTACATCCATTTGCCCATACCTAGAGGGAAAGGTGCTTAAGATATGTAGCCTCTTGGGCTTCCCTGGTGGCGCAGTGGTTGGGAGTCCGCCTGCCGATGCAGGGGACACGGGTTCGTGACCCGGTCCGCGAAGATCCCACGTGCTGCGGAGCAGCTGGGCCCGTGGGCCATGGCCGCTGGGCCTGCGCGTCCGGAGCCTGTGCTCCACAACGGGAGAGGCCACAACAGTGAGAGGCCCGCGTACCGCAAAAAAAAAAAAAAAAAAAAAAAAAAAAAAAGATATGTAGCCTCTTAGAGAAAGTGTAGCTTTTTAGTGATGCTAAATGCTATTACTGTGGAAGAAGGGGGAAAAGAATATTGTGGGCAGTGATTGAAGTCAAACAAAAGTTTCCAAGAAGAAATTCTGCCTTACTGGTTTCTAGGCCACCCACGATTTGAAGCTTGGTTCACACTGTGAAACCTCCAGAGATCTGGGGTCTATTTCATGACTTGAAACCCTTTCCCTACCATCTAATTGAAAAATGCTCTGCAACCCCCGTCTATCCTAGCTTAGAGAGCAAAATGAGCCCATCGGCCCACCACCACTCTTTCAACATGTATTCACTCATACCCTCCACATGAACAAAACAGACCCCATGCCAGGCCTCACGGGGTAATGGGAACCACATGACGCCATGTGGGTGTAGCCACAAGGTGGGCTTGCCATCCCAGCAAAGCACAGAGGCTCTGTAGCCTGCCAGCAGCTTCCTCCTAGGATTTAAAGGAGCCCCACCCTAGGGAAGGGCGGGGGGTGTTCCACCACAGCACAGGGTTGGCAGTGAAGGTGGTAGGGGCTTTCCTGCCCCTAGAGAAGAGACCTAACACAGATGAGGCCCTATAGGAGCTAAGCCATTTACATTAGACATCAGCTCGTTTAATCCTCCTGCCTCCCTACACGGCCACTTGAGTTAGTCTCATCTCTCAGATGAGGAAACTGCAGCTCAGAGAGGTCAAGCAGCTACCACAGTCACACAGCCCTCAGTAGACAGAACTCCAAAACTAGAACCCTCATGCTCCAAAGCCCACACTGTCAAAGACTCCATTACATCAAGCCTTTGTCAAGGATGGGTTTGGCAGGGTCGCCATCACACAGCAGGCCTCACACTGCAGTCTCCTCACTGCAGCTCTCTCTAGCTAAGCTAGGAGCTCCATCCCTGTTTCTTTAAAAAAAAAGCATGGAATTGGAGACAGAGGGTAGAACCCTGAGATGAAACCTATCTTAAAGGAAACTAAAGATCAGACATGAAGGGAGTTCTCTGGCGGTCCAGTGGTTAGGATTTGGCGCTTTCACTGCGGTAGCCCGGGTTCAAGCCCTGGTCAGGGAACTAATATCCCACAAGCTGAACGGCACGGCCAAAAAAAAAGATCAGACATGGGAAGCTTTCCTATGGGAGCGGAGGGGGTAAGGATAGATTATTAGGAGGCCATTGTAAGGGAAGAACATTCCATCTCTTCAGCTGCTTTAGCCAAAGGGACCTTCCCTTACAAGAGAAAAAGAGAAAAGAAATTGGGAAGGAGGGAATGCATCCAGAGCAGGGCTTTGGGGAGGAGAGAGCTGTGGACTTGATACCTGACTTGAGGTAGGGACTTGAGCTGAGAGCCTTACAAACAGCAGGGCCGGCTCTCCCTGCCTCCACTGCCACTCTCCCTGCCTCCCCCTTACCTCTGCTTGTAGCTCCTTCCAAATGACTTCTCTCCTCCTGGCTCAGGCTGTGACTTCTGCCTAGAGTATCCCTTCCCTCATCTCCCGCCGCACAGGATCCATTATATATTAGGTGCTCCAAAAATATTTGTTAGCTAAAGTAATGGCTGACTTCATATCTTGTTTACAGACATGAAGATAGCAGGGTCCTCTTACCAGGATCCTTTTACTAGAATGAGTTCTTTGTTTTCAAAATCTTGCGCAGACTGGAATATATCTACTATTGCTGGTAATAATAATAATAATGACAACAGCAGCAACTGTAATAACTAACATTTACTGAGTCCTCACTGTGTTCCAGGTGCTAAATGCTTTACATCTATTAACTGATCTCATCTTCACAGCAATCCTGGAAGGAGGACACTATTATTATCCCCATTTTCCAGACAAGGAAACTGGGGCACTGAAAAGTTAAATAACTTGTCCAAGGCCACTCAGCTAGTAACTAGGAGAGTCTGGAGTTGAACCCAAGGTGTTACATCCACATAGAAGGTACTGGGTAGAAAGACATTTATTAAATGAATGCCTCTTACCCCAGACTCACCAGCCAAACCATCAGTACTGCTGTCCAGCTTCACCTCTGTGTTCTCGTCTTCAATTACGCCCGACTTTCCTGCTCTCCCCAGACAGGCCGCACTGCCCTTCTGTGGTTCTACACCTCTGCACATGCTCTCCCTCCGCCTGGAGTGCCCTAGATACCCTCACCCACCGCCGCCACACTCACCGGCCCACCTGGATTCTTCCGTGAGAACTCCTGTTTATCCTTCCAGACACAGCACAAACGTATTTGCTCTGTGAACCCTTCAGGAGTGCCCTGCAAATTGGCTCTCAAACAGGGAACATACACAGAACAGTTCTCCATAATGAATCAACCCAATTGTTACTGAGTTCCTACTATGCTCCAGCTCACAGTCCTACCCCCTCTAAGGCAAGCAGAACACAGTGGGTGTGACCCAGAGGTGCGGCAGCACAGGGAGGGCTGGGGGTAGCCCCCCGCAGGACATTTGGAAAGTCCAGAGACATTTTTGGTCTTCACAGCTTGGGGAGGGGGAGGAGAGGGGTGCTGCTGGCCTCTCTTGGATGGAGGCAAGGATGCGGCTAAACATCCTACCGTGCACAGGACAGCTCCCACAGCAAAGAAATATCTGGCCCCAAATGTCAATGGTGCTGAAGTTGAGAAGCCTCAGGTTAAGCCCTTTCTCTTGGAGAGAAGGAGCCAGCATGAGCCCAGAGTTGGAGAAGGAAAGAGGTGAGCAGGTAGAGAGAGGGAGCTAGCACAGCACTCCCGCCTCCCTCCCGGGGAAGCTGATGACCCTGTGGTTCCACCCTCAGATGGAAGCCTCGCTGGAAAACTGGATCTGGCAGATGGTGGCCGCGCTGAAGTCTCAGGTGGCCCGACCAGTCAACGTGGGGCTGGCAGAATGGGTCACCCTGGCCCACACCCACTACTCCATCGCTGTCCGCAACACCCGCCTCGTCGGCCAGGAGATCGCGGCCCTTCTCCAGTGGCTGGAGGTGAGACCTGCCCTGACCTCCCTTCTCTCCCATCCTCTCCCTTCCTCTAAGACTGAGTGAATTAAGCTGGTCTCCTAGAGCAACCCAGACGGGAGAACTACTTCTGCTAAGCTCACAGGAATGGGAAGGCATGGGACGGAGACCAGACCCCCAGCGGTCTCTCAAATGCCTCCCTTAAAGCCCTGTTTTATAGAATCATCTGCCCCCACTACTCCATCCACTGTTCCTTTTATGCTCACCTCTTTGGATGTGCTAAGGGATCTAAACACACCCTGTAAGCTATCAAACTCCCACACACATGAATGAGATCGCTCCTGCAAGGCATTAACATCCAGGTAAGGATGGGCAGACAGGAGGCAGCATCCCCAGGCAGGGTCCCAGGTAGCTAAGCCTGAAAGGAAACAGGACAGAGTCAGCAAGGTGAGAAACCAGTTGGAGTCCTGAGTAGGAGGTAAGCACCTTACTTGTGACCAGGCACAAAGAACAGAGAGAGCCTAGAACAGGCTGCACCCACAAAGGCTTTTATCCAGGCAGCTCTCTCCCCTCCTGAAACCGTCTCGCCGCTGTCTTCCAGGAATCTGTTCACTTTTCTCCAAGCAATGTTCATCTAATTGGGTACAGCCTGGGTGCACACGTCTCAGGATTCGCTGGCAGTTACATGAGCAGAAAGCACAAGATTGGGAGAATTACAGGTAACCACACCTGATAACTAACAGCTATAATCTTCACAACTGCACGGGGGCGTGGAGCAAGGACCTGCTTTTCCAACGGTCTCATAAATTAACCCTCCCCCAGCTTCCTTCAGGCTGTATTAGAGTTCACAGGAGGACTTATAGCACTATTTATTTCAAACATGACCACTGTCATAGACTGCCGTTCCAAGAGAATTTAGAGCAAATCACAGCCTCACTTCCTATTGCCTTTCCTCAAACAAAGGTCTCTCACAGTCCTGCCAAATAGGTCCTAAAAAGTAGATTTTGTGTACACTTTTGTAGCAAAAAAGAGTTTATTTTCAACCTATAGTTTTAAAAGCCCAATGTGAGTTAAAGAATGACAGCCCTAAATTTGCTGTAACAGCCATGTTTGTACCTCAGTGTTCACTTTTGTGAAACACGTGGGTCCTACTCTGGGGCCCATTTGGATTGAGGGAGGGATCTCTGCACCAAAAACCTCACCCCAAGCTCTATGCCACCTTGGAAATGCCCCTAGATACCCAGGAAGAGCTGAAGACACACAAGAAGGCCTTTCCTACCAGGCTGCCCTGACACAAACCTCATCCCGCCCCTGCTGCCCCAGAGTCACAGTCAGGAGAACACGCCTCATCAGCCAAGTCCCTGAGGCCCACTGATTCCTACAGGGTAAAAGTCAGGAGGCCCAGACAAGGCCCTTCTCAGTGTAGTATCCCCAGAGCTCTCCAGCTTCTCCTCCCACTGTTCCCTTCTTATAGTTCTAGGCTTCTGTGACACTAGATTTTTCTCCACTCTACATATGTGCCATGGCCTGTTGTGCTTCTGGGCCTTTGCAGTCACTTTTCTCTTTGCCTGGAAAACCAAGCCCTAGTCTCCCTACCAAACTCCTACTCATCCTTCAAGACCCATCAGGCTAAAACAATAATTCACAAGCGAGAACAATTCAAACAAAATGTAAGATGAATAACATTGCTGTGATCTTTTATTTCATCAAGAAAGAACATTTTTGGCAACTCCTATCTACTATTACCATTCCTTCATAAAAGAAGAGATTTATTTTAACACTGAAGAAAGATAGGGATAATGGCAGACATTTAAACGAAGCAAATTTGTCATGATGAGAACTCATTTTCTGTTTTTTTTTTTTTTTTTTCATCTTGCTGGCGACGGGAGGCCTGATCCATGGATCAGTATTTGGCGCCCTCCATGATTTAACACTCAATAGCCTGGGGGTGAGCAGACCTCCCACACAAGAACATTCCACAGAAGTCCAGTGAGGTCCTTCACAGACAAACCAGGCCTAGAAGGCTAAGTCAGAACTGCAGAGAGGCGGCACTGGGCCCAGGACCCTCTCCACGCCGGCTGGTGTCACGGGCCACATCAGGCATTATTAGCCAGGCCCACACATATCAGAAGCAACAGGACCGCTAATTACTCTGTTGTCATCTCATAGTCAGCCTGACGAAGAAAGGAATATAAATCACTTCCTTTATTTGTAACTACAGGTCAGGGCTAGAGAGCAGGGACTGTCATGGTGCCCTGTCAATTCCTTCACCCCCAACAGTGATGGAAGCCAGGACTGATACGGGACAACAAAGGGTCCTCCAGAGAAGGTAAAGGAAGAAAGAGAAAAAAACCTTGAGGGCATAAATACTTCCCAGCTACCATCAGCCAGGAGCTTCCACTTGTCTCATGCAAACATATCTGTCACTTAAGGACCAGAGCTGTGAGCAGTCCTATTTGCTCACAACATTTTTCCCAGAGAACTGTAATGTCCCAAGGCGGTTCTGAACATTCCAATGAAATGACATTAGTGTAGGGGAAAAGCTAGCTTGTTTAGGGAAATTATTGACAACATGCAGGCAAATAAATTCTTTCTTCGATGGATAGGTTAGAACTACTTACAATAAGCACAGTGGGTTTTTTTTATATGCAAACAGATGCTCTTGAAAGTAGCTTGAGAGGTACTTAAAATTGATTGGCTTAAATAAATCAAGCATTCCCTTATAACCTTATTTCTACCACTGGATAGTTCCTGCAAACCTCTTCTCCCCATAAATAATAACCAGCCCGTGTCCGATTTTTAGTGCCATGAATTACTACAGTTTTACTGCGAAAAAGTTATGGCAAGATTTTCGAGAGAAAGATTATGCCCTAGGATTTTCTTCTTCCTGCTAGCTCATGAATGTGTAATAACATGAAAAAGGTAAAAAGAGCATTTCTTCTCCTCTCCTGTTGCTCTCACCTAACCCTTCGCCTTGCTTTCCTGTTAGGGCTGGATGCTGCGGGCCTTTTGTTTAAAAGAGCTTCCCCCAGTGACCGGCTTTCACCAGATGATGCCAGTTTCGTGGACGCCATTCACACCTTTACCCAGGAACACATGGGCCTGAGTGTGGGCATCAAACAGCCCATAGCCCACTATGACTTCTACCCCAATGGGGGCTCCTACCAGCCTGGATGCCACTTCCTAGAGCTCTACAAACATATTGCCAAGCACGGCTTAAACGGTGAGAAAGAAGACACTAGCCTACGCTGGTTTACATTCCCCACAACTGATGGGGCCTCTGGATCCAGTGGTGTCTAATCTGCAAGATTCTGAGAAGAGTTTGGCAAGGGTGGGGCCCAGGGTGAATGGTCACCAAGTCCACCCAGAGAGAGGGCTTGTGGGAGTAGGTAAGGGCTGCCGCTCCCCCCAAGCCCTTCCTCTTAACAGGCAGTGGTCCCTGGAGCTCAGGCGCTGAGGATGAGCTGAGGGGCACCACTGGGAGTCCCCGCTTCTTACCTCCACTCAGGGTACCCGGCGAAGTCTCTCCCGGGGTATTAGCCTTTCTGAAAGTTGAGCCCTGATGCCTGTGGTTCTTCCTCTTTCTCCGGAAGCTTCCTCACTCAGGGGGCTTCCTCTATTCTGGGCCCTATGATGATCCACTTAATAGATCATGGTTTCTTCATCCTTGGTCTCACAAGAGTGGGAATAACTCTTCCAACCCCCGTGAGGTTTAATCAGCTGACCCTACAGGACATTCATTATGGAGATTCTTCCAATTAGATGTTCAGCTCTAAATAGGTCCTTGTGACTTCCTTTGTCTCAGGGCAGAAACTGAATATGGCATTATCTGGGTTGCGATCCCCCTTCTCTCTCAAACCCTAAAACCAAAACATTAACACGCGCATGGGTAACAGGCCCCGGATTAAAGAACAAAGATGTGAGCAAAAACCATACGTTTCCTAGGCATTCCAGGGTTCTCATTATTGTAAAATAATATCCTGATTAAGACATGCCAACTCACTCTAAGCCAACTGGAGACCCCCCGACCCCCACATACCACCATCTTGCCCCCATCATCTGAAACTGAGCTGAGCCCACACTATCTCGTGATTACATCACCACCTTCACGTCTCCTGTATCAGAATGACCTTCACACTGGATACTATCTCATTTTGGCTGGACTCCCAGCTTTCCACCCGCCCACACCTGAGAGAACCTTCTCGGAACTTCCCCTTATCATTCCTTACACCATCTCTCTCCAGTCATCGCTCTCTAGTCACCAGCAGTTCCTGGTGACCATCCAGCCCTCTTCCCAGATTTACACCCTCCCTAAGCTCCACACCGACCCCTAAAATGGTGTTTATTAGCTAACTGCCTGGTAAATGCATCTCTGACCAATTACTGCCATTTTCTCTTTTGTGCTACACTTCAGAATGATGGAACCAAGGATATTCATTTACCTTGCCCACCCTTGGTATGGTTTTTCTCAGTTTTCTTCACCCTTTTGTTTGCAAGTGATCCCATTCTGGGGTGAACATGTTAACTTGGTCAGTTGGTAACTGCTTTACCATCCTCACCACCTCCTGGCTAGGTGAGCTTGAGTGAGTGAGTGAATGTCTTTGAAACTCAGTTTTCTCACTCGTAACAGCTGCCTCAAGGAGCTGTATTGAAGATCTGGGGAGGCACTCAGTGTAGTACCTGCCGAATAGTGGGTGCTCAACAAATATAGCCCCTAGTGACCAAGAACTGAGATGACTAATCCTGGGCAAACAGCTTTTGGCAAAGTTACCTGTGCTCCACCTTCACATGAGGTTCTTAGCACATCTCGTGGTGGTTCCTCAACATTCCTAGAGAAAACTTTACTAAAGATTGTTAAGATTTGGAGACCCCAAAACAACCCCCCCCAAAAAAGGTCAAAATCCTTGGTATATAAACCTCCTAAACTTGTTTTGGGTTAGGCCCGTTCAGACCTGGTCACTGGGATATGTCCTTCTTGAAGCCAATCCCCATGTTGGTTGTACAGGCCAGTTATCTTAGGGCATGCAGTGGCTGCTTTGAGACAGAAGGCAGACATGGTGGGGGAGGCCTCAGCTCTCACCAGACCATGAGCCAAGTCCCAAGATTGCCTGGGCACTGGTTTACCCAGCTTTATTAAGAGGCATTCCGCACAAGCCTGTTCTGCTAACTCACCCTTAAAGCATCAGCAGTTGTGCATTTTCAACCATTTGAGATTAAAATATTTCCAAAATGAATTACGCTACCCCACTTGCTTAAATAATTCAAGATTTTCTTAGTGACTTGGGGCTCCTATTAAAACACCTACCGTAACATACAGGGTACCCTCAGCAGCCCCCTGGAGCCTGAGATTATGCCTCCACACTAAGTGACTGCAGGGGGTCTACCCCTTGTGTAGTGTTCCGTCAGTTATCACATCCACTGTAGTCAGCGGGTTGACCTGAGCACTTTCCTCCTCCTTCCTAATGCGCCGGTACTCTGCACTGAGAAACAAGGTGATCCTTCAGACAAAGGGATGATAATGTGCTTCTTGCCCTGTTTTCCAGCCATCACCCAGACCATCAAATGTGCCCACGAGCGGTCGGTGCACCTCTTCATCGACTCCTTGCTGCACGCTGACATGCAGAGCACGGCCTACCCGTGCAGGGACATGGACAGCTTCAGCCAGGGCCTGTGCCTGAGCTGCAAAAAGGGCCGCTGCAACACGCTGGGCTACTATGCCCGCCAGGAGCCGCAAAGCAAGAAGAGCAAGAGCCTCTTCCTGGTGACTCGAGCCCAATCCCCGTTCAAAGGTGAGTGCATCACTAACAAACGTCAGGTAGATAGCTAGTGGGAAGCAGCCGCAAGGCACAGGGATATCGGCTCGTTGCTTTGTGACCGCCTGGAGGGGTGGGATAGGGAGGGTGGGAGGGAGGGAGACGCAAGAGGGAAGACATATGGGAACATATGTATATGTATAACTGATTCACTTTGTTATAAAGCAGAAACTAACACACCATTGTAAAGCAATTGTACCCCAATAAAGATGTTTAAAAAAATTTAAAAAAAAAAAAAAAAAGGTGAGTGCAGGAGAGCCTTCAGAAGGGCAAGATGAAGCCACTTGTCTGAAGGTTCAGAAGTTCCCTGAAGTGTTTTGCTGGAACTACTTCAGGCTCTGTTATTTTAGTGGTTTTGACCCTGCACAGATTCCAGACCGTGATGATGACACAGCCTCTCTCTTTACCCAAGAATGTGGCTTCCTCACTGCCAAGTGCTGGAGGAGAAAGCTTGATACTTTCTGGAACAAAATCCTTGGGTTGGCTGTACTTCATCCAATATCACGGTCCCCTAGAATATTAGATCCAGAAGGCCTTGAGCAATTACCTTGACCACCCAGGTCTCATTGTACAGGGCCCTGGAGACTTCTCCAAACTCAGACTGGAACCCAGTGCTTTCTTCTCTGCTTATGGCTAGGAAAAACCTGGGCTCCACACTACATGTATGCTTACTCATTTCCCCTGACGTTCGAGTCAGCTCGTCTTACAAGAGATCATTGTCCTATTGAGGCCCTCCCTAGAAGTTCCGCTTCTCAACCTCAGGGGAGAAATTGAGCCCCTTCTTCTTGCTGGGTTGAACAGGAGGTCAGAGAAAGGGCTGTGGCCATGATTTGGGCTGAAGCCAGCAGAGAAATACTCCACTAAAGCCTCAATCCTCCTGGAGGGAACAAGCCAACATCTGTTGCCTTTAACATTTCTGCCTAATCCTTAAAACAGCTCTGGAATGATTTAGCATCTCACTGTTCACAGCACATGCTCACGTCACTGGGCGGAGCCTGGTGCTGTTTGCTTGTTACCGTGCAGATGTTTGTATGCAGAAGGTGAACACGCTGTCAGGAGCACTTTGCCTTTGCACCGCGTTTTACATAAAAACATTACATGTATCCATCAACTCCTCATGGTGCCCACAACAGCCAAGCGAGATTGGCAGGGTTAGCCTGGAAGGAGGCCTGGAACCCAGGTCCCTCTGACTCCCAGGCTGAACACTCCCAGGTGTTCCGTTCATTACCACACTCCCAAGTTCAAGCTCCCAGGCGACTTATTTTTTAGGCACAAGATTCTTCTGTTTATCTGAACTTTTGCTCTCCAGCCAGATTTCCCTTCCCTGAATCCCAGGAATGACAGAAATCAGATGGAGCGTCTGATAGCTTCTGAGAGCACTTGGAGTGAGGGCAGGATCTTTCTTCCCTAAGGGGCAGAGGGTCCCCTCAGCTGTCTGTCCTTGAGGGGTGGCGGCGGAACCCATGGCACCCAGAGCAGGTGAGGGGATTTGGAAGGCCTCCTGCTTCAGGGAGCTCCCGCGCCGCAGGCTGCCAATTAGACACTCATTTGGGTTAACCAGCTCCTCTTTTAAATGGCAAAGCTGCCTGGAGTGATTAAGCCTCTCAGATAATCACATTTTACCAGATCTACTTTAATCCTGGAATGTTAGCGTTTCAAAAAACTGTTCAACTCCACCATTTCACAGATGGGAAAACAGAGGCCCAGATGCAGGAGAATCATTTGCCCAGGGACACAAGAGGAATTCTTGGGGGCAGAGCCAGCATTTAGACCCAGGCCTCCAAACAACTAGTCTAGTGATTTTTACCTTGGTAACCTGCCCATGGTCTGTCTATGGGGGTGAGGGAAGGAGGAGAGGTGGGGGAGGATCTTGCTTTCTCCTTGCGGTCAGCTGGAGAGAAAGAGCGTCATTTTTCACCTTCCAGGGCAGGGCTGTGCATCTGAAGTGAGGGACTGGGTCCTGCCCGAGGTCATCTCCTGGGGGGCGTGGAGATGGGGGGAGGGAGGCGAGAGCGTCAAGAGAAGGAAGAGGGAAGAGCAGTAGGCACAAGCCAGGCTGAGTTCTTCCCTTTGCCCAGGACCCCAGATGCCCAATCACCACGCGGTACTGGTGTGAACTCACAGGGACCCCTTTCCCGTGAAGGAGGATCAAGGAATCGCATTAGGGCAACACTGTCTCACCAGCAGCTGCCAAAGCCACTGTGCCAGGCCATCATTTATTCTTCAAGCATAAATAGAGCCAGGGTAGGCAGAGGCCCTCCCTCAGGGGGCTCAGGGGAGACCAACCCCCTCCCACATGCTAAATGCTAAATGCTGTCCCAGGAAGACAGATGATGAGTCCCTTGGAGACAATGTTGCAGGAAGGGGGATCCCTTCCAGGGCCCGAGAGTGGGCTCTTGCCTAACCCTCGGAAATGAATTGTCCGAGGAGACACACGTGCTGACAAAGCAAGAGACTTTATTGGGAAGGGGCGCCCAGGCGGAGAGCAGCAGGGTAAGGGAACCCAGGAGAACTGCTCTGCCACGGGGCTCGCAGCCTTGGGTTTGTATGGTGATGGGGTTAGTTTCCGGGTGGTCTCTGGCCAGTCATTCTGACTCAGGGTCTTTCCTGGTGGTGCACGCATTGCTCAGCCAAGATGGATTCCAGCGAGAAGGATTCTGGGAGGTTGGTAGGACACATGGACTGGTGTCTCCTCTCTCCTTTTGACCTTTCCTAAATTCTTTCAGTTGGTGGTGGCTTGTTAGCTCCACGTTCCTTACGAGGACCTCATGTTGTAAGATAACTCATGCAAATGGTTACTCTAGGGTCTGGCCAGGGTGGGCAGTTTTGGTCAGTAGTTCCCCTAACAACAACACTTGGGTCTCTTTATCACCAGCATCTCCTCTTGCTCCAGGGATATCCAATGAAGATAAGATCTCTGGGGCCAGTGATATGGAGGTGGGACTATGAGACAAGACTGCCTGAAACTGGTCTGAACCCAAACCTCCAGCCCCAGAGAGATTCCAGTGATGAGCTGCAGCCTGCACTGCACCCTCCTCTTCTCTGGGCCCTCCAAATTCTCCCCAGATCCACCTGAGCCCTTCCAGTGAGCAAAGTCCTAATGTGCTCAGCCTAATTTGACTCACTGGTGAAGAGTCACATCCCTGCGGTCACATCAAGCTACCCTGGGTACAGCTGGAAATTATGCCCAGACGAGACTCCCACCTATGTGAAAGCGGCTGCTCATGGGATGCTGCGGTCTGTACAATGCTACATCGACCTACATGGTCGCTGCTAACCTTATGTGGCTATTTAAATTACTTAAAATAAAATCACAAATTTGAATCCTCAGTCATACTAGCCACATTTCAAACGCTCAAATATGTGGCTGCCATATCAGAGAGTTCAGAAATAGACCATTTCCTTCCAGAAAGTTCTATTGACGGTGCTGGCATCAAGTCTTTAATCTAGGCCACCATAACTGCACCCTTCTTCACCCATCATGGCCACGATCGTCTGTGACTTGGGCCCCCAGAGTCTATTTCAGTGGCCAACTGCAGCATTTGATGAATACTTATAGATTCATAAAGGAACAGACTTGCCCAACCCTGGTTACAGAGAACCCGCAATCCATATTTTTCAAGGACATCTAATTGTACTATGTATTTTAGTGCAGGGCCTGGCTGGGCAAGATAAACATCCCCTCCCGATTGTAGTTGCACAAAGGATGACTAACTTGGCCCTCATTCCTCTGGCTCCCAAGATATTTTGACAAAACCATCAAAGGATCTGTTTTCTACAACCGTACGCCAGAACTCGGGTAAACGCTGAAGAGGACAGCAGTAACAGAAGAGAATTGGGAAACAGTCGCTGAGTGAAATGAGGCAGTTTATCGCCTACTTCCATTCTCTCTCTCAGGAAGAACTTTTGCTAGTTTGGGAGACCTTTTTCTTTAAGAGAAGGGGGTGGGAAACAAACCTATATGAAGTCCTGCTTAGCAAGCATCTTATCTAATTTAATCCTCATAGCAGTTAGAGGAGGTAACTGTGTGGAAGAGAAGGAAGCAGCGCTCAGGGGGGCTTACTCTGTCCAGACACCACCTTGGATGTGTTGCAACAATTATCTCATGTATCATTTAATCCTCACAACAACCTACAGACAGAGAGAGAGAGAAAGATGGAAGGGGCGGGGGGTGGATTGATTATGCCTAATTTTCCAAATAAATAAATTGAGATGCAGAGAGGCTAAATCACCTTCCCAAGTCACACAGTTAGTGAGGAGCAAACGTAGTGTTTGACCCCAGGTCTCCCCGATTCCATGGCCTCCTAAGTGTAGGACCGAGGCCAGTTCACTGGCAGCTCCCTCCTGAGTCATCCCTCCTCTTGGGCTCCTCTGTCTGAGTCTCTCCTCTCTCCCCCATCTCCGCTGCCTGCACTCTCTCCCTGCACTCTGGGCCCCATCCAGCCGGTGGGAACTCGCTCCAGCTGATGAGAGCACTCTTCTGGTTGGTGAGATAATCAGCCAGACTGTGACTTGGGGAGTCTGTTTGTCTTTGGCTTTTCTCAGCTACTTCTTTGGAAGGTTTTCACTGATTTCCAGGGAGAATTCCAGAGAAGCAATGGGTATGGTAGAGAGAGCAGAGGCTTGGGACTGGGATAAGGAGTGTCCAGAATTTGGCTTTGCTGCCAACCACCTATATGACCTTGACCCTGTGGCAAAACCTATGTGGGCCTCAGTTTCTTCAGCCATGAAGTGACTGTGTATGGACCAGCATGAGGGAGAAACCACTAACCCTGGCACCTGGGGGTGGACTCACTCTGCCCACTGTGCTGGTCAGTCCTGCATATAGGATGGTCAACACCTTCTAGAAGCCAGGCACTTTTACATACCATCTCATCACATCCTCACAACAACCCTGTGAGAAGGCTTTTAATACCTGTTTTACAGATGAGGAAACTGAGCTTCAGAAAGCTGATGAGTGCTCAAGACCTCTTGATGGTACCAGGAGGCTCCTATCTCTCAGTCAAGGGTGCTTATTTCCATCCCATACACACACACAACACAATACTCCCTGGCCTTCCCACGCATACACACATACACACACGCTCCCCCGTCTCCACCCCCAGCAGAGGAGGAAACTACCCACAGAAGGGGCAAGCATCCAATCTTGTGACATCAGCATCACATAAATGGGGCAGTACTGTTGAGCCCCAATTTAGTCCCCAACCTAAGTACATACACGCACACACACATAGGCTTATAAAACCCCTTCTCGGCTTCCCTTGAGCCTGTTCTGAGTTCATTCAACCAGCCCCTGCTAGTGCTGGCTGCTCATACATTAACCCCCTGCATAAGACCATCATTGGGCCTCTCAGTTCCATGATGTTCAGCCTCCCTCAGAGGCATCTGAGATCTAGGAAGAAGACCTTGGTGCTGCAAGAAAACACGAGATCTCATTCTTACCATCTCCATGAGAAAAAACCTATACATTCAAAACTAAAAAGGCCTCTTTGATGTTTGTAAAGAGTCATAATGTCTCCCAGGACCAGTACCTAATGATTCAGAATCATTTTTTCCATGAGACAAAAAAAAAAAAGGAAAAAAAGATTCCCTTTTTATAAATTCCATAACCTGGTGTTCACAGTGGCTACCGTGTAAAAAGAAACTTTTTTTTTTTTAAGTGGCACCAGTGGGGTCCACGTAAGATTAGGATCCAGGGTTTTTAGCGTATCTGAACCCCAGGCAGACTCTCTGGTGAGGAGAATCTCCAGAGGCCTCACATCTCTGCTCCAGGTTTGACTTTGCCTGATCTCATTCAGGGTTAATAGACTATTTCATGCTTCTCATCTTTAAGACCTGAAATAATTTCTCCTGCCTGAACTGAGGACCACGTTGTGCTGGCCTCCTTGCAGTCACAGGATCAAAAGCATTTCCCTAAATCATTTTTTAAAATCCTTATTAAACATGCCATAAGGTAAAGTGAGAAAAATTATTCACCCTTTTTTCCTTCATCTTTGTAACAGCATCATTGTCCTGGGGGGTGGGGGGAGGAATAAGAAGCAAACTGTCTTTTATCTTTTTTTAAGGAAAAACACTTACAAAATCCAAAATAAGAACAAATAATTAGATCTGAACATGAAAGTCTCTTATGTATTTTAAAAAATTAATTTCAAGGTTTCTCCCCAAAAGTGGCTTTCCTAGTGCAGGTTAAAAGGGATTCCTTGCGCTATCAATGTGTGACGGGTTTGACCATCACACTTCTGCAGACACAGGTGCCCGCATTCCTGCACAGCTGTGCCCTCCACAGCCCGCCTCACTCGGCTTACAGACCTTTGGAGGTTCTGACCTCCTGCACAGGTCCCACCCCGGGGAGACACTGCAGGACACAGGTAATTCTCATCCATAGGATGTGAGCGCTAAAGGGACCTTCACAATCATCAAAGCCAACCCCTTCCCCCAGAATTGTAGAACCATGGCATCTCAGATGTGGAAATCCGCCTCTTCCTACTCATAGTTTAAGAGCAAAGGAAGACAAAAACCCATCTCCAGTGCAGGGACGTGAAACATTTATCCCAGCTCGGGGGCTGGACGTTCAGCAGAGAGGCAGCAGGCAGGAATCTGCAGCAGTGATAGCCCAGGATGGATGTCAGTGGGTCAGAGCTGGCAGGCACTCTGTCTTGGTGGCTTTATCGGAGGCAGGTTTAGACTGCGGCTTTTCTTCAGGGGCTGTTTGCTCTTTGCTTTCAAAGGCAGCTTCAGCTTGCTAGAACCGGAACCCCAGGACACAGTGGGAAGGGTCTTTTGGAATCAGACCAGACACCTGTGTTCAAAGTCTGCTCCACCGAAGTGAGAGTAGCATTGATATATATACACACTAAATGTAAAAGAGATAGCTAGTGGGAAGCAGCCGCATAGCACAGGGAGATCAGCTGGCTGCTTTGTGAACACCTAGAGGGGTGGGATGGGGAGGGTGGGAGGGAGACGCAAGAGGGAGGGGATATGGGGATATATGTATATGTAGAGCTGATTGACTTTGTTATACAGCAGAAACTAACACACCATTGTAAAGCAATTATACTCCAATAAAGATGTTAAAAAAAAAAGTCTTCTCCACTTCTAACTATCTGGGTCACCTTGCACCCCTCTCCAAATCTCTGCTTCCTTATCTGTAATTTACCAGGATTACTGACACCCTATCTGTCTAGGTCTCAGCAGAAAACAGGACTCCACTCACCTGGATCAACTAAAGAGAACAGGCAGGACTCCTTAGAGAGGGTGGGTGATATTAAGGAAAGCAACATGGGCTGTTGATGCACCCCAGATCTAACAACCAGCCTCTGGGAGAAGTAAGGAGAAGGAACAGCCCAAGAGAACAGGAGCTGTGGAGCAGAGGCTGCTCATAGCAGCTCATCATGGAGCACAGTTCCTCTGCAGTCAGTCTTCAAAGCAGGAGGAAGCAGAGAAAAAAACACCTTGACCTCTCTCTTCTGTGCCCTGATCTCCTGCAGGTGCCTCCCCAGTGGGTCAGTCGCAACCAGAAACCATCCTGCAAGGCAACCAGGAGATGAGGCCATGGGGTCACTTCCTGGGGTTCAGAGCTGGATGGGGATAGTAGGGGTAGGTGTAGAAAATGGAGTCTCACCACATGTTATCTTTATTTTGTCTTGTTACGAGGACAAAAGTAATGTCTGTAAAGCACTTCGTGTATGTAGCCTGATGCGTAGTAGTATCTCAACAAATGAAAGCAATCTTTTTATTATTCCTATTCACAATTAGGCTCCTTAAGGCAACTGTGTCCTGCCTTGTTTTCACACAAAAAGCCTCAGAAGCACTCCTTAGATGCCTGATGTGTGCCGTGACTTGTGGAGATACAAGCGTTAATATGACCCTTAGGCTGCCCTCAGGGAGATAAGATCCATGGACATGGATGCCCGTGAGACTAGACAGAAGCTGACAAGGGTCACAGCTCTGCTTCCCAGCTGCAAGCTCCTCTAAGGCCAGGACCACAGCTTCTAGTTCTGTTTCCTTTCTTAATACTTTTAAAAGTATTTTAAAAGGAAGAAAAGTACTTTCTTTTTCCAATAAGAGTCTAATTAGAATACATGCTTATTGTAGAAAATGTAGAACTTGCAGAAAAGCATAAAGAAGAGAATAAAAATTACCTCTCTCCCCTCTCCAGAGACAGTCACTTAATACTTCTGTGAATCTCCCTCCTACTCTGCATGCTGTTTTATTAGAATTATTCTCATGTTAGATGTACAATTTGTATCCTGATGGTTGTTTGGGGTTTTTTTCCACTTTTTCATAAGCATTGAAACCATTCCAAAAATATCTTTTAATCACTTCATAAGAGTAAATCACACGGTTGGGAACATGAACTCAGAGTCAGCAGACTAACATCTAATTGCAGCTTCACCAGTTCTTAGCTGCATGACAATGGACAAGTTACTTAAATTTCCTGAGCTGCAGCTTCTTCATTTGTAAAATGACGCAAAGGGAGGTTAAAATAGGCATCTTACAAAGTTGTAGTAAAAGAAATAAGATAATTTTGAGAAACAGTAGTTCAGTATCTGGGACATAATAGAGAGCTAAATGGTAATTATCATAATTGTCATTATTAGTCCATAGTCATTCCTCTACTGGTGACTATTTAGGGTGTTTTTTATTTATTTTTAATTAAATAATTCTGTTATGACATTTTTGAACTTTAATCTCTTTCTGCACTTCGACTTTTTCCTTAGGGTATATAAAGCTATTGGTCCTGGCTATAAACATTTAAGACTTCAAGTTCTGGAGCCAGGTGGCCTGGACTTACATCCCAGTTATGCTACTTACTAGCTGTGTGATACTGGAAAAGTTGCTTAACCTTTCTGTGCTTCAGTTTCCTCTTCTCTAAAATGAAATAATAGTACCAGCTGTTGTAAGGATTAAATGAGATAATAAATACAAAGTGCCTGGCCCAGGTAAACAAAATAAATGTTAGCCTATGTTATTACCATGCATACTGCTAATTACATTCTTTTACTCATCTATCCCCAACGGCTTTCGGCACTGGGCTGGGTATCAGTAGATTTCCAGTTACTACATATTAAACTGGTTGCTATGAGTGTTCCTTGCATACTCTGGGAGATGCCCTGCCTGCTTGTTTGGGGGTTAACCCAAGGCCAGTTCTCTCACGTCATCCTGTCCACACCCCATCCCCAGTGCCTACGGCCTGTATCTTTCCTTTTTGCCTCAGTTCAACTTATAACGCTGTTCACCTGTTACAGAGTTCCCTAGACAGACCCCAAATAGTATAAGACCTCTCCAGAGGCTTCTGGGATGATAGGCCAGAGTCCCTGCCTCCACCGCTGCCACCCAAGGGTTTAGGGACCCTTCCTGGGACTTGGGCCCATAGCCCTTCTCTTACTTCTCACCCAAAGCCTCACAATCTTGAGGGCATCAAACTACTGTATTCCAGGCTGGAGGATTCGAGCACCTATTATTCAGGGCACTGGAGGCAATCCACTGCAGGCAATCTACTGCAAAACCCAAACGGGAAAATTGGTTTATGCCAAAGGGTAGGGTTGTGTAAATAACCCAGAAACCCAGCAATTACAGGCACACCAGGACCTGCAGCTGAGGTGTTGGCAACACACCATTAGCCACAGCTGCTACCAGGTTTGTGTGTAGCCACCAACCTCCAGCGGAAATGCATCATTTGGGAGTAAGTAGATTGATTCGTGAGGATGGTGAATTTCCACAGGTTGGGTGCACGGAATGGATAATCAAGTGGCTAGTTCCATAATCTATCCTTTCCAGGAGGCATGCTACAACAAAGCTTGAAACTCAGATCTTGAATTCTCAGAGGTGATTTCCATCTTGCTAACTATTCATGCACATTCTGATACTCCCAAGCAAAATGTCAGTTCTTCATCCCACAGATGTTTATTAAGCACCTACTGTGTGCAAGCACTGTATCAGGATTAGTGGGTTAATCATTATCTAGAACAGGAAAAGCAAATACACAACAAGTGTATCGTATATCCCCTATCCTTCTCCCAAGGCAGACACCAATCCTCCCAAAAGCCTAGACATGGTCTCAGAGCCCATCTCAACATGGGGCCCCAGGCAGTCCTACCAATCAAGTTGACATGCCATATTAAACCTGTTTGCAGTCTTGGAGCTCAAGTGCTACAAGTACTTTGAGAAAATGGAGACAGCAGGAAAAAGAAGTCTAAGCAGCCATCAGTCACGTGGGAATGAGGTGGGGTAATTTTGAAAACAGCTCCACAGCTGGTTGGTGTAACAATGCAAGCTAATCAAGGCGATGGGTCCAGGCCAAGAGCACAGGCTGCTATGTGACCCTGAGCAGGTCACTCCACCTCTCTGGCCCTGGTTTTCTTCTTTCTAAAATGGGGCTGATAATAACAATACCCTCCTCATAGGTAGTTATGATAAGTAAATGAGACGATGCAATGTAAAGTGTTTAACAACACCTGTCCTATAGTAAGCAGTTTGCTTTTATTAATTAAATATAGACCGTATCTGGGTAAAGAAGAATAAATTTCCCTCTTCCAAACAACCCAGTAGAAGGACATTCTGGACACTTGATAAGATAGAAAAATTTTAGGCCCAGGAACTAGAACTAGTTGTCTTATTTCCATTGGAAAATGTGCTTGTTGAACCCCACAGAGCTAGTTCCCAGGAACTGCCCCACAACACAAAGGTGTGGTCATTAGGGCATATTTCTTAGCTGGAGCTCTGTCTCACCCCAAAACTGACACCATCAAACAGAGGCAAAAGTAAAAATGACAGTGTGTTCTCTTGCTTTTGTCAGCTGCCTAAAAGGCAATATATCCTTTGATTTGTGAAAGGGGACCCTTGCCAAATACATGGAATAGTCCAACAGAATTCATCTGGAAATTGACGAGAATGCCAAATATTATATTATTATATTATTGGGTTGGCCAAAAAGTTCATTCAGTTTTAAGTAAAAATAAAAGACACTTTTTTCATTTTCACCAAGAACTTTATTGAACAACGTATTCACTACCAGAACGAACTTTTTGGCCAACCCGATACAAACAGAAGTCCTCTTAGACATTTAGGAAATTCAGAGAAGGAAAAAGAGGAAAATAAAAAGCATTCATAGTTCTACCACCCAGAAGAAAAAAAAGGGGGGGGGTATCTATTCATCCATACTTTTCCCTCTGCTTTTTAAATTTTAAAAATACGACATTTTTTATTTTAAAATTTTCTGCTTAAATTATCTTTCTCTCTCCCTCTCCATCCTATTCCCCTCTAGTTTATCATTACCAGTTGAAGATTCAGTTCAGCAACGAAATTGAGAAACCAGTAGAACCAACTTTTGCCATGTCGCTCCTCGGAACAAAAGAGGAAATGCAGAAAATCCCCATCACTCTGTGAGTATGAGGTACAGCCCCGTCCATGGTGATGAGAGGCTTAATTTTCTCATAGGGTCTGGATGGACCCTGCTTTTCAAGGGTCAGGCCAGACACAACTTACTTTTCTCAGCCCATTATGACTGCCCCAAATACCCTGTCAGATGGGACATCCACTCACACTCAGCACCTCGTCATCCCTCACAGCCTCACCCAGTCCCAACGATTACTTTATGTTGCTGCTACCTGTGTTGGTGATGGGCCCAATGCGACAGGGACTGGAGTGGAGAGGGAAGCCAGAGGTGGCCGTCCATGTCTGCAGTACAGGAAGTAGATCCAAGCAGGGAGGAGTGGTGATGGCTGGAGCAGGTGTCCCCAGGAAGGCCCTGAGCGCCTTTCCAGTGAGTTCTGAAAAACATAACCCAGAAATAACACTGGTATCATTCAACGTGGCACAAATTTTCCATTCCGTCAGCCTGCACTGCCAGCCCTCCCCATCTGTCCTTTGCCCGGCTGCACACCTGCTCACAACATGGGCAGTGGCCTCAACGTCTCCTGCAGCGGCTCCGCACCTTCACTGGCCAGAAAAGGCCTGCCGGCTGCTTTTTCTCAGCATCTTGACCCTCAGCCTGGGCTCTCCTTGGGAAGTGACACTAGCTTTCACCCACTCCAGGGACAGTCCTCAGCTTCCTGAGACTTGCCCCCAGCTTTGAACCTCTGATCATCACACTGATTCAGTCGCTCAGCAAGGATGCGTTGGTGCTCAGCACTAGAGGTAGAGATGACTCTAAACTTAGGAAGCTCCCAGCCTAGTGCGGTGGGTGGATTCCTAAACGATGCGTTACAACATACTACAGGAGGAGCCACGATGAGCCAAGCAAGGGAATCCTCCAGCCACCTGTCTCACCCTAAATCCAGTGTTAACTCTGCGCTGGCCCAGATCTCTCCCCGGGAGATTGTTCTAAGTAGCGGAAAGGGCATCTGGCAGTTCTGTCAATGTTGGGACATTTGAATGTCTTGGAGATTAGTGAGTAAAGCTGATAATGATACCTAAGGATCTGCATTTAAATCTTGCTCCAACCTGGTGCCTCCTTTTTATACGTGGTTTTCTATTACTGCTATACTTGTTTTAACAGAAGTTTCTATTTATGTGGGGAGGAAAAAGGCATCGATCTGGAGAGAAGACTGTCGTGTGGCTCTAATATGTTGATCAAACCTACAGAGAGCGGTATTGCCCAGAGACCATTGCCAAAGCCCCTGCCCTCGTCAGGGCAGTTTTCCCGACTTGTTAATCTGGAAACCAGGAAGCCTGAGCTAAACCAAGCTAACTAGACTCATTACCGTAGAACTCTTAGGGCGTTTTTAATATGCTAACACAGAAAATAAGATGGTTTTCCCAATGTTATTGGTCTAGGAAAACCCTTTTTATCCTGGCACACCCATTGCCATCTCTATTAATAGTCTGTCCAATACCAGTTTGGGAAATGCAGCAGAAAAGACCGTCCCAAATCATTCAGGCAAACCCAACATATCCTGAATATGCCTAAGCGCCACTTTGCCGTTAAAAGTCAACTGACCGTGTCTGGTTTCCTTTGCATCTTCAAGGAACAAAGGAATTACTAGTAATAAAACCTATTCCTTTCTTATCACATTGGATTTGGATATTGGTGAGCTGATCATGATCAAGTTCAAGTGGGAAAACAGTATGGTGTGGTCCAATGTCTGGAACACGGTCCAAACCATCATCCCCTGGGGAAGAGAGTCCCTTCACTCGGGCCTTGTTCTGAAGAGCATCAGAGTCAAAGCGGGAGAAACACAGCAAAGGTGAGTGCTGTTTCAACCTCCTCCTAACATCTGTTAAGCATCTACCTATGTCAGCACTCTTACAGTTTACTCTTTGCATTTATCGTATGAAGTGGGCATTATTATCTCCTAACGATGGCATGTAGATGCTCAGAAAGATGAAGTGACCATCCTGAGTTCACAAAGCCATGGGTGGAAGGACCAGGATTTGCACCTAGGTCTTCTGATTTCTAGTCTAGACTCTTCCCTCTGCCCACAGTTAATAGCCACCTGCCTCCAGAGTTTGAGGACAACTCACTAGCCCGGTGCTTTTCAAATTTCACCAGGTGATGTCAATGCTGCTGGTCCAAGCACCACACTTTGAATGGCAAGGACCTAGATCTGACATTTCTTCTTTGTTGTTTACCCAGAGAAATGCCTTTAACAAATCACAATCTCAAAATCTCACACTGTGGTGGCACCTTTCAAATCTAAGAATGCCAAGGGATCACTAGGGAACTTATTGACGATGCAGAATTCCACCTGAATACCCACCTGAAGAGCTTCTGATTGGCTGTGGTCTGTGAAGGACCACACATTTGGAGCCCTAAGAAATTCTGATGCGGACCAGTGGATTACCCTCAGGAGGTGCAGCTCTGTGTGACTGAACATCTCCCTCAGCCCAAAGTCTCTAGGGACAGGAGGGGCTGGGTTGGGGGCAGGGAGTGAAGGAAAGAAAGGGTGTCCAGCTGCTCCTTCAGTCCTCTCAGCAGAGCAAAAGAATGCCCAATGTATTTTACTATGGCAAACGTGCTTTTCTGTGGTTCTGCAGTTCCCCACGAAAGGAGAACCCTGTCCTTCCCCAGACCTTTTCCTATCTCCTCCCCACTGCATTTAGGAAACTTGTCTCTCCTCTCCTACCGCCCTTTGTTGGCCAGCCTATTGCTCTCTTTGGCTTGCTGTCAGCAGAGTTGGAGAACAGCATGCCTCTCACCTCTGAACTACTCTCTTCCCTCACCCCTCAGGTCTCACTGCTAGGAGTGGCCTGTGGCTGATTTATGCCCCCTGAGTCCCTTACACAACCACACTCTGAGTTTTTATCTCCCTGGGATACAAAATCCTGGCAATTACTAAGAGCATACTCTGCGGTCTGCCAACAGATTTCTCCACATGATCAATTTGAGAACATTAAACTGCTTCTCTCCTCTTATACACTTAGCTATTCTTGCATGACTTTTTGGCCCTTTAGAAGAGCTCAACTGAGCACCACCCGTCCCCAGATTCTCTCAGCTGGAGAGTAATTCCTCAGTCTTAGTGGTTGCTTACCATGGCAATTCTAGGTGACTTGACGTGAAAGGTAGTATAAAACACAGCACTACCTTCTCCCCTGGTGCTTACCACGTGGCTCTGAAGAAGCAAAGAGGAGAGGGAGAGGAGTGGTGCTTACAGAGCTCCTGCTGCACCATGGGCTTGAATGAGGTGCTCTAGAGCATTCATCTCATGGAAGCGTCCCAGTGACCTTCTGAAATGGGTAGCATTGCTGTGCAGATTAGGAATCTGAGGCTCACAGGAGTTACACAGCTTAGGGACATTGCTCATGACTGTCTGAGCCCAGATCTGACTTGGTTTGTTAGACTCATTACCCGTTTGTTGTCAGAGCACAGCTTCCAACAGCTCCTCCCCGCCATTAGTCTTGGTTCCATTAATCTGACTTTCTCTGGTCTAATCTAGCAGAGTTGCAGAGCTGGAAGTTAATATATACGTACATCACACCTTTCCTCACGGCTGCAGGAGGGACATCATGAAAAAGGGGGAGGGAGTCTGGGACCTATAGTTTTTTAAGTTTTTAACTCAGTGAGCCCTATGGGTCTTTGCAGTACCCAACACCATGGGCGGGGGTGGGGGGGGTACCAAAAAAATCTGAGTTGTAGTTTTTGGCAGAAAGAAACTCAAGGACCTAATTAGGAAAACAAGATGCATTAATTTCACTAATGATATGCTCCATCCCAGGGCTTCTCAAACTTTAATATGCACACAAATCATCTGGGAATCATGTTAAAATGTAGGTTCTGCTTTGGTAGGTAGAGATGGAGCCTGGGATTCTACATTTCTAACAAGCTCCCAGGTGCTTCTGATGCTGCTGGTCCATGGATTGCACTTTGGACAGTAAGAGTCTAGTACTGCATGGTCTATAGGAAGTCTAAGAAGAAAGACATCAGTTCAGGTTGGTGCTGTTCGGTCAGTGCTGCAACAGGCTTTGGAGAGGCCAAGAGGCATTCCCGGAGAGACAGGCAGTGAGCAAACCATATGTAGGCAGAATCCAATGACTTCTGCATCAGCTAGTCCCAAAGTCGAATTTTGATTTCACTGCTTCCACCTATGGAGGCTCAGACAATAGCTGCACCTCTCTGAGACTCAGTTCTCTAGTAACAAATAGGAATTATAATATGTATCTCATGAGACTAATAACTACCAATTTTTGAGCACCTTCTACCATCTGAAATCCCAGAGCCGGGATGCAGATATTAAACCTCACTCTCAATCTCTTTGCTAACTACAAGAAAAAAAAAAAAAAAAAAAGGTTAAATAACTTGCTCTGTGCCCCCACGGAAGGAATTCAATGAGAGGTGATTTTCTTCCCCCAAAGCACAAAGTCAGGGATGAGAAGGATTGTTGTGGGGTGAAGAACAGAGCAGGGAATATCGGTCCTGTAGCAAGAAGTGAAAAGTGATTGGCTAAACAAAATGGGATGTTTGATTGCCACAGTAATCACATAAATGCAAAACAAAAATCAATGAAATTATCACTGGTCACCCACTAGTTTGGCAGGAATTCAAAGACAGATAACATCCAGAGCCGGTAAAGGTGTGGAGAGATGGGCATTTTCATACATTATTCGTGGGAGTACAAATTACAGAGCTTCTGTAGGGGAATTTCACTCAACAACTAACATTTAGTGAGCACATATCTTATGCTAGACACTGCTGTGTATACAGCAGTGAACAGAGTGGACAAAGCCCTTGGTCTCATGGAATTTATATTATCAAAATTTGACATATGCATAATCTTGACCCAGAATTTTATGCTAGGTGCCTATCCCGGAGAAATACTCAAAATATCCACAAAGGATATCTATGTACAAAAATGTCTGTTGCAGTACTATTTGTAAATACTAAACCATTGGGGAAAAATCCCAATCTCCATTAGTAGGAAAATGGCTAAATACATTGTGATACATCCATCCACGGGAAAGTTATGCAGCAGGTGAAAAAGACTGAAATCGATTTTTTTGAAATATAGTTGATTTATAGTGTTTCAGGTGTACAGCAAAGTGATTCAGTATATATATATTCTTTTTCAGATTCTTTTCCATTACAGGTTATTACAAGGTATTGAATATAGTTCTCTGTGCTATACAGTGTGTCCTTGCTGTTTATCTACTTTATAGATAGTAGTATGTATCTGTTAACTGCAAATTCCCAATTTATCCCTCCCCCAACTTCTCCCCTTGGGAACCATAAGTTTGTTTTCTGTGTCTGTGAGTCTCTTTCTGTTTTGTAAATAAGTTTATTCGTATCACTTTTTTTTAGATCACATATAAGTGATACCCTATGATATTTGCCTTTCTCTGTCTGACTTACGTCACTTAGTATGATAATCTCTAGGTCCAGCCGAGAATGAAATAGATTTGTATGTACTGATGTGAACAGTTCTCCAAGTACATTATTTGATGACAAGAAAATTTTTCAGAAAAATACAACAAATGTAATGTTTGTATATGAACATCCGTATATGTGTAAATACATAGAAAGAGGTCCAGAAAGACAGGAAGCAAATCATGAAAGCAGGGAGGGGAGTGATATTAGTAAAAGGTGATGGAGAAGAGGGTCTTTAATATTCAACCTCATATATTTCTTTACTGTCTGAATTTTTTAAGAATGCATTCGTAATTACTCACAATAATTTTTAATTTAAAAAGTTTGATTTAGTAAAGACTTGACCTTAGATGCAATTCAAAAAAAAAAAAAGCTATAAACTACAATTCTCTGTGACTACTGCTTTTTTTTTTTTTTTCAGATAGATGCAATTGAAGTTAGTAACACAAAATAGCATCTCAGGCCAAACCAATGGTCAAAGTTGTCAGCCGTTGGTCTCCAAGAGAGACCCAAAGCACTTAGTGATATCCTCTGTGGCTGGAGGACCAGATAAGAGGAAAGGGTGGGGCTTATAGGGCTGAGCCAGGCAGATGCTGATGACAGCGGCCTCATACCCAGGGACCTTTAAGAAGGGCATTGACAAACTGGAGTGTGTCCAAAAAAGGAAGGCTGGGCACGAAGCCTGCCTATGAGGAACAGTTGAAGAAAGTGCTAATGTTTGCCTTGGAGACAGGGTAATGTAGTGAAAGAAACCATTGTTACCCTCAAACCTTTGATGAGCTGTATAAAGGAGAACAAAGCAGGGCTGCCCCAAGGACTTTCAGTTCTTACAGAACTGAAATCACACCACACAGAGCTCCGGGAAGCCTTACACTGATTGCTTTCACTGACCTGGGCATTGTTTTTCTCTGAAGTTATGAAAATATTTGCAGTCATAAGGATCTAATTTTCTTTTTAAATAGCATGTGTTACTAAATAGCATGTCAAATTGGGTATTTGACAAAGGATGAAACACTTCAATAAGCTCCATCCAAAATTTAGTGCTATGTTTGCTTGATGTTTTCTATGCAGAATGACATTTTGCTCAGAAAACATGAATGATCTACAGCTTCACCCAACCCAGGAGAAAACCTTTGTGAGATGTGAATCAAACTCTAAAAAATTGAAGCGAAAGATCAGATGAGCTTTAATGAAGACCCAGTGTGAAGAATAAATGATTTTATTCCTTCTCTGGAATTGTTGCCTTGTTTGAAAACCAAAGTTATATAAAGAAACTTGTGTAAAGCTTTAATAGATTTAAGATTTAAAGGGGAGCACATTTCACTGTTATAAACTCAGCTTTTTAAAACTATGTGATGTAACTATGTTCAAATATTAGTGTAATCAAAAATTTCCCAATTTTATGTCTGACTGAATGGTAATATATGCAAATAAGTACAAATGTAAGAGCCATTTTAGATCCGTTGTTCTAATTTAAAATGTCTTTTACAATTAAGTCAAATTTCCCATATTTCCTTGCTACTTTGTTCTGTTCAGTTTTTTGAAGCATGCTGGAAAGATACTTCTTTATTATATAACTAGCATTTCCATAAAGTGAAATTCCGATTAATCACAGTTGTGTGTCCCAAAGTACACACCTTTTAAGACCATTCAGCTCACCGAAAGAAGAAAAATTCTACTTAAACTAAAAGTTACCATCATACGAATCATACAGGTATTTCACTGAACCAAACCAATTGTAGTAGAATTCTCCTAAAACTACTGATGATAACCATGAAAGCTGAAGAGTTGGTCGTTTTAATGATTAAATTACTACTGAAGTACAATTTTCCTCTTTTACTAATGCTTGCCACAAAAGCTAATGGAAAACTTGGAATATCTCAAAGACTTAGATGCCAAATCTCGAACGGACCAATAAACAAATTAATGATGTTTCGACCAGCAAACTCCATCACAGAGCATGTGAAGGCAATATGAGATACATCCCTTGGATGTAAATCCCTTGGATCTGTGTGTCAAGTAATTCAGAGAGGAGGAGCACACTATACACGTTCAACACCTCACCCGACACTGGCATAGCCTCAGCTCTATACAGCTCATAATTCATATGCTCTTCACCAGAGCAGGGCCCCTGGAAACCAAAGTCCTGAAGACATACCTGCCTCTGATGAAATCAATTTAAGAGGATCTTGCATGATTCACTTTTATTTCCCTTGGAAAGACCCACGATACTAAAGGATACGGGGGAAGGACAGCTGGGTCAAGGCTGTACTGTGTCCTGCATACTAATCTTGACTACAAAAGCACCTGACCGCCCTTTTAGGTATTGTGTGTGTGTGTGTCTAGAAATTACAGATATTAAAATGAACACTGTTTCCCATCATGTCTAATATACTAAGATTTACAATAAAGTCATGTTTGTGTCGGATGGGCATGTTTTCTCATTGACTACCCAGAGGGAATTTAAACTATCACTTTTTGAACATACTCTTTGCTATATACCCCATAGAATCTACGCACAAGTCGAGCAATACTCCTCTCAGCCTTGAAAACATCACAACGAGAAACAGCCCAAATACCCACCCATGTGGTGCATAAATGAACTGTGGTATATCCTCACTAATGGTTGTTACACAGCAGTGAAAAAGATGACCCAAAGCTGAACACACAACAAGAAAGGGCTGAGTCTAGAGTGAGACAGAGAGGCGTCCAGGGGGCAGAATTTAAGGAAGCACTTGTGGGTTTGTGTATTTACACAAACACACAAAATATAGATGTAGTTTGTTACAAGGAGAACTAAACTATAGTGTTAAGGATGGATAAATAGGTGGTAAAACACTTAAGTAAAAGCAATAACATCCCTAGCACAACAGTGAGGCTGCGGTGATCTAGGAGAGAGGAAGTGCACACCAGAGTTCCAGGTGCCAGCGGCATTGTACTTGTCACTCCGAGTGGTGGTTGCACAGGTGTCCATTTTTATAACCAGTCTTTAAACTGTACATATATATTTTATGCACTCACTTTTAGTATGAATGTCACATTTTGCAATACAAAAAAAAAAGAAAAGAAAGGGCAGAGTTTAAAACCAACGTTTTTCCACTCTAGTGTGATGCATTCTAATACTAATTAGTTTCACACAAAATATAATTAGAAATTATTTCATCTTTAGTAGGAAAACTTAAAGTGACACAGGACATCATAACATTGGGGGCAGAGAAATCAATAAGCAACAAACATGACAAATGGTTAATGGGAACATTTGAGACTCCTCTTGGCATGGATTATTTCCACTTGGGAAGATGTGTTCATCAACATCACATTTTCTGAAGTACATCTTAGGAGGGAAGTCAAATAGGGAAACGGAATAATGCAGCCACATCTGTTCATTGCACATGCAAAATGCTGACTGGTATGCTGATTATACGCACCTCTCTCCAAAGAATCTGTATTTATGAGCCCACTCAGGAAAGATAACACTAGCACACTGCCTTTCAGGCAAAAGCCTGTTTGTGCTTTTACTTGTAAGAGCACAGGGAAAGAAATGGGGCGTCAATTACGCTGCAGCTGGGCTCTTTGAGGTGCCTGAAGGAAACGAGCACTCCATTCAACACTAAAATCAATGCACTGTCCCCTCAGAGCCAAGCCGCCCGTCTTCGGTGTTCACCTTGATAACGCTGCCGCAGACACTGTGACAGCTTTGCTAGCAGTTACACGTCTCTGGGGTGGCAGAGCAGGAAGCCAAGCTGCCCAGCGCAATGCCCACTCTCCCACCAGAGCGTGGATGAGAGGGAAGCCAGATGGATGGGAAACAGACAAGCAAGAGGAAGACGGAAGAAGTCAATCCCGAGCGTCACCACCTACCTGCTTACCTCATCTCATACTACAGACTTCTCCTGGAATTCCTATGATCTGTATGTGATGAATGGCCCCCAGCACACCTCGTTCCTTCTATCGGGGCGCAGGACAGCCTGCCCCAAAATATGCCACAATGGCATATTGTTTTTGAAATTAAAGTTACTTAAGAAACAGCCAATGCAAGAGGGACACTCTGACCCTCCTTTCCATCTCTCTGAAAGCAGGAAATCTCTCCTGTGAAAGGTGCCCTCCCTGATCTGGAGGTAGAAAGACACCCTTATCACCAGAGATAGGGAACTGGGGCTGAGAAGCCTGCATTATTAACAAGCATTGTCACTTCGTTAATTTACTACCCTAAGCCCAAAGTCTGTTTAGATTCTTCACTAAACTGAGCATCCAAAACCTAACTTTCTTTGACCTGCCAATTCCTCACAAAGGAATTGTCTCTTTGTCTATAAAGTATAAAAGCTGCCTGCTTTGGCCACATCTTAGGTCCCATTTTATGAAACCTCCATTTGCATGAATTACATTTGTTTTCCTTTCTCCTGTTAATCAGTCTTGTGTCGACTTTATTATTAATCCACCCACAAGAACTCAAGAGGAGTAGAGGGGGAATCTCCCCCTCCCTGAGACTTCCCATCTCTCCCTTTTCTTACACCTCCTTCTTCTCTTTCCTCCAGAATGTCTGCTTCCCTGCTTAACTGAATCTTATTTATCCATCCAGACCCAGTTACTTCACCAGTTATTTCCTAGGTCAGCCCAGCTCACAGGGATCTCTTGCTCCCCTGGACGCCCAGCTGTAATGTAAATGATGCTCTCACCGGGCCCTCAGTTACTGGTGCGCTGCTGGCTTTCCTGCTACCTCTCTGTCTGCTCTCTGCTCCTTGCCCTCTACTCAACCTGTCAAGGTTGGCACTCCTCAGGACCTAGACCTCCTTCTCTGCTTACTTCTCTCTCTTTACGCCATCTCTCCACTCCTGTGGCTTCATTTATGACCCGTACAGGCCAACCCCTCTCATCTTAGAGCTGCACTGTGGCGTCCCCCCTGAGCGGCAGGCACTCCCATATGTGCAATTGCCCACTCCCAACGCTTCTCCCTTTGCTGTCTTACAAGCTCAAAAGGTTTAGAACAGAGCCCATCATGTCCTCCCTGCCCCCCCGCAACCTACTTCTCCCCATGCTGCCTGCTCTGTAGCTCAGTGAATGTCATCATTACCCCACTAGTTGCTGATAGCAGACACCGCGGGGACCATCCATCATCCATAATGTCTCCTCCCCTTTGGCCCAATTGAACAATCACCAAATCCTGTGCGTTTTACCCATGTTTCTTAATTGTGTGTATATCTCTCCACCTCCACTGCCATCATCCCAGCCCAAGCCAACACTCTCTTACCTGGATGTTTGTGACGACTTTCCACTTCTTCCTGCTGTGCCCAAACCTCTTTCAATCCATTTTTATCACAGCAGCCCAGGCGATTTTTTTAAAAAATTTGTTTTTCTTAAAGACAGATACCGTTTTCATACTTAAAGCCCTTCAAATGACTTCCTAATGGTCTTTGGAAAAAAGTCCAAAATAATTACCCTGGCTTCCAAGGCCTTCCATCAGGCTCTCACTTTTCCCTCCAGTCTCATCGCCCATCATTCACGACGTCACTGTAACCCAGCCTGCACGTTAGAACTGCCTCAGAAGCTTTCAAAACTACCCAGGTCTCGGCCCCACCCCGAGAGATTTTTATTGACTTGGTCTGGGTAAAGCCTGGGTAACGCGAGACTTAAAATGCTTTCCAGGTGATTCTAATGTGCGCTAAGTTTGAGAACCATGGGTTTAGACAGGTGGGCCCTCTTTCAATTCCCTGAAAGGTGCAGAGCTCTCTCCTGCTTCTCAGCCTTCACCCTCTCCTCTTCTCCCCCCTTCTTCCCATGCTTCCAGTACCAGTTTAGGTGTTACGGCTTCAGGGATAATTTAACAAAGATTATCCACCCCACTCCTCCTTTTTTTGTTAAAGGGGTTTCTTTTTTTAAAAAATATTTATTTATTATTCTGCATCGGGTCTTAGTTGCAGCATGTGGAATCTAGTTCCCTTGACCAGGGATCGAAACGGGGCCCCCTGCATTGGGAGCGCGGGGTCTTAACCACTGGACCACCAGGGAAGTTCCTATACATATTCTTAACATCTTTTCATTCTTCTGGAAAAATTACTTGTGGAGCCATGCCATGTGGAGCCATATTGGAGCAAAACAAAAAATCAGTGATCCTGTCTTTATATAAAATATTGATATTTTATTCATCACAGATTTTTGCATTTTGAGTTTTTAAAATATTGCATTAAAATATTATTTATATTGATAGCTGAGTTTTTGGAGCCACCTTCAATTGTACACCCAAGGCAAGCGCCTCAGCCACTTCACCCTGGTCCTGGCAAACGGTGCGACTGTTTATTTAACGTCTGTCTCCCACGCTGGATGTGAAGCTCTGTGAAGTCGGGGAGCTTCTAGATGTTCACTGCTTTATCCTAAGCACCCAGCCCACCGTGGCAGAGTTGGCGTTCTGTAAATACGTGTTGACGTTACAAGTGACAGTCATCTTTTTACAAGTATGTCTTCTCTTGCCAATTAAATCATAAGCTCCAACTACAGTATCTGTTCAAGATAGCGTTTACTGCTTCCTCATTCCGTTTGGAAACACAGCCACGTTGCTGTAGCAGTTGACTTCCCTCCCCGCTCCAGGACAGCCTTATCCCTTCCCACCCTCTAGCCTCCTCTCGTCCTGATTTGGCATCTGTCTCAGTCAGTTCATTAAAAGCCTTTGTGTTCCTTGACTAAAATTTTGCTTTTCAAATTAGGTCTATCACAAAAAGGATTTTCTAGAGAGCTATACTCATGCCAAATAAGTTAAGAGTTGGGGGGGACCATATGTGTCATCTAGAGCATTGCTTCTCAAACTGGAGCATGCACAGGGACCGTGTTAAATGCCGTTCTGATTCAGGAGGTCTGCCGTGGGACCCGAGATCTTGCGTTTCTAGCAAGGTTCCAGGTGATGCCGTTGCTGATGCCACCACTGCTGGTCCCCAGGCCACACTGTGAGGGGCATGAACGGAGGCCAGTGTTTCCCACGCTCCTATGTTGACAAGCATCACCTGAGCACTAATGAAAATACAGCTTCCCAGACCCCTCCCCTGGAGATTCTAATCCAGTGGATCAAGGACAGATTCTAGAGATTTTTCTGTTTCACAAGTACCCTGAGGAAGTTTTCTCATCAGAAAATTCGGGATGACACTGACCTAGTCCAAAGCCTTCCTCTCAAGGGAACATCACATCACAGCTGTGGCTGAGCACCTCCAGTGAAGGGAGGTCCCTACCTTTGCAGAGAGCAAATCTGCCTGGCCATAACCTCTCAACCTTAGTTTCTTCCCCAGAAGCCCTAGAGACCAAATTCAGGCCTCGAGTAGCTGAAGACAGTCTGGATGTGAGGCTATGAGCTCTTGAGGGCAGAAGTAATGTGTTCTTGGGATTGTTTTAAATTTCCCATTTGTTAGATGTTTTACAAAAGCGTAAATACAACATGTGAAACAATGCAAAGATGTATAAAGAGAAATCTAGTCATCTCCCTGCATCCTCCTACTACCCAGCCCCAGCAAGCTCGGGTAGGTAGAGGATGATAATAGCTATTATGTTATTCCTTCAAACATCCACAAGCATTTTTACACACTCGGGGCTCTGTTTGTGGTTTTCACCAAAGTAGAATCATACTATATAGATTACTCTGAAACTTGCTTTTATTTCTTATTTTTTAGTTGATATAGATCATTAATATTCCCGTTAAGTTAGGAGAGATGAACATGTTTTTCTAATTTCTGTAAAAGCAGAGTTATACCTGTTGGAGGAGTTAGTGCAGTCTTTCTCCTACTCTTCTGGCTGGGGCCAGTCCCCTGACTCATGTTAACGACTAGGGGTGTCGATTAAATTTTTTGTGGTCATATACCCGAACATATGTACACATTCTTATATAAAGGGGAGTTGTCACTGTTTTACAAACATGTAACCTTATACATTCTTATACATCTTATACAAACCTTATACATTCTTTTCAGCAAATTGATTTTCTTACTCAATGGTACCTCCTGAAATCTTTCTAGGTCAATTGGTATAGCTCTCAATATTTTTTATGACTGCCTAATATTCTAGATTGTGGAGGTGTCTTAAAATATTCAGTCAGTCTCATACTGCTGTGCATACCTTTCTTCTAGCTTTTTGTCCCTCTGAAAAAGGCTGCATTTAACATTCTTATACATACCTCCTATATCTACCCATTTGTGGGAAATATTTCTAGCAGTGGAATTGCGAGGTCAAATGATACATATTTTTCAACATAATGCTTGCTTATGCTTGCATTATGTTGCCGTATTGCTTTCCCAAAATGCTGCAACAGTTTGCAATTCCACCACAGTCTTTGAGCACCTACTCCCTCCTCTCTCTGCCTCTTTCTAGGAGGAAATATTTATTGCTCATTTTAGTTTTTGTCAGTCTGATGGCAGTGATGACTTCATTGTGACTTTAGATTTCCCTACTGAGTCTCAGAATCTTTCCACAGATTTACTGAATTTGCTTTACTGTGAACTAATTGTTCAAATCCCATTTTCCATTGGAATGCTTGTCTTTTTCTTGTCAGTTTGTAAGAACCACATACTTTATGAAATTTTATTAACCCTTTATCTTTCAGCTTCTTTGCAAATTATTTTTCCAAATCTGTTCCTCTATTGATTTAAATTATAGTATTATTTGTTACACAGTAGTATAAATTTTTCTGAGGTCAGAAAAGTCTAACATTTCTTTTATAACATATGGATTTCCTGACTTGGTTACAGTCTCTTTCATCATCAAATTGCAAATTGTACAAAATGAAGATTTCCTTCTGAGATCTGTATTTGTTTTCCTACCTTAAAGGCTTTAATCAATTGAAATTTATTTTTGTATATGATATGAGATTGCCAACATAACTTCCTTTTATATGGATAAAAGTGGAGCTAACATTTAATATATTAACTTTTCATGCTGAATTCAGATCCCACTTTTATCATAAATTTAAAGTACATACTGGGAACTATTTCTTAATTCCCTATTTTGTTATATTGATCTCCTTGTTTATTTCTATTCCAACCATACTTAATTGATTTCAGAGCTTATTTACTTGCTTACAGGGGCTTTATTCATAGTATATTCTTAGGCATCTAGTCTTTCATATGGACTTTAAGGTAATTTTATCCAATCCCCTAAAATCTCTCTTAATATTTTAATTGGGAATCACAATTAGAAATTAGTACAAGGAGAACTGACCATTTTACTATATGAAGTCTCCTCATCCAGGAATATGTTTTCCATTTGTTCACATATTGTTGCATGTCCTTCAATAAGATTTTACACTTTTAATTTATTCCTAAGTATTTTAATTTTTTGTCATCACTGAAAGTGGAACCATCCATTCCATTTCTATTTAATGGAGCTTGTTACTAGCATATAGAATAGATTTTGGATTTTATTTATTCTATATTTGTCCACTTTATCAAATTATTTTATTGACTCTATTTGGTTTTTTATTTTACTAGAATCTCATGGTATACAATCACTTCATCACCAAAAAGACAATATATACTGATTATTTTATTTTTTTCACCTTAGTGGGTTCTCTAGAAGCTCTAAGACAATGTTAACTAAGAATGCTGATAGTAGATACTGCTGGTTCATTCTCGATATTAATTAAAAGTCTTGATGTTTTGCCTGTAGTACATACATATATATTTTTTTATATATATATAGTTTTGACAAGTAAACCTTACTGTATTTAAGTGGTTTTCTACTATTTTTATTGGAAATGCCCGCTGAAATTTAAAAAATGCCTTAGTAATATATGAATTTTCTTCTTTAGCTTATCCATAAAATTAATTATGCTGATAGATTGCCTGATACTGACTCACACTTGCATTCTTGGAATAAACCCTCCTTGGTTACAATGTATTTTTTTCATAACATTACTGGATTTTACTTGCTAAAATTTCATTAGAATTTTGCGTTTATTTTCATAACTGAAACTGATGTACACTTTTTTTGGTGCTATCATTTTCATCCTTTGATATTCTATAGCTTTCATCTATGGCCTTGAATAGTTTAGATAATATAGTGATGATCTTTATAATTTTTTTAATTAGAGAAACATTCAGCTGTGAAACCATCTGGTCATTGTGCTTTTACACATAGTCTTCTTAGGTTTTCAGCTTTTACTTGTTTATTGCATATAACATTTATTTACATTATTTATGTGAAATACCTTCAAGCAAGAGAGGTACAAAGTTACTCATGATAATGAGTAAATGAAGGCATAACATTAAAGTACAGGAAAAATCCCAAACTAAACTGAAATTTTAATAATTCTACCTGAGGTAACTAAGCAAGCACACACATTTTTCATGGGAAATAAGATTAAGCCACAGGAATGCTATGTAGTGCTCTGTCCAACATTAAAAGTAGATACAATCCACCAAAGGCGGGTGAGGCGGGTGGAGCCAATAGCCTATAAAGTGAAAAAGTTTAGTTAACTGTCAGGAGAAACTATGATGGAGAATGGTAATAGTTCTCCCAGTTTCTAGACGTACTCTGCTTAAGACTATATTTAAACACTATATTTTTAGGAAGTACATTTGGAATAATTCTAAGTTCTTACAATTCCTGGGGGACTGGGGCATTCATTCATAGCATGGCTGATGCTCTCTGAGCAGCCCGTGTGTTCGTTTTCTACCTTATACTCTCAAATTCTAAATGGAATAAGAGGTACAATGAGTCTGTTACTTATTACTATTACTATTCTGTATTTACTAACAATGACATACAATGAGATATGTGTAGGCCCATAAAATAGGCCCATTGATTTAGGAATATAAAGTAAGGTCAGGAATCTAATGCACTTTAAAAAATAAAAAGAGTTTCTAAAAGGAAACATTTAATGGAATATGATGTTATTTCTGTGAGATCTTCTCTGACTCTACTGTCTTCTAGGCTGGAATAAAGTTAGTAAAATTAAAAGATCACGATAAGAAGCATAAATTACACCTGGGTTATTATGAGTTTAGAGAAAGAGAGAAAAAAAGAGAGGAAAGAAGGAGGAAAGGAAGGAAGGAAGGAAGGAAAGAAGGAAGGAAGGAAGGAAGGAAGGGAGGGAGGGAGGGAGGGAGGGAGGGTGGGAGACAGGACAATGCTTTTTTTCTCCCTAAGAAGGAAGCTTTTACTTTTATAGGCAAGACCAGGTCTAGAGTGAGGCAAGCAAGGCAGCTCCATCACAAAACCCGAGGAGGCAAGAGATGCAAGTACCAGCCCTCACTTTTGTGACCCCAAGAGTGAGCTCTCCTTTACGAGTGAGGTGCCCAGGAGGCCAGGGTTGGCACTTGCATGACCTTGTCTTCTTGAATTTTGTGCCCTGGGCAGCTCACTTGCCTCTCTATAGTCCCAGTTCTGTTTATGTTAAATCCTTCTTCATATTTTCTTTTGCTTAATTTTGTTCTTTTCAAAGAACTTGCTGCATAGAAAAACAAGTACTTTTATTTATAGATATTCTTCTTTAATGATAATGGTGTGTATGTTTATAAATTTTCCTCTGAGTACAGATTTTGATAGAAAGCATGCCCTTTTTTTACTGCTTTCTAGATAGTTTACAGTTTTAGCTCTATTTTCCTCTTTGCTCTAAAAGTTATCCAAGAACTATTCCTTAATTTATAAGTAGCCTACTCCAGACACTTTTAAATTCCTCCTTGTCTACTATTAACTTTGCTATTTCTGTTTTCTTTTTTATTATATTTGCTTGGTATCTTTGTCCATCCTTTATTTTCTTTATACTTTTTTATTTAAAATTTTGTTTTAGATATTTTTCTTCTAGATGTTGTATAGCTGGTTTATTTATATTTCCAGCTCAATCTAAGCGTCTCTGACTTTTAGTGGGAAAATCCAGTCCTTCCACATTAAGTGTTATAATTGGACTCCTCCCACTAACTTATTTTATTTAGTTATTGGCTTATACTACTTATTATGTCTTACTTTTTTTTTTTTTTTTTTTTTTTGCTGTACGCGGGCCTCTCACCGCTGCGGCCTCTCCCGTTGCGGAGCACAGGCTCTGGACGCGCAGGCTCAGCGGCCATGGCTCACGGGCCCAGCGGCTCCGCGGCATGTGGGATCTTCCCGGACCGGGGCCCGAACCCGTGTCCCCTACATCGGCAGCGGACTCTCAACCACTGCGCCACCAGGGAAGCCCTATTTCTTACTTTTAATTGTATTTATTTTTGAAGATTGATCAAATTGTTATTATTTCCCCTTTCCATCTTGTTAACATGACTTCTCTTGTGGATTTTCATTATATTTCCTGTTAGTTTCCCTTTCCTGTTGGTCATGATCAAATAACTATTTCTTTACCATTTTTTAAAACCAGATCTGTATTTCTCCCACCAAAATACTCTATTCTTCCACCATTTCCACTCCAAACTTTAGCATATATTCACTCCCCCCACCAGTTCCACAGCCACTCCACAAATGAGACCTTCCGAACATTTCCCTCCTTTCCACCCACACCTGATGCCCAGATTTGCTGAGATTCATTTATTATTTTTAGTTCCAGACTTTTTAGAGGAGTTGTCAAGGCAGGTGGTGATGTGATCAATTCAGGAAAAGAATAGACTTACAGAGTGGAGAGTCCAGACCACTCAGCAGTCAGAGGGATGAGCTTCTCTGGGCTTTGTGTATTCAGGTGCTGGTAATATACTCTGATTTGGGGGATGGTCCCTTTTACCATTCTCCTAAGATTTTGTATTCTCCTGGCCCTTCCCCATGCTTATGGAGACTTTGATTTGTTTGGTCACTAAGTAAAAGAAACTGGTAACATATTCTTGGGTTATTTTGCAAGACTGAGTGAACTGAAAGTACAGGTCAATTTCCATTCAGTTCCATACAATTTCCTAGGTCAATTTCCATACAGTTCTTTTCTCTCGTTGGTCGGCAGTTTTCTATATTGTAGCGTACAGTGTTGTAAATAAGCAGTCCGATGCTAGGATGATTCTTTCTTCTTTAGAAGTAACTGTTCTTTTCTGGGGAAACTTGTAAGATTTTTCTCTTTTCTTGTAGCTCAGAGATATAATATGCCTAGAAGTCTTTTTTATCATCAGTCTTTCCTGGAACTCTGTGAGATGCAAATCTCTCTTCAGCTAAGAAACTTTTCTTATCTTACTGATTGCCTCTTCTGTTGTATTCTCTACCCCCTTCTCGATTTCTATCCCTCTCCTGATTTATATCTCTCTGTGTTTTTGCACTGTGCTTTGAGGTGTCTCTTTTTCTTATCTTCCAGGATACTAATTCAGACATCAACCATGACCACTTTCTCCTTCAGTTCAACTCTTGAAATTTTTACATCAAAATCTATTTTGGTCTCAGAAAATCTGTGTGTGTGTGTGTGTGTGTGTTGCACTTAAATCTCCTTAAGTTTCCTTATTCTTTTGGTTCAAGTTATCTATGCCAACAGCTATTTCTGTACTGAGGGCTCTACTTGTAATTCGTCTCCCTGGCTGCTGGGCCCCATTAGGAAGCTTCTTTTCCTTTGTTTGCTCACTGGGGCGCTGTCCCATGTACTGGGGTATCTTAAGGGCAGCATTCCCAAAGCAGTGGAAGGAACAGTGGTCTCAACCTCCCCTGGCCAAAGCTTAGCAGCAGATGGTTTGCCGGTCCTCTGGTAAGGCACTAGGAGGAAGCCCTTCCCAGTCTTTTCACCTCTTCAACTCAGGATTGGAGGCAACTCAGCCCATGTGCTCAGCTCCTCAGGAACCAGGGGGACCAGGTACACTCATAGGGACCTTCCCCCTGGTACTCTGTCAGGATGCTGAAGCCTCACCAACATTCCAGGCATTGTCTGCCTCCCAACAGCTGCTTTTCTCGGGAGAGGCAGGTGGGTTAAATTGCAAGTAGAAAAAATGCACCATGTGTCCAAGCTGCTAATCTTTCCAGAACCTCCTGTTCCTCGGTTGTCATGTCTCAGAACTTCCTCACTTCTTGTTTATTTTTGCATTCCAAAGTGCTCAATAAATATGACTGAATAAATGCCACCACTCCTACCACAAATGTTCTCTGGTGCAGCTCTTCTAGCCATTATGATGTTTTTAGAAGCTAACTCAAGCTGGCTTAAATAAAAAACTTTTTTTTTTTTTTTAATCTCACGAAAAAGGAAGTCCCAAGGTAGGGTGGGCTTCAGGGAAGCTTGATTCAGCAGCTCTTCAGTGTCATTAAGGTGAAGGGTTTTTTGTTTGTTTTTTCTCTCTCTGCTCTGCATCCTCGATGTTGGCTTCATCGTCAGGCTGACAGCAAGTTGGAGGCTGCAGTCTCAGGCAGCACTAAGACCTGACAACACCCAGAGAAAGAAAAGTCAAAATCCCCTCATATTTTACTGGCCAGACTGGGTTACATGCCCATTCCTAAACTTGCAAGGGTGATGAGGTTGACCAAAGACCAATCATCCCTAACCACATGGCTGTTTGAGGAGAAGATACTTAAAATCGGGGAATACCTGCTCACAAGCTAAATGTTCTCAGCTCAGTGAGCAGTTTTTCACGTGAAAACAAGAATAGCTGGCACTTGAGTGCTCACCATATGCAAGGTGCCTTACATTCTCATTTAATCCTTATCACAGTCCCCTGAGGTGGCTAATAGTACTATCTTTGTTTCACAGATGAGGGACCCAGAGTTTAACTAACTTTAACAAGGTCACACAGTTAATGAACCATCCTTCTCCTCCTTACAGATTCTATGTCTGAATGCAGCTTAGCACTGCAGTTGGCAACGGAACACGTCCTTTACATATTAATTCCCTTGGACCCCATGTGAGAGCTATAATTACGTACTCTACTTTAAGACACTGTCTTTCATATTAAGGAGCCTGGTAACTAGCTCACAGTGCAAATCATTAACGGCAGACCACTAGGTGTGCTCTCCCTGATGCAGCTGGGACAGTGCAGACCTGTTCAGCCATGCCTTGGAGTTTCACCTTTGTTTATTATATATCAAGCTCAAGAATCCTATTATAAAACAAGCCTCATGATCTTATTATGATACAGCTGAGCCCTATGTGGCTTATGCATTCATTTTATATATTCCCTTAGAAACTAACAAGTATCTGGCAAGTCAAACAAGTATTTTATACTCCTGAGTACACATGAAACTCTTTGCACTTGGGGCTTTGTAGTTTGCATGCGTGTGTGTGTTCAATTAAGTGTTTGCCCATTAAAAGCAGTAAACACTCAAGGAACACAGAACCTATGGGGGGAGGTACCACCTGAAGTTCTACTCCTCAACTCTCCTTCTCCCACTCCCAGGATAATCAGTTACTATGCGGTGTATTTCTATAGATTCCTTGTGCAGTGCATTTATTTTTCTTTAATTTAAAATTATTATTTATAGTAATATTCAAATATACATAAAAGTAGAAATGTAGTAAGGAAGCCCAATGTTCCCATCACCCAACTTTAACAATGACAATGTGTTGTGCTATATTTGACATCACACTATATGTAGTAATTTTTAAATTTATTATAAAGAGAATCTTTCATTAAAAATTCATATACAGAAGGATAAAAAGTAAAAGAATCCTATTCCTCTCCCAAGACCCTTAATTCCAGTGCTCAGAAATAATTTAACCATTTTTAATTTATCAATCTAGAGATTTTCTATACATAAATCATATATTTTTACAAACTTCAAAAATTTCACACACAACAAAGGCCACACATATTTATTAATACTTGCTTTTTCCACTTACTGTATCTTGGAGGTCTTTAGAAGTAAATACCTAGGAGTGGCCTGCATTCTTCAGCAGCTACAGTGTCCCACTGGAAAAGATACTTAACCCAGGAACGTGAAGTGGGTGAAAGCTACTTGATTTGGAAGATATGTAAATTCTACCTCTAAAGCCAGAGGTTTACAAATTGGGTTGTGTACACACCTAGGTGTATGCAAAAAGACCCAATAGAATGTGGGAGGAAATACTGTAGCTTCCATTGATTTTTAACTCATCAATGGAATTGATGAGTTTTAATTTTTGCATATTTTAAAACAGTAACAGTATAACGTATTTGCATTATTTATAAATAAATATTTCCATGTTACGAATGTGTACTCAAGATTTTTAAGTGTGGAGTACACGATGAACAAAGTTGGTAACCACACTCCCAGGCCACTGTTTTAGTGAGTGCCACAGAAAGCAGGGATGCTTGTAAGGCTGAAAGAGTAGGCTGACGGCCTGACCTCTGACAAGTGTTTTAACAGACGTGAAACTCCAAGCCTCCTAAGAATTCCTTAGGTAAGGAGAACCTGTCCCTGGCTGGGGATCCTACAAAAGTACCCACCATCTAAGCAGCAATACACAATGTTTCTACAGAACCCAGACTCTTGTGGGGGGGTGGGGCGGGTAGGGAGGAAGAGCAGGACAGTCTCCTAGTTTGGGAGCACTCTATATTATGATAAGACCCTTTTAGAGACCAAAATCAGTGTTAGTATATTAGATGCTCTTAGGGGAACCTCGTTTAAAAAAAAATAAAAATAAACAAAAACCCATTTGACTTTTACTCAGCATTTTCACTTGACCCTGGAATCCATATCCCCTCCCAACTTTTTTTTTTTTTCTGAAGAGTTATTCTAAAACCTATGGAACTAGAATTTTGTGGGAAAACTTTACAGAAAAACGTTGATCTGGACTTTTTCTGCAGGAAAACACCATCTGCAAAATGTTTAATTTCTACCTTTTATTCTGAAATAGTCAAATAAAAAATACCATAGATGATTTAGCTAAAGAAAACAAACACTTATCCACACATACAAAGAAGCTAGGGCCTCCCCATTTAATTTCTAATTTGAGCTTTCTTAATCCATTTCTTCTGCCAGGAGTTATATATAATTTGTTGCTTATACACTCCAAAGCTAAGCTGTGCTTTTCCCATTTGTGCAAAGCATGGTGGGTATATTTTATATTCTATAAATACAAATGCATATTAGATTTTTTTTCATTTTATTGTGATTTGCTTTATCACTCTTCACAGATACTGTGGGGTTTTTTTGTTTTTTTTTTTTTAACATCTTTATTGGAGTATAATTGCTTTTTAGGTTTTGAAAGGAAATTTCTCTCTGGGGGTGAGAGGAGGAGGTTGTGCTGCCAGGGGATTTAGAATCAGAGATGTTAAAAAGTTACGAGTGTTGGTAAGGTTGTGATGAGACTAACTTTTGTGCATTATTTTGTGAAATTAGCTTCATTGCCTATTTTGCAAAGCACACACCCTTTACTAAAATACAAATGTTTATTGAACACTTACTATAGCCAAGTTCAAGGAAATGGAGATCAATAAAATTCAGCCCTGTGGAAGAACCAAGAGGGAAGAGACAATCCAAGCAGAGGGAAAAGCATACCCACTGGCATGGAAGTACAGCAGAGCATGAAACAGTCAAGGAACTGCCCTGCAGTTACATCATTTCTAAAAGTGACAGCAAGTCTGGCACTAGTTAGAACAAACTTTTACCAAAACTTCAAAACTCAGCTCAAGCATATATCCTTTGGAAAGTCATCTTGGCTCACATATGCATCGCCTCTGAGTTTCTAGCTACACTGTATTTATATAGTTTACAGCACAAATCCCTCTGCATTATGATTGTTGGGTTTTTTCTTTCCACTAGATTACGAGCTCCCTGAGAGCTTGGATTACAGTCCCTGGGGGGCTGAGGACAAAATGCAGCAGGTTGATAAGCAAATGGGGAATGAAGTAGCCACTGAGAACAGATGATCCTTTCAAGAGCTTGGCTTGGATGAGGCAGGATTACACTGCAATGTGGTATGTGCTATGACAGAGAATGTACAAAATGCCAGAGAGCAGCAAATTAGAGAGACACCTCACTCAGCATGGTACGAGGTTAGATGTCCTGATTCTGAGTTTATCATAGTCATGACACAGATGTCAAGGTCTGAAAAGCCAAGGGCCTTTCACAACTCTCAAACTTTTGCCGATATCCTTAGGAACCAAGTAAGACATCTGCCAAAGTACAAGCCAGCTCTTCAGTAAATGAATACGTTATGCAAAAATGAAAAATCATTAAAAAAAATACACAAAGGAATATGAATGGCTGGGTTCACATATAATGAAATCAAGAGCAAAAAATATTACCTTTCCCCAAAGAAAAACTAGTTATCAGTGCCCAATATATAACCATTCACTATTAATAAAAACCCTATTTGACCTATTTAACCTCTCTTCATCCTTCAGATTTGGGCTCAAGCATCACTTTCTTGGGGACACATTCCCTATCCTTCCTGACTAGGTCCCACCTCCTTCCTCAATCCCATCCCTGCATGATCAGCTCTTGGACCACCAAGGCCTCCCCCTCACAGCACTTACCATGGTTGTTATGGACATGTCTCCACATGATTATTGGATTAGTATCTATCTCACCTCCCAGCCATAAGCTTCACAAGGGCAGGGGCACTGTAAGTTCACTACTGTATTCCTATCATCCAGCAGAGGTGCTGGTGCAACCAGGCGCTGAACACAGATCTGTCCAATGAATAACTGAGGCAAGCAGTCCACACAAATCAGCACGTGCATACCACGTGAGCAAAGAATTCCAAACATTCTGAAAAGATTTCAAGGGAGAAGGGAAAAAAAATGGTTAACAGGTCAATTAAGTTAATCAGAGGTCCTACTAATAGGGACTTGCAAAAAATAAAAACTAACTACAATCACAAAACCAAAGTAATGAAAAATTAATCATAATATATTGACACTTTATAAAAACTGGCCTTTTGGGTTCAGAAATACAGAGGCTAACTGTCCAAAAGGCAGGGGGAAAAAAAATAAAATAGACATCGAGAATGAAGAATAAAATAGTCTAATTAGTTCGGTATTATCAAATAGGCTTCACTTTTCAAAATGATGTCTAAAACTCACACAATGGAAACACATTTTATATAAGACAGTCTATACTAGATCAAATTATTCTAATTTCTTTACATTGAGAACAAACAATTCCAAGATATCTTTTTAAAGATACATTTCCACCTCCAGGGATCATTATCATTTTAAAAAGAAAGAGTAGAATCTAGTTTACTGTACTGAGCTATTTAACACTTATTCTAACATAGGACACACAGGTTAAATACGGATCATCTGATCATACTCCCTGACATGTTTTAACAGAAAATAAATATTTTCTTTAACTAGCTGTTAGGCCCCACAAAAACTAGCGAGCCAGGAGGGATCTAATGGCCTGCTTGACATGATTGCTGAATGACTGATAGCTTCAAGCATTCACCCTAGCAGTTGAAATCAATTAATCACTCATTGTAACTGGAGCAGAATATAATTAACTATGTTTGCTTGACTGGTTCAAGTATAATTCCACTAAAATCACTAAAAAAAAAACCCATTAGGAATATAGGCCATTATCAGGAATTGTTGCTAAAATAAAAACAGTAATGAATGAGCGTCTATATGTACTTAATTCACGTTTTTAAAAATTTTTTAAGAAAATGCTGAATACAGGCACAGGTAGAGAAAACAGTATAATGAGTCCCCAAGGGGCCGTCACCCAGCTTCAACAATTACCAACTCACGGTTAGTCTCGTTTTCAGCTTTACTCCCATACCCTACCCAACTGCAGCTCGCAATTTTTTTTTTTTTAAATATCGGCTGTATAGCCTTCTATTTTATTTTATTATTTTTTTTTTTTTTTTGGCTGCGTTGGGTCTTCGTTGCTGCGCCCGGGCTTTCTCTAGTTGCAGCGAGCAGGGGTTAAACTCTTCCTTGCGGTGCGCGGCCTTCTCATTGTGGTGGCTTCTCTTGTTGCAGAGCATGGACTCTGGGCGCGTGGGCTTCAGTAGTTTCAGCTTGCGGGCTCTAGAGCGTAGGCTCAGCAGTTGTGGTGCACGGGCTTAGTTGCTCCGCGGCATGTGGGATCTTCCTGGACCAGGGCTCGAACCCTTGTCACCTGCATTAGCAGGTGGATTCTCAACCACTGCGCCACCAGGGAAGCCCTGCAATTTTTTTTTAAGCAAACCTAAACACAGTATCATTTCACTTTTAGGTCTTCAGCGTGCATCTCTAAAAGGGCTCCTTTTAAAAATGTAACCATGATACCATTATCACACCTCAAGATAATTGCAAAAATCCTTAAAATCATCATATATCCAGTTAGTTTTCCTATTTCCTCATTTTTCATTATTTCTATCAGGATCCAAATAAATCCATAGGTTGTATTGGCAGATAAATCTCAAGTCTCTCTTAATCCATCTTTTTCTTTTTTCCTTGCAAGTCAGTTGTTGAAGAAACAGGGTCATTTGTCCTGTAGTTTTCCAGTCTGGGCTTTGCTGATTGAAGCCTTTGTGGTATCATTTAACGTGTCCCTTTATTTCCTGTGTTTCTAGTACAGAGGCAGTTAGACCCGGAGGCTTGACCAGGATCAGATCGGACTTTTGGCAGGACTGCTTCAGAAGTGGCACGCGTGTCTCTGTTAGGAAGCACAAATTATTGGACTGCTGTCTCTTTGTGAGGTTAGCAGCCACTGCTGCTTGTTGTCTGGGTCCATTAATCATTGTTGGGTACAATGGTGATATTGTATCACTCCTCTTTATTACCTGGAATATTTCTTTAAGAGCATATTCCAAAGGTAACTAGGATTTTGTAAACTATCATTATTAACTCACAGAGTAAAACAGCTTTGGCCTGTGGAAACTTCTTCAAGAGGCCTCCTTCAAGTGGCTTCTCTTGTTGCAAAGCACGGGCTCTAGGCGTGTGGGCTTCAGTAGTTGCAGCATGCAGGCTCAGTAGTTGTGGCGCACGGGCTTAGCTGCTCCACCGCATGTGGGATCTTCCCAGACCAGGGCTCTAACCCGTGTCTCCTGCATTGGCAGGCGGATTCTTAACCACTATGCCACCAGGGAAGCCCCTAGAAAATCTTTAACCCACTTTTAATTCCACTTTTAGTAATTTATTTTATCATCAGACTTAGGATTTTCCTTAAAGGTTTAAAATAATGAACAATCTGAAAACCTAAATATCCAAACAAGAGGGAATTGGTTAATTTTTAAAATGTATAATACATCCATAGAATGAAATATTTACAGTCATTAAAATGATGCAGATACACTATCAATGCATTGTTAAATAAGAAAGGTGCACAGAAAAAAGTCTTAAAGACTATATCCCAAAATGGTAACAATGCAAACTGGGCTGTTCTCATGTTTCCACTGGCTGGTTTAGGATTTGGCTACTTGTCCATCTGCTTTCCAGTCTCCAAAATGTTGTTATCTTCTCTTCGATATTTCTTATCCTTGTTGGATATGCTGTTTTCTTTCCCCAGTCACTATGATTTTACCAGAGATTTTAGGAAAGAGCAGAAGCTAATAAATATTTTCCTCAACCCTCCATTTTTACCTAGTATCATGTTGCTTTTCATAGGAGAGAACAGATACTCTGAAGAGCTTATCAATTACAAAATATATGAATTTCTACTGAAAATAGTGCATACATGTATGTACCTAAGACACACAAACAAGACAGTAATACAGAATACAAGGGTTCATTCACTTGTATCCTAATAATGTAAAGGGTTGGATACAGAAATGATAGTGGGAAAACTAAAACTGGTAATAAACAGAAAAAGTGATTCAAATGGAAGCTGTTTTCAATAAAGAACATAAAACCAGAAATGCTGAAACTGAAGCTGAGCTCTGTGGGGCAAACTAATTATCCTTTCTGTTACTTAGAAGTCAAAAGTGTTTTTCAGGAAACTACAATTTCCTGCGACTTTAGTGACTTCTCTAGAGAAAAACTGTCCCTGGCAGCTGCTTTTAAACTATATCCAACTTGCTCTCTAGTTTTGGGAGACCCTGACTCTTTAAATCTGAATAAAGAACATCACTTCTTATACCCCTGAAGATGGGCTGTCCAGTTCTGTAATGGACCTACTACACTGACCCTCTTGTACTTTCGATTAGAAATACTTAGGAAATTAAAAGCCTTCCCAAGCACATGCACCCACAATTGCACAGCTGCCAAGGACACTAATCTAATCCCATCTTTGGAGAAATAATAATCATTAGGTCTTAAAATGTACAGGCCACAGGGACTGAAATAAGAACTCGAGAGTAGTCTGCTCAATTTGGAGAAATCTTCAGTTTTCACTAGTCTGTGAATATAACAAAAGTGAAGTACCTCAAAGCACAAACTGCTGAAGACACCTCAGAAAACAAGACTTATCAGATAAAGCTGCCATTCCCTAAAAGAAGTCCTTCCCAAAACTGTATATTGCCTGACACTATGGAGAACACTAGTCCAGAAACTGTAATAATTTATTCTATTGCTGATTTAATCTAAACAAAATTTAAATATTCAATTGTAAGTAAAAATAATAAATTTGCAATCATCTGAATCAATATCGATGGTTTCATAAACAAACATAATTAAACATAATATACATTTTGAGGTTTCCAAATTAAAGTAACTAAAAAGTATTGCATATTTTTACTCATTTAACAAATACTACTTATTTAAGCTGGCCTCAATATATTTAATAAATAACTAAATAACTTGGGTTTGGGGCAGATTGTTCTGTGCAGGGCACCACTCTGGGCTTACAATTCTTTTTCTAGGTAAGACTGAAATATCAAGTCTCTTCTTATTTGCTATGAATTTGACAAAGCAGGAAAACGTGGCTCAAATTTTTTAAATACACATCATCAAACTAGACTTTTAAAATAAATGAGGTACTTAGCATTCAAAACTTTGCAAAATATATATAAGACCAGTTTCCAAAATGACTCAGCTCTTCTGCTAAGACAGACACGTTTAAGCACTTTGAATATTGATTAGAAATAATGTAAAGCAGTTGAGACTGTTTTTCAAATGTTCATTGTGTGTAGAAAGAGATATCTAATAATAAAATTTTTACATGAAGTCTTAATTAGGAATAAAGATATCTGTACTTGTGTGGGAAGAGACCATCCTTTCTGCTTAACAATCTCTCTCATTTAGTAAGGACAAGCTGCCTTGCTGGAAGCTTCTTTTGATAGTCCTCAGAGTTCAAAGAGTATGAAACCTTCAAGACGATTTCATCAAGTCTATTTATTAATGCATTTCAAGTTTCAAAAAACCTTACATCTTTGCACAATACTTTATTTTTTGCAATTTTTAGTAAAAATTTCCAAAGTGAACAAAAAGATACTGTATAAAACACAGTGGACATTAAACTGACAGTAGTATTAGATCTCATTTGTCTTGATCCTTTTGTTTTACCACATCTTGATTTGCAGTGGAAAGAGTTCAGTGCACGCATCTCTTTTCAGAAAACATTTAACTTAGACTCAAAATAAAATGGGGCAGTATGTACCTGCCAAAACCCTACCACAGGATAACATTACAAGCAAAAAATGTACATGTTCCAAAGTCTACCACACTCAAGAAGTTACTAATAACTCTTGCAGAGTAAAAGTCACCATTTTAGAAATGCAAACCCACTTCCAACCTTTGCACAGTCCGAAAACAAAGGCATTTAAATGATTTAAAAGCAATTACATATATATCTACCTACCTGTTTGTTTAGAATTATTTATAGTCTATCTGGGGTTTCATGTACAAAATTCGTCTCTAAATCATGTACAAAAAGCTGTATTTTGAAAAAAGTCACCACATACTGTACAAGTTTACAAGGAAGAGATCCCATTATTTTCTCTAGCATTTTTGGCCTTGCTGGCTTGCGTCACATTATGAGAATGATTGTGTAAACCTTATACTCTTAAGAAAAAAAGAAAAAAGAAAAAAAGCCAAACACAAATCTTTTCAACTTTCCCTAAATCTGCCTCCTATGTGAAGCCAGGAAAATCATAGCTGTTTACTTCTAATTTAAGTGATGTAGCTGGAAAACAAGAAGCAATAAATATGTCACAAGCTTAAAGTTTTTTTGTAATGCCCCCTTCCATTCCTGCATAGCAATAAGCCTGTTAATACATTAAATGCTTTTGCCTTCTTTCTTTAAAAAGCCAATTATTTACACCTGTTTAAAAAATAAATTTGGAATGGGACATTGTGCTGTTTCACCTTCATTGCAGTTAAAATAGTTTAGGGAAAAAAAATGTCAGAAGGCCTAGCTACAATTTTAACTACTGGTTGAGCAAATCACTCTTCTTTAGTGGTTACCAATGATCAGTGATGATATGCTGAAAACGCTGTTCAAATATTTTGATAAAATAAGAGACACAGCTTTTCTTTTCCGTATCAGACAAAACCAAAACATAATTAGCATACAAATAAGAGGCTGCAAATAAAAAGAATCATTTCACTGACATAATTGCTACCAAACATGAATAAAACTTCACCTATCACTTCAAAAATGGAATTGAATTAGAAAGCTTAAAATAAGTAAGTGGAAATCAGACATTTACATAAAGAACTAAGCCTGAAGTAGTAGTATGCTGCATATGTCCAGTTTGCACTTAACTGTGTTCTTCAGCATCGTCACTCTTGTGCTCTTAGCAGCCATTTGATAAAACAAAATGAATATCAGAACCAACTCCATCACAAGGAAAAGGTAAACTGATTCTCGTTTCAAAACTGCCTGTGTAAAGCATTACAGAATCCTGGACCACTAAATACCACCATTCTCTGTTATCCTGAGTATGTCAATTAAACAGTAATTTTTCATTAAGAGCGGAAAAATTTTATAATACAAAGAAACATCCATATTGCAATTTCTGTTTACAATTGCACACAGAAGTACAGTGTACGTAAGAAATACATGTCTGCATATAACAAGGTATGTACATTGGCAAGTGATGTCTCCAATGTTGAGGTGGTCGAGCCTCCTAGCCTTGATTGGCAGTTGAAAAAAATATATATATTTCAATTTGTGATAAAAGTTTATCGAGAGCCAAGTTTGCCTGCAAGTGAAGAAAATGCAGCAACGAAGAACAGGGAACACGGGGCACATAATAATATTCTAAGACTTTGTGCCATTAGGTTAAAAATATCTGTCCATAAGAAAATTGGGTTCCTTTTTCACATCCCACCCCCAAATTGGAATTTTCAGGCTTTAAAATTTAAGTAATTCCACCTGATCTGAGGACATGATCTCTTGCCATTTTTTTCTTCAACTGTTATTTGTGAGGGTTTAGTTTGGGGATGATGATTTAATAGGTTTCTCTTTGGAGTGAAGTTTTCCCATTGTAGGCACTAGGAAGAACCAAGGCAAAAGCTGAGTTAACGTCTCATGTGTCCCATCTGATAACTCTCCCGGGGCCTCTGACGCTGGGGTTGCTGAATGGGCTGGGGAGGTCTCCTCCTCTTTAAAGTGCCTGTGCGTCACAAACAAAAGCAAGAGAGATTTACCATGAGCTTTTTAATCTTTAAAAACAAAGCTGCCATTTCAGTTTAAAAAAAAAAAAGGGGGGGAAAGAAAAAAGGTTCTAGATCAGCATTGTCCAAAACAAATATAATATGAGCCGTATATGTAAGTTTCTATTTTCTGGTAACCACAGTGAAAAAAGTTAGAGAAACAGGTAAAATAATTTTAATAATATTTTTATTTCATTTAACCCAATATAGTCAAAATACTATCATTTCAAGATGTAATCAATATAAAGAATCATTAATGAAATATTTCATTTTTTAAATACTAAGTCTTCAGAGTCTGTATATATTTTATATTTACAATACATCTCAGTTGAGACTAGCCATATTTCAAGTGCTTAACAGCTACAACTATTAGATTAATATGGGTCTGAGGATAGACTCCATGAGGAAGAAATTGCTGGGTGTCTTCGAGCAAATGACTTAGCCTCTCTGAAACTCAGATGACTAACAAGTCTGTACAATAGCGATAATAACTAACTCAGATAGTCTGTTGTGAGGATTATATGATAATTCACGAAGAAGTGCTCAACATTTTTTGAGAGCGTTCAATAAACAGTTAAGAGCTGGAAAATCCTTAAAATGAAATTAAAAGAATTGCATCATTAAATGAGGCCATAATTGGTAATGTATCTAAAAAGTGTCACTTGGCCCTTGGAAATCCCTAAGAAACTGACATCAGTTCCAGAGTGCTAACTTGCTAATTTACAAAAAGCAATGACATCAAAATCAAATTTCCTTTGATTCCCACCAAGATACTGTCCCAGCATGACCACTGACCTCTCTTGCCTTAAGATAGGTAAATATAGGGGAACAACTGAGGGAAAATGGAGAAAATTATAAGAAACCCCTAACTTTAAAGAACTTTGTGTAGGGCAGTGGATTTGGCCTGAGGCAAGAGGCTTCAATGAGAAGTGAGTGGGGGGGGGCAGGAGAGGGAACTACTGCCATTTACCTCGGGCCTTGGGACAGTGTTGTCCCACACCTACTTCGCAGGTGTCCTGAGGGGAGCGTGGAAGCGACACCTACCTTGGGGAGGGGGTGGGAGAGACAGGTGGGGGCCTAAACAACCCACAGCAGTCGCTTCCTTACCCTCCTTCTCCAAATCCCATGGTCTAAAGAGGGTATCTCCTCCCAGCCCTGTCTCCCTGATAGGTAAAGGGTGGTGGAGACAAAACCTTAGGAGTTGTTTTCAGAGATGGAGAATAACTATGGTTGTTTGGTGACTGAAGCCTCTACACTACGACTCTCCCACAGACTGGAACTTGTATTTCCCCATAAGCATCATCCCTAGGGAAAATGACTTTACGTGCCAGAAAATATTTCAAGAGCACGAACGTTAAAAACCATAACTGAAGAATCGCTATTAGAATAGAAAGAACAATCATTTAGAAGTAGTCTATCATAATAAAACCAAAAAGGGAAGATTTTTGGATTTTTTTTTAAAGGATATATTAGCATTAGCAAAGGATATATTAGCAATTTTTTAAAAGGATATATTAGCATTAAATCGGCAGCCATAAGCTAGACTGGGTTGATTAAAAAAAACAAAAAAACACACACTTAAAAATCAACTACATAATTCATCCAATAATTCCATTCTCAAGGAGAAAGTATTATATATTAGTTACTTAAGACTCATTTATAATTCAGTTCTACTTGCTAAATGGTTCTGAGTAATAAAAATATTGCTCAAATTGTCTTACCTGGAAGAGGTTTAGGAGGAGGCAACTTTGGATTACTACTTGGAGTATGAACACTGCATATCTTAATAAAACCGGCCATTAACATGATCAGGGCAATTCCCATAAGTAATACTGCCCACCAATAAGCCTAGAAATAAACAGATTTTTCCACTGAAAAAACTATAAAATATTTTAGAGTATTTTATATTATATTAAATATACAATAGGATATATTACATTTTAATTTTTAAAGAACATCTGTTCATTGGGAGTTGTAGATATCATGTAAAAGCACATATATATTAATCTCTAAATAAAAAGTACAAAGGAGAAAACAAAAATCACCCATAATTTCACTTCCTAGAGGAAACCACTCAATCTTATTTTCATTTCAGCCTCTTTTCTATATAACTATGTTTGTCATACTCAGAAAAACACACGTGCAAAACTGGGGTCATCCTGCATATAGTTTATATTGCATTTTCCCATGTTACTAAATATTTTCTGATTTAAATACTTCCTTCCCTTCTTTTACCTGTTACTCTTACAGACTTTGCTTTTTATACTATCCAGTGACTTAGAAAGTATATAACTTGCTTTAAATTCTACTAGATAGATTTTTAAAATATTCTTTAACCTATATTTTTTTCTAATCATCAAAGCTAAGACTGAAATTCTATCTTTTTTGAGACCCCTCTTTCCTGTTTCTCTATTTCATTTGGAACTTGAGTCCCAGACTACTGTTATTAAATTATTCCTATACAATGTATCTTAGTTCTCATTTTATATATATATATATATATATATATATATATAATATCTATTACATATATACTCACTTATTTAAAGGTTAACTGTCTTCTTTAATATGAAAAGTGGAAGGATACACACATTCTAGAAGCAGGTAAAGTTTACCTCTAAGAAGGTACTAAAAAATTTCATTTCCAACTTAAGTCAAACTAAATCAATTAGCCAAACAAAGAACCTTCAAAAACTACTGACATAATCTTATTTATAGAAAAATTACTGTTGCCATTCTTAATAAATTTAAGTCTATTTTGCAATTCAAAATATTCAATTTTTGTCTTAAGATAGCATGTACTAATAAACATCATACAAAATAGTAACAACTAGAAAACTATGAACCTTATATTGGCTTATGCAGATTGCTATAATACATATATAGTTATTGCTAATTATTGCCAATAAAACTCCCATTTAAGAAGCGCTTCTCGGATCTGGGGCCTTAAAACCAGCAGTCTACTACTTCTATACTGTTTTCTTTATCCAGCAGTGACAATATAATTAAAGAAACAGAAGCTGAAATAAAAATGAATGTTGTGGTAAAATACCCCAAGCCACTTTCCCCGTGTGTGCATAAAGCCTTTCATATATATACATATAAACATATCAATTTAATTTTGAAAGAATCCCAAACTTATAGAAAAGTTCCAAGTACAGTACAAAGAAGTTTGTAAAATCTGGAACCATCTGAGAGTAAACTGCTACCATGATGTCCTGTTACACTTGAACAATTCAGCATATAGTTCCTGCAACTTAAGGGGGTTTTCCTAGATAATCATAACAAAATCAGGAAATTGGCATTGTTACATCACTACCATTTAATCCTCAGACCTCCTCATTCAAGTTTTGCCATATGTCCCAATACCACCCGATTCAGAACTGTGCTGCGTTTACCAGCTGTGTTTCTTTAGTCCCCCGCAATCTGGAAACAATCCACAGTCTTCCCTTAGCTTATATAACTTGACACTTTTGAAGATTACAGGTCAGTTATTTTGCATTGGAATGTCCCTCAATTGGGGTTTCTCAGATGTTTCTTTATTATTAGATTCAGGTCATACATCTTTAGTAAGAATATCTCAGAAGTGATGCTGTATTCTTCTCATTGCATCCAACCAGGTGACACATGACTTTGATCTCATTACTAAGGACGTTAACTGGATCACTTGATCAAGGTGTTAACTGCCAAACTTTACCAAAAAGATACTCTTCTCTTTTGTAGTCAATGAGTATTTTGTATGGACATAATTTAGAACTAGATAAATATTTTATTCTTCATAAAACTTTAAATTTATTCCCTCATGATTTCCTATTTTCCTTAATGGGTTATAATCCATTACTATCATTATTGTGTCTTCTGGGCATGTCCTCACCATTCTTTGAGCACTTCAGCTGGCACAAGGAGTTCCAGGTTCATCTTGTTCTTTCCCTGCCCCAGCACTGGAATCAGTCATTTCTCCAAGGAGCCCTAGTTCCTTTAAAAACTGGCCCTCCTAAGCAGACACCCTCCTCACAATACTTGTACTCTGACATCACAAGCCAGTCACCCCTCCACAGGGTTCAAAGGGCACCCTGCCCTGTGCCAGTACAGCTCCCCTCACCAGGCATGGATGCCTTGCTTGGCCTCACCTAATTGCCTTTAGGAATGAAGTGTTCAAGAAAGGAGAGAGCAAGGGGTGATGCAAGTCAGCCTTACTGCCGAAAGATTTATCTTTAAAGAGAAGCTACAAATCTGAATTTTTACATGAAATCTGTTTTTAAATGCTAACAACTCATTCAAAATTTCTAAAAACAACAGGTAGACCATACAAGACACATTTGCTGGGCGGAATCTGGCTTGGAAACCACAGCTTACAATCTACTTTTCAGAAGCCATTTCTTGCATCCTACTGAGATTGCCAGATAGTTTTCTAAAACTTTCTTTTGGTTTCTGTAGAAAATAATTTTCAGAGCACTGCTCTTCCCTGTGAGTCTTTAGGTTAATATTCCCTTTCCCTTGTTAAATAAATTTCCCACAGGCTCCTGTTGTTTTTCCTGTTTTATTCATCCTCAAATAACAGACCTGCTATTTATCAAAAAAAAGGCAGGGTTTAAGTCCTGTCCTCAGTCTGTCAACTCAGGTGCTGGCTGATTCCTCTTTTCATTTCTGCCTACTGTCACATGCAGAACTATATGCACAGCTTTTGTCATGTTCCAAGCATCCAGAGGCCTTTTAAATGTGGCATTCAATGAAGTTAAGACCTTCTCCTACCTCTCCTGTCTTCAACTCTGACACTCTGACCCAGTAAAATCATTAAGAACCCAAATCACCAGCTTGTACTGCTACAAGTACTCTTCCTGCTCTATACCAGTGGTTCTCAACCTCGGCTACACATTAGAATCGCCTGGAAACTCAGATACCTGGACGAAATCCCAGGCTCCAGTAGGGTAGGGGTGGGATCCTGACATCAGCAGTTTTGTTAAAGCTGCCACATGATTCCACTATGCAGCCAAGACTGAGAACTACTGGTCTCTACCAAGGGTCAGCAAACTTTTTCTATAAAGAGCCCAACAACTAACATTTTAGGCTTTGTGGGCCATATGGTCCTGGTCAAAAAAATTCATTTCTGCCACTGTAGTACAAAAGCAGCCATAGATAAGACACAACACAGGTGAATGTGGTTGTGTTCCAGTAAAACATTACTTACAATTCAGTGTTCTGGTGGAGGGCCCAGGGAACTGCATTTTAAACAAGCATGCCCTTGACTAGGATGCAGATGAGTGCTTCTTACTCAGTGTAGATATGCTGGCATTGTGGTACAGGACCATTCTGAGCAATGCAGGAAGTTTAGCATACATGGCCCTTATCCATCAAATGCCAGTAGAGTCCCTCAGTTACTCTGACAACTACTGGTAATTTCCAAATACCCTCTGGAAAGGCAGGATCACCTCTAATGTGATCCACTTTATAAGCACAAAGGGCCAAGGGTCTTCCTACTACCTTCAGGCTGGTGGGCTCGTTCTGTTATGGGAGACGCCCTTCCATTCCTGACGTTCACTATATTCTCGAACACATTTCCTTCCTTCTAGTCTTCCACATGGTCATCAGTGTTACAACTACTTAAAACACAGAACTATGTCATTCCTCTATGTAAAACCGTTCTTCAAAAGCTTCCCACTGGGCTTCCCTGGTGGCGCAGTGGTTGAGAATCTGCCTGCCGATGCAGGGGACGCTGGTTCGAGCCCTGGTCTGGGAAGATCCCACATGCCGCGGAGCAACTAGACCCGTGCGCCACAACTACTGAGCCTGCGCATCTGGAGCCTGTGCTCCGCAACAAGAGAGGCCGCGATAGGGAGAGGCCCGTGCACCGCGATGAAGAGTGGTCCCTGCTCACCGCAACTGGAGAAAGCCCTCACACAGAAACGAAGACCCAACGCAGCCATAAATAAAAAAAAAAAGCTTCCCACCAAAGATCTCCACGATAAATCATTAAGTGGGAGAGAGATAAAAAAACAGAGCACACAATGAATTGCGGCCCAGTAAATATATGATTCCACTTGTCTTTTTAAAATATATTTTCTTGTAAAAATACAGTTTCTGAAAAATATATAAGAAACTCGTCTTGAGAGGACTGGGCTCCAGGGAAAAAAGGCGGCTTACTTTTCAACATATTACTTTGTCAATTAAAAAAAAAAAGGATAATCACACTTTTCAAAAGGATAAAAGTGAAAAAAAATTTTATTTAAAATATTTCTTATGTCTGTGACTATTTCAGCTGCTCTCTCTTCATAAAACATCCACCTGTCCCCCTACTTACTAGTCCTTAAGAACTTAGCTTTGGTATCACATCCTTAAAGAAGCCTTGTCCAAATAGGTTCTCCTATTTCCTGTGAAAACATGATGCAGAACTGAAAATATGTTTCTATGTGCTTATCCTCTCTATCCCAAACTGGACTGCAAGCGTTTTGAATTTATATTCTATAAACTCAGTATATACTCTACCAAAAAGTACCTGTTGGACTAGTTATTACACGTGAGTCATTACTCCAAATACTGACTTATCGAAACACTTCTCATTTATAATATTTATTTATTGTATCTAGATTGCACGCACGCACAAATAATGCAAAAGGTTCTTACAACAGAGGACATAAAAAATTATGGTTTGACACCCCTTCTAATGCCAGTTTTTCAGTACCTATACAGTTTTAAATAGAGATGCAAGTAGTATGGCAGTAACAAAAGCAGACTGGAGAGAGGAAGCCTGAATTTAACAGTGGTTATAACTTTGTAGAAAACAAAGGTCAAAAGGACTGAGTCCCAGCTGAGATCAACAGACATTTACGAAAATGTGGCACCCAGGTCCTTGAGAATTTCCAGTCCCTTCTAGCAGTGTTCCTGGTCTTCCTCTAAAATCTTCCAGGATATATACCTATATACCTCAAAAGCCCAAAGCTGAGATGTTTTCGTGACAATGATAGTAGCTCTCAGAAATAGAATGTCGCAGTGGATAGAAGATAGCAAGGAAAAACCAAACAAAACAATAGTGCATTTGAGAGTGTTAGTAAATATGGTCACCTTTGGTAGACAAGATTTTTTAAAATGCCCCCTTCAAGAGAGAATTATCAGAGAGTGGTAAATGCTAAATGACATGTTTTCTCATATACTATAAAATCTGGAAAAAGAATACCAACCAGGCTAACAAGTGCAATGTATGTGTTTCATCTCAGAAAAGAGATCACAGTTTGTCCACCTGTTAAGAGTCTGAAATAAAAGAGAGCTGTCATTCATTCAACAGGCATTTAATGAATGTAAATTACGAGTCAAGCTCTTGTCTTTCATAGATACAAGGGTGTTAAGTGAAACTTCAGAGACAAAGACATCCAAAAGTTTAAAAAACAGCTTAGAAGTTAACAAGTACTAAATCAAGTCTGAGAAAATAATTCTACATAAGAAACAGATAGATGATGTTCAATACATCCACTTATATGGCCAAAAGAACACAAAGTAGAAAAATTAAGTAAAAATGACAAAAATGAAAGGTCAAAATTTGCCAGTCTAATTTATTATGTTCTAATTACAGTAGTTTTTTATTTAATAATCTAAATAAACAAAAAGGACCTATAGGCTAACAAAACAATAAAACAGGTTTCACTCAAAAAACTGTGAGGGGGAAGGGGCAAGACAAGCCATCAAGTCTCTTCAGACATAAGATAATCTTAGCTGATTTTAAAGTGATAACAACTCTCAGTCACAGCAAACACGCTCTAGACTTCCGGGTAGTCACAAGACCATGTGGGACCCACAGTCCCTGGTCAGGATACTGATTATGCCATCCTGCAGGGGCAGAAAGCATCCCTTCATCCTTCAGAAGATACCATTGTCTGGACTCTGACTAAATGTTCTTTTATCCTTCAACACTCCACGCACCACCCCTCTCGAAAGCAACTGGCTACTAATCTTCTTGTTACTTTATACTTAGCCTGGGCAAGCAGGTTAAAATACCACTGAGAGATACCAGAAAACATTACAACTTCAAAGTTAGGATAATATGTATGATTTTTTCTTTTCCATATAAGTTATGACATAGTAATCTGCTTCATTCATCTAGCAAACACATACTGACTCCTTACCATATGCTAAGCCCTGTGACAATACTGCATCTTTGTTGTTAAAGTTTCGGTAGTGATATCTATGAGGCCTATTCTACTAGGCAACAAAGAACTCTGGAGGTCCACAACCACCTTCCATTTTCAACACAGCAGGAAGACAAAGTAGAAAATTTCTGTTACAAGTCTTTTAAAAAGGAGTCATTACACTGCAGAGACTAAAAATGCTTCCCAAACTTTAGCACGCACCATCACATACCGACTCAGGGGTCCACGTGGGACCTACCTGATCATTTGCATTTTTATCAAGTTCCCAGGTGCTGCTGATGCTGCTGGTCAGGGGACTACACTTTGAGATCCACTGGTCTAGATTAGGGCTTGGCAGACACTTCCTATCAAAGGCCAGACAAATATTTTAGGCTTTATGGGGCCAAGCAGTCTCTGCTGCAACTATTCACAGTGCAAAAGCAGCCATAAGCAATATATAACTGAATAGGCATGGCCATGTTCTGATAAATCACTACTTATGGACACTGAAATTTGAATTTCATATAATTTTCAGAAGAATATATTTTTTAAAATTAATTATGGCCATTAGTTCCGTTATGGTAATATTCTTTTTTTTTTTTAATAAATTTATTTTATTTATTTATTTTTGGCTGTGTTGGGTCTTCGTTGCTATGCGCAGACTTTCTCTAGTTGCGGCAAGCGGGGGGCTACACTTTGTTGCAGTGCACGGGCTTCTCATTGCAGTGGCTTCTCTCATTGCGGAGCACCGGCTCTAGGCGTGCAGGCTTCAGTAGTTGTGGTGCACTGGCTTAGTTGTTCCGCTGCATGTGGGCTCTTCCAGGACCAGGGCTCGAAGCCATGTCCCCTGCATTGGCAGGAGGATTCTTAACCACTGCACCACCAGGGAAGTCCCCAGAATAATATTTTGATTTTTTTCAACTACTTATACACGTGAAACCATTCTTAGCTGTAAGCCATACAAAAATAGGCAGTGGGCTAAATTTGGCTCATGAGCCATAGTTTGCCAACCCCTGTTCTACATGAATGGTTGGTTCTCAATCCCAGTTGCTCATCAGAATTGAGAGTTGGGAGCTTTGAAATGACCCAAACACTTTATACTCCATCCCCAGAGATTCTGACTTAATTGGTCTAAGCCCTTAGGTGATTCTCATGTACAATATGAATAAAGGTCAGGTAAGTTTGGAAAATGAAGTTAAAAAGATTTTTTTATCATGGGGCTTCTCACAATATTATCACAAATCTCTAAGAGGGGACTATAGTATGCAATATTTTCCAGATTCCTTTGACCACCAAACCTATGGATCTAGTGTTCTGTGAAGCACTTGGAAACACTGCTCTAAATCTTTCATAAAGAACACCAGATACTTACCTAGGTTCATAAAATTACAGCAAAATAAGAGAGAAGAAATTAATTTAAAAATGAGAAACATAGTTGACTCTTGTCAAAATAATAATAAAAAGATGAACTCCTGATAAAACTGAACAAATTAAAAAGAAAAAAGCCACAAACTAACAGGCAATTATTTTAAAGTGTGGGGTAAATACAGTGATAGATTTGGAAAAAATCAAGGTCAAAGATGGTTTCCTATGTCAAACTTAACACAAAAGGTGCAAAAAATGTGAACACATCAGTAACTATGGAAGAAAATGAAGAAGAATTACCAATGTACCCATTTAATGAAAAGGAGACAGTGGTACAGGGTCTTAACAGATTTACTGGTGAATGCTCTCCAACTTTTCAAGAACTAGGTGACCCCTTGATAAATCCAAAGGCTGTTTATCATTATCTCCTGGCGAGACACACAGTAGGCACTCAGCCTACATTCAAACATTACTGTCAAAAACAACTTTTCCCCAGAAAAGAAAGTAAAAGTCTTTATTACATCATTTCCATGGTGCCTACAGCAGTCAGTAACTCATGCCCTGAACTATTAAACTGTTAAGGTTCTTCCCACTCTACCCTGAGATGCCATAGTATACTGTGGAAAGGAGACAAAAGAGCCACGAGGTACCAATGGAAAGGAAAGTCAGTGAAACTAACCCATCATCCCTTTCACAGCTTCTTACCAGAGCAAACTACTAACCTACATTACTAACTAGAAGGACACTTTCCTTATACACGATGAAAGACCAGTGTAACAAAATGAACTCTGCCATGCAAGTGAACTCTGCAAGTAACACAAATGAGACAAATAACTTGTAAGGAAGTGGCTGTTGTTTATCTTACTGTTTGATCTGATTAGTGCCCACAAATGCGGCAACAGCCTAACAGTACTCTTCCGGCATTATGGACCATGCTATTTGAAAGGGTGGCATGTGAATGTCAACACTGATTTAAAATAACAATGTTCTATACCCATTTAAGGCAAATCTGCATAAACCTAAAAGTGCCTGATTAATCAGCTCCAGAGCACAAGACTTCACATTGCTACAATTCATTGTAAGAAGCATTTCACAAAATCCTCAAATCTAAAATATGAAAAAAGCTTTTAAAAACACTTTAACTAAAAAGATCATTTCTATTAAATATTTTAAAATAGGAATGAGTTTTTGAAATTGTAAATAAAATGAATCAAAATTAAATATAATGGAGAAAAGTGGAAAAATATTATTTTTAGATGATATGATTTACTATCTAGAAAACCTACAACATCTGGCACAACAACATAAACTCAGCAGAACATAACTCTGAGATTCCAATTATCAGATTTTTTTCTTTGAACACACTATTTCCCATAGTAGACAAGTATACTAGATCTCAACTTTTTATTAGAGATAATCAGAAAAAAAGAAAATAAGAACTGGATTTGAGTTGAAAACAGGGAAGTAAGGGAGCCAAGAAATGTAAGCTGCCCAAAGTCACAGAATTATCAAACGTCAGAAGGATGATCTGATCCTCGTGTAATTCCAAGCCTGTACCCTTTTCACTTTACCATAGTGCCAGAAGGCACCTTTAGGTGCTTTTTTTTTTGCGGTACGCAGGCCTCTCACCGCTGTGGCCTCTCCCACTGCGGAGCACAGGCTCCAGACGCACAGACTCAGCGGCCATGGCTCACGGGCCCAGCCACTCCACGGCATGCGGGATCCTTCCGGACCAGGGCACAAACCCGTGTCCCCTGCATTGGCAGGTGGACTCTCAACCACTGCGCCACGAGGGAAGCCCTAAAAATCACTCTTCAGATAAAATACAGTTGACCCTTGAACGTGGTGGGTTAATCATAGTTAGCCAACCATCTCCAAAGTCCTCTATATCCATGGTTCCTCCACACCGGCAGATTCAACCAACTCCACACTGTGTACTACTGTAGTATATACTATTGAAAAATATCTGCTTATAAGCAGACCCATGCAGTTCAACCCATGTTGTTCAAGGGTCAACTATAACTCCAGTATAAACAGAAAAGAAGTGATTTTCTCATAACAGGGGTGACCTCTAACCAAGTAAAATTATGATCAAATCATTTTAAGATAAGGTTTCTTTATAAATAAAAACTATACTTACCACAATCCATTCAGCAATGTTTTCATAGAGCTCTGGACTGAAAATTGCTTTTTTAAGCCTAGCTAGAGGACCATCAGCATCTACTAATCTGCACCGCATGAAAACATCACAGTAGCCTCTAAAATCATTGCATGGGGATCCAGGTTGCAGGGTGATGGTTCGACCAAGGAAGTACTTGTTCCACTGCACAGACCCTGTACTGGCACAGGTTGCTGGCTCCACTGCAAAAGAAGTGTCAAATATAAGTTGAACATCAGATTTCCTATCGGGCTAGCTCGGGAGAGAGGGAGGAAAGGAAGAAACTGCCTAAAATCATCACCATGACATGTTATATAGACTTTCATTAGTTAGACTAGATAACACCACTGGTAATTCACCTTAAACATTACAGCATAAACAAACAACCAGCAACTCCTGACTTAGTGCCTACAATGGCTTTAAATCCTTCTAACAGTATTTATATTAATTATTGTAAAAACGCTGGCAGGTTTTGTCTAGTTTATCATTTTAAAAACACTGTAGGGACCATAATACTAGAAACACAATTCTATACTACATTTTAAAATTTCTCAAGAGGATCAGTTCAGCTGGAAATTATCTGTTCCAACTGTATATCAAAGTTTAACACTTAAAATTTAGGAGAAAATAAGGTTTTTGAAACAGATTTTATACTCTTGCATTTTAAAAGCCTTACTCTTCTTCATACAGCAGACATGGCATAATTCCTTATCATCTTTGCCATCAGAACTGGCACAGGTGCACTCCTCCAAGCCATATTTCTCACAGATAGAACCTGCACATTGCTGAAAGAAAAATAAAAGACCAATTATTTAATCCCTATACAGTCAAACCTCTTGTTGACAATAGCAGACAGAGACACCTCCAATGCTAAAATAATTAAGTAGAAATACAAGTCGGGGGGCGGGGGAGAAGCATAGATTAGTATCAGAAATGGATGGTATAAACACATCTTAAAAAGAGTAAGTGCAGGGGCTTCCCTGGTGGCGCAGTGGTTGAGAGTCTGCCTGCCGATGCAGGGGACAAGGGTTCGTGCCCCGGTCTGGGAAGATCCCACATGCCACGGAGTGGCTGGGCCCGTGAGCCATGGCTGCTGAGCCTGCGCGTTCGGAGCCTGTGCTCCACAACGGGAGAAGCCACAACAGTGAGAGGCCCGTGTACCATAAAAAAAAAAAAAAGTAAGTGCAAATAAGATAGTAAATCTTTAAAGAAATGGTAACTTAAAAATCTAGACCAAACAAAAACAGAGAAGGAGATTAGATGAGCATCGACTTTATGTTGGTTATTATGGCTCCTTTATAAGAAGAGAAAAATGAAATTTTCCTCATGTAGAGGAAAGTGATTATTTAGCCAAGAAAGCTTTAAAGGCTTCACATTCAGAGGAAATAACTGAGAGTTCTTTTATTTAGAGTATTAAAATGTTAATTTATAAAACTTAAAAGAAATACAAAGTTACACGCCTAGTTACATAACTATTTTTCTCTAGAGAGTATCAAACGCATGCAGTAGAAAGATGAAAGACAAGTCAATAACTAATCAAATGCCACCAGGCACTTATGCCACATAATGCGTTCACAGCTTTGTGAGGAAATAGATAGGGACCGAGATTAATTACTTTATGCGGCTTTAAGTGGCAACAAACAATTATCCTGAAAAAGGTTTCATAAAACTAAATAAACAACATACAAATCAAATGCTCACCCCATTAATGCACACTTGTGTATGCCTATTACAGTCTGTAAAGTTTGGTTTAGGATCAGATGCTGGGCAGAGAGCTGTGATGCCATTACATATTCCTTCTTTTGCACAGTCTGAATCATCCCGACACTTCTCAGTTTTTGACTTGAATGCACACTGTGCTGTGCAACAGGGACCTTGACTTGGACTAGAAGAAACATTGAGGTGAGTAAAGAAAATCACTAGGATATTTCTATACATATAGATACAGTCCTAATTTTTAAATCATAAATTCTAAGTATGTTACTGTTAAGTCTTATTGGAATAAGAGGCTATTAAATTTCAACATTCTAATAAGTGCAGAAAAGTGATTAAGAATCTTGTTTTTATAATGAAGGCATACTATATTGAGCTTTCTTATTCTATTCTATTTGCCTATAGTAAAAGGTTATAATGGAAAATGGATTAAATATTAGGCAAGTCATCATTGTTTTTCATAGATACACATTAGTCAATTTATCAACTTTTCTCACATTTATACACTAAAATCAAACTAGGATACACAGAACATCCATTTTAAAAGTACTGCACAAACAATATTCTACTGCTTATATCTATCACTACCAAAATAATTTGGCAAGTGAAATAAAATTATATGACAACTAAGTTACAAGAGTGTATGGAATCCATACTATCTAAATATTTAAAGTTAAGATTCTAAAACTACTGACGAAAGTCACATTTTTAAAGTTAGGCATTAAATAATATGTATTTTATTGAGTGTCCTTTGCATGTCCTTTTTTAACACCCACCACACAAACTGCAATTACAAGTAGTTCAATCTGCCAACAACAGTGCCCTAAATACTACTACTCCAGAAAAATAAACCAACAACAAATAACAAAACCACATACATCTCCTAATCTCAGTTTGAAATCTGACATAACTGCCTTCAAGGTGACTTCCCAGGAACATTAACACTACTGGAATTAGCAAGGTACCTGCATTGCTTTCCAGGTTTCAGCTTGCATTTTTTCCCTTCCGGTTGGTTTGCATCATAGCAGCACTCGTCTTTACACTGGTCACTATAGCCGCAATCACATTCTTCACCTTGCTCTACCATTCCATTTCCACAAATAGGTTGGCCAGATTCTGAAGAAAATAAATAAGACAAAGTAAGCACTATATGCAACATTAATTTTATTTAAAATTTACAAACTCTTTAAAGCCGCAGAACAAAAGGAGAAAGGAAAATTTCGAAGAATAAGAAAAGTACAACAAACTAGGAATCTGGAAATTAGGAGATCTAATTATAACAGTGGCTTGGTCATTAACTAGCAATGTGGCCTTAGGCAAGTCACTTCCAGGTTTTGGGGCCTCAGTTTCTTAAGCTGTACAGTGAGGGAATTTGACCTGATGCTCCCTTCTAAGGTCCCTCACAGAAGTGGTAGCATTCTATTTAGGCCATGCCACACTGAGCTTTACTGAACAATGACTGTACTATTTATATTTTTAGCACATAAGTACAAAGTAAGTCAGTGTTTCATCAAGCAGAAAAAAATTAAACCTTTTCTGTTAGAAAATTTCAAACATACAAAGAAGTAGTAAAAGAATAAGTATAGTGAACTCCCATGTACCAATCACTTAGCTTTAGCAACTTCAACAATATGCTGTAAACAACTCCATCTAACATATTCAGCTGCTCTTAACAAATATCCCAAGATGAATCTAACAGATAAGGAGTTCTTTCTTTTTAAAATCTAACCATAATACCATTACACATCTAAAAAACTTAACAGTATGCTTAATAGCATCTAATAACCAATCCATGTTCAATTTTCTTCAATTACCTCTTTACATTAGTTTATTTGAACCAAGTTTCACACAAGCTTCCCCCAACCCCTCTCCCCATGGTTGCTTTTGGTTGACATGTATCTTAAGTTCTTTTAATATGTAACAGATTCCGTCCCCTCTTTTTATTTTTACACTATTGTTAAAGAAATTGGGTCATTTTATTTTATGGAATTTCCCACATTCTATTTGGCTGACTGTATCCTGGTCAATTAGTAAATTCTTTTTGTAATGTACATTAGTTTTGCTTGTCAGCTAGACCAAGCTCCTTAAGGGAAGAACCATGTATTATTTACACATTTTTTATTTCCAGAGTCTAACAATATTGGGTCAAATCTTAGTTCATTAAGGTTAGGCTGTCTGGTCTAAGCATAGTGAATAATTTCAGAAAGATTTTTAGTCTCTTTTTAAAAATTCTTTGATTTTGCCAGCGAAGTTTAAAATTGGAACAAGAATGCTACTCTTAGTAAGAACATAAAATCACTGAATTTCAGTATCTGCAGGGAAATGAAAAGAATCAAATGTCTTCATTTTAGAGAAAAGAAAACTAACTTTCACAGACTTTGTGACTTGCTGGAAACCATATGCCCCACTATGGACAAAACACAGTCTAAACCCAGGTCTTCTAGATCTAAAATCTGGTGCTCTTTTCTTCCTGTTATACCAAATCAATGTGGAAAACGGTTGTAGCACAGCCTTCAAACTGAGAACGGAGTGAGTGGAAGGGAACATATCTCAAGCACAGGAACCTAAAACAATGCACATCTGAATCAAAAATATTCTAGAAAGCCTAGCTTTATACTCAGAAACTTCATTCTTATCCTTGACCACATCAAACATTAAAGGAAATTTTAGAGGTAACTGAAGCTCCATCCCACTCTTTCCTTCTTCTTTTTCTTGGCCATGCCATGAGGCTTATGGGATCTCAGTTCCCCAACCAGGGATTGAACCCGGGACCATGGCAATGAAAGTGCCGAGTCCTAACCACTGGACTGACAGGGAATTCCCTCTCTCTTTCATTTTATAGCATCTCTTTTGTTCTCAAAAACTAGAAGCATGCACATGCAAATATATACTAAGTAAATAATAATGATTTTTCTAGTCTAGCAATAATAATTTTATAATTCATGTGACGTAATTTAGGAGAAAGGGAAAAACGATAGAAGTCAGAAAACCATTCATGCAATATTTACTACACATTAGTTTTCGTTTCATACAAAAATATTACTTCAAATCAGCTATTTGTTAACGCTTAAATACAAGGAAAAGGGGCTGTTTAAATACCAAAATTATAATACGTACATATTTCATGGTAATTTAAGAAACAAATTTCCTTCCCATAATACTAAAAAGCAATATGCTCATTTTTTCTATCTTATGTAAATGTTATTTCTTTCTTTATTTTTTTTAAATTGAAGTATAGATATTTTACAATGTGGTGTCAGTTTCAAGTGTACAACAAAGTGATTCAGTTATAGATACATAAATCTATGTAAATATTTCTTTTCCAGAATCTTTTCTATTATAGGTTATTACAAGATATTGAGTATAGTTCCCTGTGCTATACAGTAGGTCCTTGTTGTTTACCTATTTTATACATAGCAGTGTGTATATGTTAATCTCAAACTCCTAATTTATCTACCCCCCATGCCCTCGTCCCTGCTAACCCCTTTGGTAACCATAAATTTGTTTTATGTGTTTCTAAGTCCATTTCTGTTTTGTAAATAAGTTTATTTGTATCCTTTTTTTAGATTCCACATACAAGTGATATCTTATGATATTTGTCTTTCTCTGGTATTTGTCTATACTACAAAGCTACAGTAATCAAAACAGTATGGTACTGGCACAAAAATAGACATATAGGTCAATGGGACAGGATAGAAAACCCAGAAATAAACCCATGCACTTATGGTCAGTTAATCTACGACAAAGGAAACAAGAATATACAATGGAGAAAAGACTGTCTCTTCAAAAAGTAGTACTGGGAAAACTGGACAGATACATGTAAAGGAATAAAATTAGAACATTCTCTAACTCCACATACAAAAATAAACTCAAAATGGATTAAAACCTAAATATAAGAATAGATACTACAAAACTCCTAGAGGAAAACATAGGCAGAACACTCTTTGACATAAATTGCAGCAGTATTTTTTTGGATCTGTCTCCTAGAGTAATGGAAATAAAAACAAAAATAAACCAATGGGACCTAATTAAACTTAATAGCTTTTGCACAGCAAAGGAAAACATAAACAAAACGAAAAGATAACCTGCAGACTGGGAGAAAATATTTGCAAACAATGCTACTGACAAGGTATTTAATTTCCAAAATATAAACAGCTCATACAGCTTAATGTCAAAAAACCCCACAAACAACCCAATCAAAAAACGGGCAGAAGACCTAAATAGACATTTCTCCAAAGAAGACATACAGATAGCCAACAGGCACATGAAAAGATGCTTAATATTGCTAATTATTAGAGAAATACAAATCAAAACTACAATGAGGTATCACCTCACAGCAGTCAGAATGGCCATCATTAAAAAGTCTACAAATAAGTGCTGGAGAGGGTACAGAGAAAAAAGAATCCTCCTACACTCTTGGTGGGAATGTAAAGTGGTGCAGCCACTATGGAGAACACTATGGAGATTCCTTAAAAACTAAAACCATATGATCTTGCAATCCCATTCCTGGGCATATATCTGGAGAAAACTCTCATTCAAAACGATACATGCAACCCCAATGTTCACTGCAGCACTATTTACAAGAGCCAAGACATATAAACAACCTAAATGTCCATTAGCAGATGAATGGATAAAGAAGATGTGGTGTGTATACACACACACACACACACACACACACACACACACACACACACACACACACTAACACACACAATGGAATATTACTCAGCCGTAAAAAAAGAATGAAATAATGCCATTTGCAGCAACATGGATAGACCTAGAGATTATCATATTAAGTGACGTCAGACAGAGAAAGACAAGTATGCTCTTTTTTTTTTTTTGCGGTACGCGGGCCTCTCACTGCTGTGGCCTCTCCCGTTGCGGAGCACAGGCTCCAGATGCGCAGGCTCAGCGGCCATGGCTCACGGGCCCAGCCGCTCCGCAGCATGTGGGATCTTCCCGGACTGGGGCACAAACCCGTGTCCCCTGCAGCGGCAGGCGGACTCTCAACCACTGCACCACCAGGGAAGCCCCAAATATGCTCATTTTTAAAGTCATTTTCAATCAGTAAGTTTATTGTGAAAACCCAGTTTACAGATGAAAAATCTATGTGTCACTTCTACACTAAGAAGATTTAGAAAAACTACCACTGAACAACAGTAACAAAAATGATAACATCAATGTAATTTTAATCTGCCCTTTTAAAAGAAAAAGAAGGCTTTATAAGAAAAAGTCAATCAATAAAAGTAAAAATTGATCATTTGAACATCATCAAAATTTAACTTTTGCTCTGGGAAAGACTGTGAAGAGGGTGAAAAGACAAGCTACAGACAGGAAGAAAATATATGCAGACCAATATCTGACAAGTGACTAGCATCTAGACTATATAAAGAACCCTCAAAACTCAACAGAAAAAACAAAAACAAAAAAACTCAATGGCCAAGAAACATGGACATTTCACCAAAGAAGATATACATATGGCAAAAAAGCATATGAAAAGATATTCAATGTCATTAATCATCAGAAAAATACAAAGTAAGCTACAATGAAATACCACTATATACCTATCACAATGGATAAAATAAAAATACCCAAAGCTGACAAGGATAGAGAGAAATGAGATCACTCATACACTGATGGTGGGAATATAAAATAGTACAGCCTTCTAGAGAACAGTTTGGCAGTTTCATATAAATAAAAACAAACAACGGCTACATTGATCCATCAGTTGGATTTGGAGGCATTTATCACAGAGAAATGAAAACTTATATTCACATGAAAAGCCTGTTGATAGCTGCTTTATTCATAACTGCCAAAAACTGAAGACAACCCAAATATCCTTTAATAGAAAAATCGTTAAACTGTAGTACACACATACCACCTGCAATAAAAAGGAACAAACTAGTGATGCAGGCAAACAATTTGGATTAATTTCCAAGGAATCATGCTGAGTGAAAAATCCCAAAGGTTACACACTGTATGATTCCATTTATATAACATTTTTGAAGTGACAAAATTTTAGAAATGGAGAATAGTGGGGCAGGTGAAGGGACACCAGGAGGGAGGTGAGTGTGGTTATAAAAGGACAACGCCAAGAGTTACTTGTGGTGGGACTTCCCTGGTGGCGCAATGGTTAAGAATCCGCCTGTCAATGCAGGAGACACGGGTTCGATCCCTGGTCTGGGAAGATCCCACATGCCATAAAGCAACTAAGCCCGTGTGCCACAACTACTGAGCCTGTGCTCTAGAGCCCACAAACCACAACTACTGAGCCTGTGCACCACAACTACTGAAGCCCGTGCATCCTAGAACCTGCATGCCACAACTACTGAGCCCAGGCGCCTAGAGCTCATGTTCCACAACAAGAGAAGCCACTGAAATGAGAAGCCCACGCATCACAACAAAGAGTAGTTCCCACTCACCACAACTAGAGAAAAGCCCGCGCACAGAAACAAAGACCCCACACAGCCAAAAAAAGAATTAAAAAAAAAAGAATTACTTGTGGTGATGGAACTATTCTTTATCATGGCTGTGGTGATGGGCACATAAACCTACCCATGATAAAACTGTATAGAACTAAACACACACACAGAGAAATGACGACAGGAAAAACTGGGGAAATCTGAGTAAGATCTGTGGGCTGTATCAATGTCAATATCCTTGCTATATGTAATAGTGTATTGATACTATACAGTTTTGCAAGATGTTACCACTGGGGGGAACTGGATGAAGGGTATATGGACTCTCCATTATTTCTTACAACTGCATGTGAATTATCTCTGTATAAATTTCAATTAAAAACAAAAGGCCATAGTGTTATGTCAATTATACCTCAAAAAAAAAAAATGCAGGGCTTCCCTGGTGGCGCAGTGGTTAAGAATCTGCCTGCCAATGCAGGGGACATGGGTTTGAGTGCTGATCCAGGAAGATTCCACATGTCACGGAGCAACTAAGCCCGTGAGCCAAAACTACTGAGCCTGCGCTCTAGAGCCCGCGAGCCGCAACTACTGAGCCCATGTGCCACAACTGCTGAAGCCTGCATGCCTAGAGCCCATGCTCTGCAACAAGAGAAGCCACCGCAATGAGAAGACCACACACCACAACAAAGAGTAGTCCCCTGCTCATCGCAACTAGAAAAGCCTGTGTGCAGCAACAAAGACCCAATGCAGCCAAAAATCAATAAATAAAATAAATAAATTTATTTTTAAAAATGCAGCTAAAAAAATGAAAGGCTGTGCTTATCTGGAAACCTTCCTCAATTCTTTCTCCTTTGCTGCCATATGTTTAACTCATCTATAAGAGCGTTGTTTATGTGCAATATGAGCAGGCCTCAGTGTTTGCCTTCAAGTAACTTAAAATCTTGTAAAATAGGACAAGGACCCCCAAAAACATAATACAAGGTAGAATATTTAGAACATATTAAATGCCCGAGAGGCATAACAGATGAATGGATAAACAAAATGTGGTATATCCATATAATGGAATATTATTCGACCATAAAAAAGAATGGCATTCTGATACATGCTGCAACTTGTATGAATCTTGGAAATTTTATGCTAAGTGAAATAAACCAGATACAAAAGCATTATCCCATTTATATGAGGTACCTAGAATAGGCAAAGTCACAGAGACACAAAATAGATTAGAGGTTACTAGGGGCTGGGGAGAGAAAGAAATAGGAGTTATTGCTTAATGGTTACTGAATTTCTATTTGGAGTGATTTTAAAAGTTTGAAAATGGAAAAGCAGTGATGGTTGCCTAACACTGTAAATGTACTTAATGCTACTGAATTGTACACTTAAAATTAGTTTAAATATAAATTTTATGTTATATATATATTTTACCACAGTAAGAAAAAAATTCATAGCAACTTTATTCATATTAACCCAAACCTAAAAAGCCCAAGTGTTCCATTCAATAGGAGAGTGGATAAGCAAACTGTGATATATTCATATAATGCACTTCTATTCAGTGGGGAAAAAAAATGGTACAAAATACTAATAATGAATCTCAAAATAGTATGCTGAGTGAAAGCAGCCTTCCACAAATGGGTGCAAACTGTATGATTCCAATTATATGAAATAAAATAAGCAAAATTTATCTATGGAGAAATAAATCAGAATAATGGTTGCAGGAGGAGTGCAAAGATTGATGGGGAAAGGAAATGAAAGAACTTTGTGGGGTGACAGAAATGTTGTACATCTTCACAGGTGCTTAGGTTACACAGGTAAATGTATTTGTCAAAGCTCATCAAATGGTGGACTTAATATTTGTATATGGCGGGCTTCCCTGGTGGCACAGTGGTTGAGAGTCCGCCTGCCGATGCAGGGGACGCGGGTTCGTACCCCGGTCCGGGAGGATCCCAGATGCTGCGGAGCGGCTGGGCCCGTGGGCCATGGCCGTTGCGCCTGCGCGTCTGGGGCCTGTGCTCCACAACGGGAGAGGCCACGGCACTGAGAGGCCCACGTATTGCAAAAAAAAAAAAAAAAAAAAAGATTTGTATATTGCACTTATGTGAAAAACAAAAACACCACAAACAATATTGAACTTTACTTAAATTGAACTCTGCTTATGTAGGCTAAACTGTTTATGACTGAAGTATACTGATATCCACAATGCACTTTAAATTTCAACAAAAAAATATGGATTGAGAGATGAAGAGATTGACAAGTGTGATAAAGCAAATGTATTAAAGTGCTAACAACTGTAAAATATAGGTGGTGGGCACATACTAGGTGTTTACTATATAATTCTTTCAACTTTTCTGAATGTTTCAAAATATTCATAATAAAATGCTGGGAAAATATACATACCAACAAAACAGTTGTTTCTCTTCTTCTCAAGAACTTGACTTATATTTCTAATACTACAGAGTGAGAATTTATTGTTGTTAAGTTTGTCCCCAGATGTTGCTCTTGCATACATGATGTAATTGCCGTTTTCTTTTTGTCCTAAATTCTTAGATTCTCCTGGAGTGCACTCTGTTCCAGAATCATGCTGTCAAAAAGAATATAGAGTTACATAAACAGGAAGTAAAATAAGGTTTTCAGGTCATCTGATTAAATGTAATTTTCTCATCAGAAGAAAAATGGAAGCTTATGGACTCTCCTTTAGAGTAGATCTTACAATTATTTTAGACTGTGAAAAGGAAAATAATTTGCTCTTTTAGGGGTCACTGTCTCAGAAGGGAAGAAAAAAATCAATGAAGGTATAACTGCAATGGATACCTTTTTTATTTTTATTTCTTTTTTTGAAATTTACGTAAATCTTTGACACATTCTGCAATTACTTCTTTTAGTTGAATTCCCAGTGGTAGAGTTAGTGAGTTAAAAGGTCAAATATTTTAAAGGTCTTGATACATACTGCCAAACTGCCTGACAAAAGGGCCATATTAATTTACATTATATAACCACATGGATCAAGATTTCAATAGGCAGAAATGGGAAGGAATTGGCTTCCTGGCAGAAGTAAAGTTTTTTAAAATGACTTAATTTGACAGGGAAGAAGAAATAACACTGGAATTACACTTAGACCCAAATTATGGAAAATGCTAAGATAAGGAAATTGTATTAGCAATATCATCAGGTATTAGAAGTAAGGTTGTGAACAGAAGTGACATGATCAGACCGATTAGAACTATACCTAGGGCTTCCCTGGTGGCACAGTGGTTAAGAATCCACCTACCAGTGCAAGGGACATGGGTTCAAGCCCTGGCCCAGGAAGATCCCACATGCCGCGGAGGAACTAAGCCTGTGCGCCACAACTACTGAGCCTGTGCTCAAGAGCCCACAGGCCACAACTACTGAGCCCACGTGTCACAACTACTGAAGACAGTGTGCCTAGAGCCCATGCTCCTCAACAAGAGAAGCCACTGCAATGAGAAGCCCATGCACTGCAACGAAGAGTAGCCTCAGCTCACCACAACTAGAGAAAGCCCGAGTGCAGCAACGAAGACCCAACACAGCCAAAACTAAAACCAAATAAATTAATTTAAAAAAAAAAAAGAAAGAACTATACCTAGACAAAGATTCATCTGCTCAGAGTCAATACATTAAGACTTTCATACCGAGAAACCGGAACTTGTCTCATTTATGATTACAATTCCCCACAACAAAGTTTATAAAGTGGTTAACAGCAGGTGTGCAATAAACATTTAGGATAGGATAAATAAATATAAGGGATAGAATGAACCACTCAAAGAGAAAGTAACATTGTCATAATACAGATACATGACAGGAGAGGTAAAGACAGATTTTAGATAAAGATGTCAAGGGAGACAGGCTCAGGAGTTCATGGTCTGGCTGATCTCACTATTAAATTACTTAATACATATTTACTAAGTACTGACTATCTATATGTATGGTATCATGAACAACATACACAAAGGGATGAGGTGTATTTGAGCATGACAGAATCATTATAAGTAGTCTGGTATGATAGGAAAAGATAGCAAGGTAGGCAAAAAAATGTGAACCAATTTATCCATTCAACAATAAGCAAAAAGTAATATTACATTAATGTCTTAAAAACACCTCTCCGGCACAGGCAGAAGACAGATTAGAAGGGAAGTGAAAAGAGAACAAACTAGATATCCTACTCCAAGTATGGCCCACAGACCAGCAGCAGCAGCAGCATCCCATGGGAGAAGGCAGACACTCAGGCCCGACCAAAGGCCCACTGAAATGGAATCTATACTGTAAGATCCTCAGTAATTTGTATGCACATTAAACTTTGAGAGACCCTAGACTAACGAACAGAAGAGTAGTTGGAAGGGTATGAAAATCCCCTGGTAAGGGTTGGATGAAGGTGACTGGGAGAGTCGAGGACATTTAACTGCCCTTGAAAATGCAAATTAACAAGAGTTCTCTGCTCATCTCTAAAACTTCAATTACTCTTTTTAGAAAATATCACAAAAGCAGGCAAGAGGTAGAGCAATTCAACGCATTTTAAGTACTTTATCCAAGAGTACTGATAATAATCTATCGTTTTCTGATCGGAATTAGAAGAAAGACTTGCAACTTAGTGAGAGGGTACTTATATTTTACAAACTGGGGGAACATTAGATAAGAGCATTTGAGAATTTTAAGCTATGATATTACAGTTTTTTTCTAAACTCATAAAAATTTCCATTTTTACAAGTGATAAGGTACAAGTAAATGAATTTATATGCAGTTTTCAAATGAAATTTTCCCAAACTTGTTATTTTAATAAACCCCACCAAAATCACAAAGACAGAATATCTTTCAGTATTTTGTATTTCCATGTGTATTAATCTTCAGTACACTTGAAAATCAATTCAATGAACTGGGTATTAAATGATACCAAAGAACTGCTCATTTTGTCAGGTATCATAACCACATGGTGGTTATGGAAGAAAATGTCTGATTTTTTAAGAGATGCATACTGAAATGTGGAAGGGGGAATGAATTTGATTCTAACACCTTACGAAGAAAAAGAAAGAAACACAGAAAGAAGATGTGGCAAAATCCTGATGATCGTTCAATCTGAATCAGAGGTTGGCAAATCGCAGCCCACAGCCTGTTTTTATATGGCCTAAGCTAAGAATGGTTTTTCCATGTTTAAAAGATTGTAGGGCTTCCCTGGTGGCACAGTGGTTGAGAGTCCGCCTGCCAATGCAGGGGACACGGGTTCGTGCCCCGGTCCAGGAAGATCCCACATGCCGCAGAGTGGCTGGGCCTGTGAGCCATGGCTGCTGAGCCTGCGTGTCCAGAGCCTGTGCTCCGCAACGGGAGAGGCCACAACAGTGAGAGGCCCGTGTACCACCAAAAAATAAAAAAATAAAATAAATAAAATAAAATAAAATAAAAGATTGTAAAAAGAAAAACAACAACAAAGAAAAATATGCAACAGAGACTAAATATTGTCCCCCACACCTATTATGTTTACTAGTAGACCATGGAAAAAGTTTGCTGACACCTGTCCTGGATATGAACGGAAGACTTTGCCGTACTATTTGTCTCTACTTTTATATATGTTACAAAGTTTTCATACCGAAAGATTTTAAAAGAACAGTCTCATTCCACAGTAGAGAGAGACAAATCTAGTAAACCCCAATGCTTTAAAAGAAACCAAACAAGAACCCAACAATTTGCTAACATTCAAAATGTACTTTAAGCAATGAAAAGTGATTCTCATTAAATAAATATTTGAATGAATCATGTGCCAGGAACTATTTTTTTTAATTTTTTTAAAAAATTAAGTTTTTTATTTTTGGCTATGTTGGGTCTTCGTTGCTACACGTGGGCTTTCTCTAGTTGCAGCGAGCGGGGGCAACTCTTCGTTGTGGTGCGCGGACTTCTCACTGCGGTGGCTTCTCTCGTTGCGGAGCATGGGCTCTAGGTGCGCGGGCTTCAGTAATTGTGGCGCACGGGCTTAGTTGCTCCGCAGCATGTGGGATCTTCCTGGACAAGAGCTCGAACCCGTGACCCCTGCGTTGGCAGCCAGATTCTTAACAACTGCGCCACCAGGGAAGTCCCCCAGGCACTATTCTAAGGTCAGGGGACACAGAAGTGAATGAAACAGACAAAATTCCTTGCTTTCATAGAATTCTGGCACTGTTGTGCTTATTTTCTTATTTTAATTACAAATATTCTATCTTCCTCCTTTTCAGTATTATGGTCAAGTACATTACTGTGTTCTGACATATAAAAACTAAACATTCATGTGTACTTGTTTTCACTGTAAACAACAACAAAAATTAACGTGAAAGATTAGTAACTTTTAAAAAATGTAATAATTAAGCAATACTTACTGGAGATCCAAAGTTATGTCCAACTTCATGAGCAAATGTAATGTGAGAGACTTTGGGGGGTACATGAGACCCATAGTTCTGAACAGTAATAATTCCAGTGTTTAAAGACTTCTTCTTACCATCTGAATAAAGCTTACTTTTTTCACATATTCCTCCAGAGCTTCCTAAGTCAAAACAAAATATGGCTAAAATTAGCACCTATTTCCCCCCAAATAATTTTCTAATATATGCTGTATTAACTTGAAACATTTTATATGTATTTTGAGTCCAAAACTGGTACACATGTATATCAAATACTCAAAAGTTTCTTTGGTCCAAGGTTAGGAAGTCATTTCAAATAAAAGTTTTAATGGCACACATATATTCCCAGGGTTGAATACAAAGTCCTTATAAAATGTTCCTCTTCATAATCAAAATGTCCTCCAATTTTTCTCCCATTAATTTAGCAAAACAAATATTTAAGAGTCTGTTCAATTTAAATATTTCAGCATTTACACTGGGTCAAATCCTACACCTCTTCATCTTATAAAAAAAAAACAAACAAAATAACAACTTACATTTAAGTTAAATGAAAGTTGAACAAAATATTCTCAAAGAGATTCTGAGAAAGTCACTGCTACCAATAATAGCAGTGATGCACAAGAGTATGTGATTCACTATCCTGAGAGGCAACATACAATGTATTCTTTAAAAAAGAAAAGAATTAGTGGTCGCACAGGCTGGGGGTAGGGGAAACAGAGACTGATAGAGGTACAAACTTACAGTTATAAGAAGAGTAAGGTCTGAGGATCTAATGTGTAACACATGATGGCTACAGTTGATAACACAGTATTGTATAAATGAAATTTGCCAAGAGAATAGAACTTAAACATTCTCACACATACACAAAAAGGAAAAAGGTAAATATGTGAGGTGATGGGTGTATTAATTAACTTGGTAGGGGGAATCCTTTCACAATATACAAATACCAAATCATCACACTGTGCACTTTAAATATCTTACAATTTTATTTGTCAATTATATATCTCTCAATAAAGCTTAAAAAAAAGGAAAAAATATGTCAGTGGGTAAAAAAAAGGGAGGAGGGAATGAAGGAGAGAAGGTGGGAAGGGAGAGAAAGCAAATGTGGCAAAATGTTAACTGATTAATCTATCAGGAGTTCACTGTATACTACTCTTGCAACCTTTGGCAAGTTTGAATTTTTTTTCAAAATAGGTTCAAAAAACTGAATTATGATTTTCCAACATGTCTTGAGGATGCTTGCAAATTTTAAAAGAAAAATCTTCATTTTTACTTATATGATACATATTAAATCATTTTGTAGTTCACCTGTTCGTTTATAGTTCCTGAACGTCAGAGCTTAATACCAAAATGAAAGTGCTTTCACATCTAAAGGCAGTTAATTTAAGAAATTAGAAAAAGAACAACAGCAAATCAGAAACTGGCTGGCCAATCATCGCCTTTATGTACACTAAACTGAGAAGACCACAGTACTTTAAATAACTATTAAAGACTTTCAGTGAGAACTTCTTTGGTTTACATTCAGATTTAAGAGGTTACTCTATTTAATTATTTTAATTAAAATATCACATGGATTAGGATATTCTGATAACTGATCAAATTATTTCAAATTAGCTTTCTACTACATACAAAGTTACAACAAAGTTATTAAACCATTTTTAAAAGTCTAACATTTATAATCCCTGATGAAGCGTATAATAGAAAGCAATTCAAAAAAAATGTACACAAATGGCATGACACTACAATTGCTGCCTTGTTCCTTTTAATATTAGAAAGTACATAGCAACAAATCATAAATTTAATGACTATTAGGATACAATTTAAGAAGGTGAAATGATAATGTGCTTTCACAGAAAACTAAGCTGAAAGGCTAAGTCATATGCAGATTTTAACCAGCAAAGGACTGAGAACCTCTACATTTAAAACTTACTACATCTTCTACACCAAAAACTGGATAGAAAGAAAACAGCAAATGATTTATGAATATTTAATATATTCTCTTAAGCTACCTCTACTTTTGAGTCCTCAGCCTTGAGTCCTAAGAACTGTTATCATTATTTCTAAAAACTAGAAAAGACAGAAATAAGCACTCTGTATGTAATAATTACAGTCTATATATTACAGTTTTAAACAAATAGTAAATTAATATACTGCCTCATCGAAGATCTGTCATATGCAAATTGGTCCAATGCAGTACTGGCAAACTTGAATTAAGCATAGAAGACTCCATGCTGCAAATCTTTGTCAGTTTAAAAAAAAATGTAAATAGCATATATTAAAAACTCTGATAATATACCTTCTGTATTTTTAAGGTCTATCTAATTTAAAGGAAGATCATACATAAACTTGAGTGTACTCTTCTGAAATATAGTCTTTATAATTCATATCTTGTTCAACATCTTAACTGCTTTTGGTTTTAATAACTATTGTTTATTTGGAAAGTTTATTACTTGCTACACAGACTAATAGCATATGTTGGAATAATTCAGTTATACAGGAAGAAGTAAAATACTATGTCTAATATTATAAGTTATGGTTTAACTTTTTAAATACTGCAACCACTTTTGATATGCCAGAAACTCAATGATATCATAAATACCTATAGCTAAGCCATAACTCAAGTTCAGTAATTGCTTTACATTGTAAATTTAAGATTTTACTACATATAGTCATTACTGAAAAACAGAAATTATGTAATGAGAAGAATAAAATGTTTTTAATTTGAGTCAAAAGCAATTATTGATGGATGGATGACTCAGTGACCAACAAAGAAGTATGACATTTTTCTATCTACAGGATAGTCTGAAAGCTAGTCACAGAATATCAGTCGTAAACTTTAAAAAAGACTCCCCCAAAAGAAAAAAATTATAAAAACTACAGGGTAGTATAATACGTTGACAGAATCCATAAATAAAGTTTTGATGTGAGCAGGCCTAAATATCTAAAACAATAGTATCATGCTGACCATACAATATTAATCTGAGCAGTAATTTTGAAGCAGACGTTAGTACCACTCCCAGATAGGTTATTAGGAAATGTCTGAGGGTATTTCTTTATCTATCAAGTCTGGGGAGCAGTACTCACATGTAATGGGTAGGGACCGAAGATGTTAAACATCCTCCAAGGGACAATCCAGACCTGTACAAAATGTCAATATTAAGTGTCCTCTATTCTAATGATGTAATATTTTAATGACATAATTCTCCTAGCCTTTTAATTACACTTTCAAACAGGTTAAGAATGCGAGGAATATCAAGGAGAATGGCTCAAGATGGCAGAGTAGAGGACGTGTGCTCACTCCCTCTGGCGAGAGCACCAGAATCACAACTAACTGCTGAACAATCATGGACAGGAAGACACTGGAACTCACCAAAAAAGATACCCCACATCCAAAGACAAAGGAGAAGCCACAATGAGATGGTAGGAGGGGCACAATCACAGTAAAATCAAATCCCATAACTGCTGGGTGGGTGACTCACAAACTGGAGAACACTTATACCACAGAAGTCCACCCACTGCAGTGAACGTTCTGAGCCTCACGTGAGGCTTCCCAACCTGGGGGTCTGACACAACCTGGCGGTGCAGAAGGGCGTGGCACAATATATTTAAAGTGATGAAAGGGAAGGACCTACAACCAAGATTACTCTACCCGGCAAGGATCTTATCCAGGTTTGATGGAGAAATCAAAAGCTTTACAGACAAGCAAAAGCTAAGAGAATTCAGCACCACCAAACCAGCTCTAGAACAAATGCTAAAGGAATTTCTCTAAGTGGGAAACACAAGAGAAGAAAAGGACCTACAAAAACAAACCCATAACAATTAAGAAAATGGTAACAGGAACATACATATCGATAATTACCTTAAACATAAATGGATTAAATGCTCCAACCAAAAGACATAGGCTCGCTGAATGGTTACAAAAACAAGACCCATATATATATGCTGTCTACAAGAGACCCACTTCAGACCTAGGGACACATACAGACTCAAAGTGAGGGGATGGAAAAAGATATTCCATGCAAATGAAAATCAAAAGAAAGCTGTAGTAGCAATACTCATATCAGATAAAATACATTTTAAAATAAAGAATGTTACAAGAGACAAGGAAGGACACTACATAATGATCAAGGGATCAATCCAAGAAGAAGATATAACAATGATAAATATATATGCACCCAACACAGGAGCACCTCAATACATAAGGCAACTGCTAACAGCTATAAAAGAGGAAATAGACAGTAACACAATAACAGTGGGGGACTTTAACACCTCACTTACACCAATGGACGGATCATCCCAACAGAAAATTAATAAGGAAACACAAGCTTTAAATGACACAATAGACCAGATAGATTTAATTGATATTAATAGGACATTCCATCCAAAAACAGCAGATTACACTTTCTTCTCAAGTGCACATGGAACATTCTCCAGGATAGATCACATCTTGGGTCACAAATCAAGCCTCAGCAAATTTAAGAAAATTGAAATCATATCAAGTATCTTTTCTGACCACAACGCTATGAGATTAGAAATCAGTTACAGGGAAAAAAATGCAAAAAACACAAACACATGGAGGTTAAACAATACGTTACTAAATAACCAAGAGATCACTGAAGAAATCAAAGAGGAAATCAAAAGATACCTAGAGACAACTTACAATGAAAACACAACGATCCAAAACCTATGGGATGCAACAAAAACAGTTCTAAGAGGGAAGTTTATAGCAATACAAGCCTACCTCAAGAAACAAGAGAAATCTCAAATAAACAATCTAACCTTAAACCTAAAGGAACTAGAGAAAGAACAAACAAAGCCCAAAGTTAGTAGAAGGAAAGAAATCATAAAGATCAGAGCAGAAATAAATGAAATAGAAACAAAGAAAACAATAGCAAAGATCAATAAAACTAAAAGCTGGTTTTTTGAGAAGAAAAACAAAACTGATAAACCTTTAGCCAGACTCATCAAGAAAAAGAGGGAGAGGACTCAAATCAATAAAATTAGAAATGAAAAAGGAGAAGTTACAACAGACACCACAGAAATACAAAGCATCCTAAGAGACTACCACAAGCAACTCTATGCCAATAAAATGGACAACTTGGAAGAAATGGACAAATTCTTAGAAAGGTGTAACCTTCCAAGACTGAACCAGGAAAATATGAACAGACCAATCACAAGTAATGAAACTGAAACTGTGATTAAAAATCTTCCAAAAAACAAAAGTCCAGGACCAGATGGTTTCACAGGTGAATTCTATCAAACGTTTAGAGAAGAGTGAACACCCATCATTATCAAACTCTTCCACAAACACTTCCAGAGGAAACACTCCCAAACTCCTTCTGAGGCCGCCATCACCCTGATACCAAAACCAGACAAAGATACTACAAAAAAAGAAAATTACAGACCAGTATCACTGGGGAATATAGATGCAAAAATCCTCAACAAAATACTAGCAAACAGAATCCAAAACACATTAAAAGGATCATACACCATGATCAAGTAGGATTTACCCCAGGAATGCAAGGATTCTTCAATATATGTAAATCAATCAATGTGATACACCATATTAACAAACTGAAGAATAAAAAGCATATAATCATCTCAATAGATGCAGAAAAAGCTTTTGACAAAATTCAACACCCATTTATGATAAAAACTCTCCAGAAAGTGGGCAGAGAGGGAACCTACCTCAACATAATAAAGGCCATATTTGACAAACCCACAGCAAAAATCACTCTCAATGGTGAAAAACTGTAAGTATTTCCTCTAAGATCAGGAATAAGACAAGGAAGTCCACTCTCGCCTCTATTATTCAACATAGTTTTGGAAGTCCTAGCCACGGCAATCAGAGAAGAAAAAGAAATAAAAGGAATACAAATTGGAAAAGAAGAAGTAAAGCTGTCACTGTTTGCAGATGACATGACACTGTACATAGAGAATCCTAAAGATGCCACCAGAAAACTACTAGAGCTAATCAATGAATTTGGTAAAGTAGCAGGATACAAAATTAATGCACAGAAATCTCTTGCATTCCTATACACTAAAGATGAAAAATCTGAAAGAGAAATTAAGGAAACACTCGCATTTACCACTGCAACAAAAAGAATAAAATATCTAGGAATAAACCTACCTAAGGAGACAAAAGACCTGTAGGCAGAAAACTATAAGACACCAATGAAAAAAATTAAAGATGAAACAGATGGAGACATATACCATGTTCTTGGATTCGAAGAATCAATATTGTGAAAATGACTATACTATCCAAAGCAATCTACAGATTCAATGCAATCCTTATCAAATTACCATTTTTTACAGAACTAGGATAAAATATCTTAAAATTTGTATGGAGACACAAAAGACCCGGAAAAGCCAAAGCAGTCTCAAGGGAAAAAAGGGAGCTGGAGGAATCAGACTCCCTGACTTCAGACTATACTACAAAGCTACGGTAATCAAGACAATATGGTATTGGCTCAAAAACATAAATATAAATCAATGGAACAGGATAGAAAGCCCAGAGATAAACCCACGCACCTATGGTCAACTAATCTATGACAAAGGAGGCAAGGACATACAATGGGGAAGAGACAGCCTCTTCAATAAGTGGTGCTGGGAAAACTGGACAGCTACATGTAAAACAATGAAATCAGAACACTCCTTAACACCATACACAAAAATAAACTCAAAATGGATTAGTGACCTAAATGTAAGACTGGATACTCTAAAATTCTTAGAGGAAAACATAGGAAGAACACTCCTTGACAGAAATCACAGCAAGATCTTTTTTGATCCATCTCCTAGAGTAATAGAAATAAAAATAAACAAATGGGACCTAATGAGACTTTAAAGCTTTTGCAAAGCAAAGGAAACTACAAATAAGATGAAAAGACAACCCTCAGAATGGGAGAAAATATTTGCAAACGAATCAATGGACAGAGGATTAATCTCCAAAATATATAAACAGCTCATGCAGCTCAATATTAAAAAAAAAAGCAAACCAATCAAAAAATGGGCAGAAGACCTAAATAGACATTTTTCCAAAGACGACATACAGATGGCCAAGAAGCACATGAAAAGCTTCTCAACATCACTAAGTATTACAGAAATGAAAATCAAAACTACAATGAGGTATCACCTCACACCAGTTAGAATGGGCATCACCAGAAAATCTACAAACAACAAATGCTGGAGAGGGTGTGGAGAAAAGGGAACCCTCTTGCAATGTTGGTGGGAATGTAAACTGATACAGCCACTATGGAGAACAGTATGGGGGCTCCTTAAAAAACTAAAAATAGAATTACCATACGACCCAGCAATCCCACTACTGGGCATATACCCTGAGAAAACCATAATTCAAAAAGAAACATGTACCCCAATGTTCACTGCAGCACTATTTACAATAGCCAGGTCATGGAAGCAACCTAAATGCCCATCGACAGACGAATGGATAAAGAAGATGTGGTACCTATATACAATGGAATATTACTCAGCCATAAAAAGGAATGAAGTTGGGTCATTTGTAGAGATGTGGATGGATCTAGAGACTGTCATACAGAGTGAAATAAGTCAGAAAGAAAAACAAATATCGTATGTTAATGCATATATGTGGAACCTAGAAAAATAGTACAGATGAACCAGTTTGCAGGGCAGAAACAGAGACACAGATGTAGAGAACAAATGTATGGACACCAAGGGGGGAAAGTGGTGGTGGGGTGGGTGGGTGTGTGTGTGTGATGAATTGGGAGATTGGGATTGACATGTATAAACTAATATGTATAAAATAGATAACTAATAAGAACCTGGCCTATAAAAAAATAAATAAAATAAAATTCAAAAAAAGAAGAATATCAACTAATTAAAGTAGAAGGAATGATAAAAAAAAAGAATTCGATAGGCTGTGGGTTATCTTGAGAACCTCACTTTGAGCTCTGCATGTGGTCAAATTCTAATACGTAAAATCAAACTAAAATTTCTAAACTAAGAAAAACAGGAGACAATTTCTACCAAATCAAATGTCTCAAAGAATGTTCTTTACAAATGGTCAGAGGAATACTGAATGGTTCAGGATTAGCTCTGGAGATGAACTCCAGAGCTAGCCTTTTCCAGTGACCTGGCAAAGTGAGACTATGTTCATTGGGTTAACTGATAACATTAAGAGGGATAATAGATGAGCAGAATGTGCCTTAATAAACCAAAAAATAAAGGCCCCTCAAAAAGCTGGTTAGGGGGCTTCCCTGGTGGCACAGTGGTTGAGAGTCCGCCTGCCGATGCAGGGGACACGTGTTCGTGCCCCAGTCTGGGAAGATCCCACATGCCGCGGAGCAGCTGGGCCCTTAAGCCGTGGCCGCTGAGCCTGCGCGTCCAGAGCCTGTGCTCCGCAACGGGGGAGACCACAACAGTGAGAGGCCCGCAGAGGCCCGCATACCGCAAAAAAAAAAAAGCTGGTTAGGGGTTTCCCTGGTGGCGCAATGGTTGGGAGTCCGCCTGCCGATGCAGGGGACGCGGGTGCGTGCCCTGATCCGGGAGGATCCCGCGTGCCGCGGAGCAGCTGGGCCCGTGAGCCATGGCCGCTGGGCCTGTGTGTCCGGAGCCTGTGCTCCGCAACGGGAGAGACCACAACAGTGAGAGGCCCGCGTACCACAAAAAAAAAAAAAAGAATCTACTTTGTTAAGGAACCAATGTTTCGGTCTCTAAAATAAGAGGCTACTACCTGCTTAACACAGAACTGTGTTTATATAAAGAGAAGTTTAGAGTTATCTTTCTAGATTCATATTCAAGACTATCTTTGTTTTGGAGACCAGACTCCTCCCTTTTGGGGGCTCCATTCTAGGCCCTGTATAATTTCAAATGGAAGCCTCCAAGTCATCCCAGCTCACAAGCTGTTTCTACTTATTATGGAGTTGGGGCAGGAGGTACTGTTTTTCTCATTGAGGTAACTGAAGGCAGTACCCAACCACAATAAGAAATATTAAAAGAACAAATAAAAAGTAGTATTAACAAGACTTAAAGACAAGAAACCTACTATTCAAATGTTTTAACCCTCATTGCTTTTCCCAGCTTAACTGTGTCAGTGAAGAGGACTACAGCGAATAATTTGAGTAACTATTCTGTGAAAATTAACACAACAGTATCAAAACAAAATCCTTTCCACTACCATATATTTGAATAGTGAAACAGCTGCAGAGTTAAATGATACAACAGAAATTAATTAGGCCAAATAAAAATGAAAAAGATTTAAAAAACAGTAAAATCACAAGCTGAACAGATCAGCTATAAAATGATATTTAAAAAAATAATGTAACAGCAAGCATTACGAAAATCTACATGCAGAAACATGAAGTATCAAAGGAAGGGCAAAGACAGAAGAAATTACAATGAAAAATAAACAAGCTGAAGCAAAATGATTTACCTGCATTTATAGAGACAGAACAGACAAGGACCCCATCTCCTAGTTCCCAAACCAGTGCTCTTCTAATTATGCCTTGACAATTACCCAAAATGATGCCTAAATAATACAGAGTAGTACTGTTTTATAACTCATCTCTCTTAAGAAAGAAGGAAATAGATTCCATCTCTGCTTAGATCCAGGAAACATTTCAACTTCTTCTTGGAAATGTCTTAGAAAGATAAAAGTAGGATGTTACATTATAATAATACCTAGTAAAATAACTACCAAATGCACAAAACCTGGAGTCAAAAGGTCCAGATTCTAGGTTCTGTGAGATACTGGGTTGTTGACAAAGTCTCTGAATCCAATCCACCTGTATAATGGAGGAAATACTACCTACACCTCATAACGGAACTGAATTAATCAGTAAGAGCAAATACATAAAGTTCCTTATAAAATAATAAAATGTAGGTGAAATAAACTCAGTTCAGGTAGTCTAAGGGCAAAGGGAAGTGAAGAAGAAAGCTGTCAAGGCAGGTATCTTATTCTAGAAAAAGTTGTGTCAAAGAAACAAAGATCCCTTCTCTTTGCCACTCTGGCCCCATTCTTCCTGCCGAGCCCCTCCCCAGAAGCTCTTAGAAAAAGGCTTCTGAGAGCTGGAGTTAGGGGTTTAACACAGAGTAAAGGAAGAGGGCATCAGATGAAGAACGCAATGACAAAAATACAAGTAACGTGGCCCATCATTTTCAATCCAGAACTGCTGCTTCAATAAAATAAGCACCGTTTCATAAAGTAAGTGGTCCAGATATCATAAACAACTAGAAAGAAAAACTAACTCTCCCCCCAAACCCATAACCCCAGTCCAATCATGAGAAAAACATCAAAAAGACTGCAACAGAGGGACATCCTACAACATTCCTGACCAATACTCCTCAAAATTGTCAAGGTTATAAAAAAACAAGAAAAGTCTGAGAAACCATCACAGCCAAGAATTAAAGAGGCATGACAATTAAACGTACTGTGGTATCCTGGACAAGATCTTGGAACAGAAGAAGGACCGTAGTAAAAACTAAAGAAATCTGAATAAACTATGGGCTGACTTTAGTTAACAATAATGTACCAGTATTGGTTGATTAATTATAACAAATGTACCATACTAACGTAAGCTGTTAATAATATAGGAAGGTAGTGGAGACGACTCTATCTGCTCATTTTTTTCTATAAATCTAAAACTGTTCTAAATATACAGTCTATTTTTTTTTTTTTTAAAGTAGACATGAGGATATCTGAAGTTTCAGGAAAATTTGACCAAGCTCTCTCAGGACCATTACATTCTTAATGAACAACAGTCTGGAGCTGAAAAGGCAAAATGGCAGAAAGTTTTTAGTCTGAGATCGTCCAATCATTTGCCCAGGAGACATCTTGTGAACAAAAATATTAAGATGGTGGTTTGCAGACTTTAGTATGTATCAGAAACACCTGGAGGGCCTCTTCAAACAAAGGCTGATGGGCTCCACACCTGGAGTTTCTGATCTAGTAGACCTGAGTGAGGCCCATGGATTTACATTTCTAACAAGTTCCCAGGTAATACAGATGCTGCTAGTCCATGGAGCACACTTCAAGAGCCACTATATTAATGGTAATATATAAAGAAAAATGAATCCCTGAGTTTCTATAGTACTTACTGATGATTAAGGAGAAGGGACTATAAACTATGTGATAAAATTATCCAACTAACCAAGGAGGGGAAAAGAAATTTCAGAATATAAAAGTTATAAAACGTGAATTATCATAGGAAAGAGTGAGTTGTACAATCTGCTGACAACGCAAGTAACACAAAACCAACACAGATCATTGTAAAGGACAAATATACAAAAATACTGCACTATGATATATGCAGCCTATGACATAAACTTGTACTTTAATGACATCATGAAATTGAGTACACTTTAAAATGTGGAAGAAAAACAAAAGCTTTGGAAACTAAAAAGGATATTCATTGCTGGCTTAAAAAAAAAGAGCAAGTATAAAAGCAAAAATACAGTATTAAAGATGTTAAATATGCATAACAAACCAAAGAATAAACTAAGAATAGAAAAGCCTGTCTTGCCCTGGATAAGGCAGAAGTTTATACTTTGAAAAAGATAGAAATTATGTATCAGAAGGAAAAACTGCTGTGTATAGCTCAGAAGGTGACAGACTACTGATCAAATTCTATATGGCAAAATTTATATTCAAGGAGTCCGGGATTCTTTCTACTCATCTTTCAATTCATCAATTTCTCTAAAGTAGGCTACTGAACTTACACTGTGACTCACAGACCCCCACCCCGACTGCAATGGCAAGGGGATTATCCCATCCAGGCTTTCTCAGTGACAGTAGCTTTCATGGCTAAGGCAGAGACCCCAGCGGAACGTGGGGCCATGCAGTCAAGCCAGTGGAGCTATGGGTACTGGGCCTCCTGCCTACATCTCTTTTCAGGCAACACTTCCCTTTTGTTAAAATAAAGGTGAGAAATAATAATAATAAAGGCAGTCCTTCTTTTCTTTCTACCTGCTATTCCTGAGTAGGATTTCTCTGCTCTTTATCTCATGGCAGAAGAAGCAAGAACACAGTTTTCCCCTTTTGACTCTAAGAACCTCTCCCCATCCCCCTACCTCCCAAAATAATTAATTACATTAACTTTTGTGAAAAAATTAATATTTTGCTTTTCAGTTTCAGAACTAAGTACCACTTTTTCCCATAAAATTATTTATTTCAGCTACAAATGTCAGGATATCTCCCTGTTAGTACTCATTTCAAAATAAAAAGCTGCTTCAACTATTTTTCCATTTACATTATGCTTATGAATTCTGCCTAACTCAAGATGTATACATTTAGATACTGTACAGGCATCACTTTCTCCTATACTTTGTAAAATTCAATCCATCAAGAGAACTGCTTTTCATTTCAAGTAGTAAGTCAAGACATATATAGATAAACTACCTGAAGGTGCTCCAACCCAAGCCAGACCAAGGACACCATCATCAAAATCTCGGTCTGTGAAGACATAGGCCAAACAGTAGTCATCATGATTCTGCTCAGAATTTAATTCCAGAAACTTCTCCACACCAATATTTGGAAAACGGAAGGGATTTGTAGGGTCCTTCTCATCAGCAGTTGTGTTGATCTAAAATCCAAAACAATGATTTTAACAAGCAACCAACGTTAGCAGAGCCTTAGTGTAAGTAGTATCTACCTGGACAATATGCTTGGGGCCCAAGGAAGTCAGGCCTAAATTAAAGCTTCTACAGTTATTCCCACTACCTCCATCCCTGATCTAATCAGAGAAGCCAAAAAGGGAGGAGGGAAGGAGGGAGGGAAGAGGGAAGAAAGGAAGGATGGACAGATAGGGGAATTAAAACTGAGTATATTACATTTCTGAGCAAGTGTTCACAGATTCCTGAACACTGAACACTTGGGATGGGAAAACAAGTTCTGCTTTCAAAATTTCCAATAAGGAAGTACAGTTTCTCAATTTAATCATTTGATGAGTCTCCTTTAGTGCTAATCTCCTACATATGATGACAAGTATGACATAAAACCCTATATTTCAGCTAATTAGTATAACATAAAAGAAATATTGAACCCAAAACTGTCAATTCAGCAGACAAATCATATTCTTGGTTCTCCTTGCCCAGAGTCATGAGTCAAGCACAACTAATTTCAAGTTCAATCTTTTCCCCTGAATGTGAGCAAGAATTTTTTTTTTCTTTGCCAATTCGTTTCTCTTACTATTTCAAGCTGAGTTCCTCCAGAATGTTTCCTTCCACACTTAGCTACTATACTCCTGGGTGCAGGTTCCTCCTTCACAATATGAAGAATAATCAGTTCTGATACCAAACTTCAACTAAAACAAAAGCTTTCATTTACTACTCATTGCTTCCTTTCAGAGACCTCTGCCTAACCTCTGAAGTCCTAGAACAATTTGGTTTTCCCCAAGTAAGTCAGAGAATTACATACAACACTGTTGGTAGAGAATAAAAAGGAATATGTATGAGAGTAAACATTGCTTAGAAGGGAAATCTCAGTCTACTGAAAATATCAGTGATAAGACTATTACAGTTAATAAAATGAAAACTATAGGTCTTTTTAGGATCCACATCCTTCAGTAAAAACCAAGGAGCTTACAAACAGGATGGTAGAAACACCACTGAAGGCAATTGCCTAAAGACAGATATGAGATCATCTGGTTTATCCATTAACAATTAACCAGAAACAATCAGTTATGGTCATCTAACACACACACACACACACACACACACACACACACACACATCCAAAAACAAGAACACTATACATTAAAGGTAGCCCATGCTTAGAGACATGCTGCATATCGCTTTTTCCCACTAAACATAGAAATGAAATTCTCTGATACTTCTGTAATATTGGCTACAAATAAAAACTGCATCTAAATTTTAGTTACCTATATTAAAATGGGATGATTAATTTTTTCTTAATAAATTTATTTATTTAAACTAAAGTTTTAATCTCAGTTAAAGGCCTGAAAAACAACTAATCGCCACATAACTTTTTTTTTTTTTTTTTTTTTTTTTTTGCGGTATGCAGGCCTCTCACCGTTGTGGCCTCTCCCGTTGCAGAGCACAGGCTCCAGACGCGCAGGCTCAGCAGCCATGGCTCACAGGCCCAGCCACTCTGTGATCTTCCCGGACCGGGGCATGAACCCGTGACCCCTGGATCGGCAGGCAGACTCTCAACCACTGCGCCACCAGGGAAGCCCCACATAACTCTTTTATATACATGCATCTATTCATAATGCAAATTATTTTAGTCAAACAAATGTGTTTCACTAAAATTTGTTCAGGTGTTCTCTACTTTTCACTACTTTGCATTTCATTGCTCTGTCTACTAAATAGCAATATTTATAACACTTATCACTTTTACTTGCTAATTTAAAGGTTTATATTGCTCTCAAAATACATGAAAGCAATTGATTACAAACAGTTCTTATACAGTATATCGAACCATATTTCACCTTGAGGCAATCCAATGTAATAATTAATCATGTCACTTCTAAAAGTAAGGACCACTTTCAGATATTTTTAAAAATATATTACATGTATGTACTAAAACTATAATCTAGTCAACAATATTTTAAGAAGAATAAAAGCACAAAATATAAAGAAACCCTGTGGGGTATTCCCTGGTGGTCTGGTGGTTAGGACTCAGCGCTTTCACTGCCAAGGGCCTGGGTTCGATCTCTGGTTGGGGAACTAAGATGCCGCAAGCTACCGGCGCAGCCAAAAAAACGCTGCACAGCCATGTAGCACAGCAAAAAATAAATAAATAAATAACATTAAAAAAAATAAAAGCCATTAAAAATAAATTTTTTTAAAATAAAGAAATCCTGTGGCAAGTACTTTTGTAAAATGATGATTTTTAAAACCCAGGTTATCTAGCTTATAAACTCAGATTCTTAAAAGCTTTATACTTTGAAAGAATTCTTATGTAGAAAATTTTTGAAACAGTCCAATTTTTTAATAATAATATTTACTTATTAACAATTTATAACATTAAAACTAAGAATCAGTAGTTCTGGATCAGCATTTCTCAAAATGTGCACTGCAGGTCTTTGGAGTTTCAGCTGATGTTAATACAAAAAGGTTAAATTAGCTTAGAAAAATATGGATTTCTTTCCCAAAGGATTTCTCAAAACTTGAAATACATTAGTGTGCACTGTTAAATTTCAAGAGGAAACAGTATTAAGTGTTTTTCCAACTTCCAATTGTATTTAACCACTGTATCTATCCTTCCCTCCGCTGCAGCATCAAATGGGACACACTCTGAAATATACTGCATAAGGCAAGTCTGAAGAAACTGGGGAATAATATCAGGGAGAAAAATGTCAAGTACGGTATCTGCAGTTACTTAGAGCGCTTTCTAACTGGTATGTTAATCAGATAGATAGAAAACAGTACTTTCTACCATACCTCTTCTGCAGTCCAGATTAAAGCCCTATAGATTTCATTAAGTCATAAACCCAAGTATCCCCTCTGTGTGTGTGTAAAACCCAAGAGTAAAGCTAACCTGCATCAGCACATACAATTTATTTAATGCATGAAGATGAAGTAAAAGTCAAGTATTTTTCTTTCTGTAAACATGATCCTTATTGTTTCTCTTTCTTAATGTTCTTAACTACTGAAATTCCTTACTTACTCTTATGCGTTTCACCATGAAACTGATATTACGGATTCCAGAGAAGTCTGTGGTCTGGTAAATTGTATCAATCGCTTTAACATGACTGGATATCTATTGATTTAAAAAAAAAGACATTTTAGAGGCAATGTTGAAATGTGAAAAAGACTGTGAATTTCCATTTCCCAAATCAAGAATTATTCATATTCCACCACATTCAAATTTTAAAATGTCAATATCATATACTAGATGAAAGGATGAAAAAGATTAGTGAGCTGGAACTGAGAAGGGAAATTCAGTGACTTTTCCATATTTTTCTCTGGCCAAAACCAAACATGTACTCTTGCCTCAATCATATACTGGGTTGGCCAAAAAGTCCCTTTGGTTTTTAAGTAAAGATAAAAGACATTTTTCATTTTCACCAAGAACTTTATTGGACAATGTATTCACCATTTTGTTCCACTACCTTCTGCCATTTTTCAGGCAACTTCATAATTCCATTCCCAAAACTTTTTATCTTTTCAAGCAAAGAACTGTTCCAGGTACCTTTTACAGTCTTCCAGGGAACTGAAATTTTTTCCATTAAGAGAATTTAGTAAAGACCAAAATAAATGGAAATCTGAAGGTGCACATAAATGGAAATCTGAAGGGGATGAATCAGAACTTCCCAGCCAAGCTGTAACAGTTTTTGCCTGGTCATCAAAAAAACATGCAGTCTTGTGTTATCCTGATGGAAGATTCTGTGTTTTTTGTTGACTAATTCCGGACGCTTTTTGTCGAGTGCCACTTTCAGTTGGTCTAGCTGGGAGCAGTACTAGCTGGAATTAATCGTTTGGTTTTCTGTTAGGAGCTCATAATAGAGGACTCCCTTCCAATCCCACCATCTACACAACATCACCTTCTCTGGACAAAGACCGGCCTTTTTTTTTTTTTTTTTTTTTTTTTTTTTTGCGGTACGCGGGCCTCTCACTGTTGTGGCCTCTCCCGTTGCGGAGCACAGGCTACGGACGCGCAGGCTCAGCGGCCATGGCTCACAGGCCCAGCCGCTCCGCGGCATGTGGGATCCTCCCAGACCGGGGCACAAACCCATGTCCCCTGCATCGGCGGTTGGACTCTCAACCACTGCGCCACCAGGGAAGCCCTCGAAGACCGGCCTTTGGTGTGGTTGGTGGTGGTTCATTTTGCTTGCCCCACGATCTCTTCCGTTCCACATTATTGTACAGCAGGGGTCCCCAACCCCTGGGCCGCGGACCAGTAGTGGTCCTCGGCCTGTTAGGAACTGGGCCGCACGGCAGGAGGTGAGCAGTGGGCGAGCAAACGAAGCTTCATCTGCGGCTCCCCATCACTCACATTGCCGCCTGACCCAACCCCCCGACCCCCATCCGTGGAAAAACTGTCTTCCACAAAACCAGTCTCTGGTGCCAAAAAGGTTGGGGACCGCTGTTGAACAGTATCCACTTTTCACTGCCCGTCACAATTTGTTTTAAAAAACAGGACGTTTTCGTTACGTTTAAGTAGAGAAACACATGCGGAAATACGGGCAAGAAGGTTTTTTTCGCTCAACTTTCGTGGAACCCAAACATCAAAGCTATTAACATAACCGAGCTGGTACAAACGATTTTCAGTGCTTGATTTGGATATTTTGAATATGTCTGCTATCTCCCACGTGGTATAACGTTGATTGTTCTCAATTAATGTCTCGATTTGATTGCTATAAACTTCAACTGGTCTACCTAACCGCGGAGCATCGTCCAGTGAGAAATCTCCAGCACGAAACTTTGCAAACCACTTTTGACACGTTTGATCAGTCACAGCACCTTCTCCATACACTACACAAATCTTCTTTCGCGTTTCAGCTGTGTTTTTACCTTTCATGAAATAATAAAGCATAATATGCCAAATGTTTTTCTTCCATCTTCAATATTAAAATGGCTACACAAAAATTCACCAATTTTGATAAGTTACACAAAAATTCACCAATTTTGATAAGTTTTTTTTTAATGCATGCTGATCTGACAGCTGTCACAATACAATCTAACAAAATTGTTTCAAATGAAATTAAAGACAATTAAGCACTACTAGTGACATCTTATGGAAAAAACTGAACGAACTTTTTGGCCAACCCAGTAAAACTTGGTTTCCTCAATTCCATCCTGCAATGTCATACCTCCATGCCTTTTCGCATGCTGCTTCCTTATGCCTAGGGTATCTACCCCTTAGACTCAGCTGAAACATCTTCTGTGAATATCTCCCTGATAATATCAGGACACTCAGTCAGTCTCTGACTTTAGTCTTTCCATTGATGCAATAGTACATATTCTGTAAGTTTTGTCCACCATTTACTATATGGTAGGCGCTGTTTTAGGTGCTGGAGGTACAGGGGTAAACAAAATTGAGAAGGTCCCTATAAATTTACAGATTTATTCTAGAGGGGGAGGAAGGGAAGGAAGTAATACAAATATAAATAACATACATTCAGATTTTGCTAAATTCTAAGAAGAGGTAAACAGGGTGATAGAACACAAAAAGATCCTCTTTTTCCTAGCTGACTCCCAACTTAACTCTCTGGCTTCTAAACCACTCTATATACAACCTTCCCATCTTCATTTACAAAAAGCACTCTTGCTACCACTTATGTGAAAACATGCATATATATATATAGGTTCAAAACTATTTTCAAAGAAATTATATAAACGTAAATAGTCAAGTAAAAGCATTAACAATAATAATTTCAAAAGTAGCCCTAGTTGCCAAACAATGATAAAGAATACCATAACACTGCTGATAAAGTCCATTATAAATCTGCTATCTACCCTCAGCTTGGCCTAGCAATCCCTTATCCAATTCTCACTGTTCCTTCTCCACCCCCAACAGTGGTAGTTCAAACATTTTTCCACAGATGACTGATCAGACATCTTACTTTACTGAGGGTTCATCTTGATCGCCTGCTCTTTTAACCTTCAAACTTTTCTTTCTTTCTTTTTTAATATTTATTTATTTATTTATTTGGTTGCGCCGGGTCTTAGTTGTGGCAGGCGGGCTCCTTAGCTGCAGCATGCATGTGGGATCTAGTTCCCTGACCAGGGATCAAACCAGGGTCCCCTGCATTGGGAGCATGGAGTCTTATCCATTGTGCCACCAGGGAAGTCCCCAAACTTTTCTATCTTTATGCATTTCTATCTCCCTCAAATGGTAACTCTTCCTTAAAGAGTAACTTTTCTATATTCTTAACCCCAATCTTTACTGGATCTTCAAGGACATTGTTTCTCATCAGTTTTTATTTCTCATATCTAACTAACACTGCTTCTCTACTGGATCATTTTCCTCTTCTGACCAACTTCTCAAGTATCCCCCTTTCACTCAAATATTCCATATTATTCCTGACACCATTTTTTTCCTGTTTTTCACATCTCTTGACACCCTAACTGCTCCTGCCAACCCATTCCTTATTGTTCACAATGTTTTTACCCTCACAACTTTATTGAGAGCTTGCTTAAAGTCCATCAATAATATTCTAATAACTAAAAAGCAGCTAACCTTTATAATCATTCTTTCTTTTTTTCAGCATTACTGAGGTATAAATGACAAATAAAATGTAAGATATTTAAAGTGTACGTCATGATTTGACATACATATAAAATATACATTGTATATTTGACATACATATACATCGAGTTAATTACTTTGTAGTCATTCTCTTTGGTATCTCCACATATGACACTATTGGTTATGCATTTTGTTGTGAAACTTTGCTTATTCCTTGGCTAATCCTATTTTATCTCCTACCTCTTTAACTATTATATTTTAGCCCATAGCTTCTCCTTGTCATCCTATTCATTATAAACAGATTTTATCTCCCAGTTCCTTCCCTTTTGATTTCATTCTCTCTCCTTATTTTAACTATCTCTTTTGCACCCTTAAATTCCATGCAGAAAGCTCAAGGCTAACCTCTCCCAAGCTCCAGTTCTACATTTTCAATACCCTATCATCACATGTACATGGGCTTTTAAACGTGTCTAAAAGTAAGTTCATCACCACCAACAAAATTAGTTTACCATTTATACTAATGACACCTCCACCCTCTCAGTCTCAAATCCTTGGACTCAAAATGCATTCATCAAACTCTCACTGGATACCTTCAAAATGAAGGATATTTTGGGCTTCCCTGGTGGTGCAGTGGTTGAGAGTCCGCCTGCCGATGCACGGGACGCGGGTTCGTGCCCTGGTCCAGGAAGATCCCACATGCCGTGGAGCGGCTGGGCCCATGAGCCATGGCCGCTGAGCCTGTGTGTCTGGAGCCTGTGCTCCGCAACGGGAGAGGCCACAGCAGTGAGAGCCCCGCGTACCGCAAAAAAAAAAAAAAAAAAAAAGGATATTTTGAAGAGTGTCTCTGAAAAATTTATACTTCAATAAGACACAAATGCAGATAGCAATGTAATTTAGAAAGTGTTAAGTATAAGGAGAACACAGAATAGAAACTAAGATTCTTATTTGAAAGACTCCTCTACCTTTCCCTCCTTTAAGACCACAAATGACAATTTGACCCTCTCTTCCAAGCTAAGCTCCCAGTGTCATCTCCTTCATGAAATCATTTTCTTACATCTCTCTTTAGAATGACACTAAAATATCCTAACTGGTCTTTCAGTTATTTGTGTTCTTATCTTACGTATTTTCTCGTATCACAATTGAAAATACATACTCTTTCTTTTTCCAAAATGAGATATGCACTAACTTTAATTTTTAGAGGAATATACAGGTATAATGAAACAATATGAGAATATGAAAACTAAAATAGTAGCAAAATTATAAATACCTGGGCAATCACAGCCTCTCGTGTTCCATAATATTTAAAAAACAGATGATCAGTCTGAATATAAAGCTGACAAGTATTTTTTTCAGCTGAAGTTGTACGTTTTTTCCTCAGGAGTTCTGGACCGTTAATAGCATGTTCTTCTTGAGGTGTCTATATGTCAAAAAGAGTCATTTCTAATCATCAGTATGCTTCACTGTTATAATTTTATATAGTTAAGAATACACATTATAAACAATTTCACTTCCTACTTTATTATGTAAGACCATACGTATTTCCTTGCACTGTTAAAAATTCTTCATAAACACCACTTTCAGTCTCATAACATTCTACTATATAGATGACTTATTTATTCAAGCAATTCTTTAACTTTGAAACATTTTCAAAACATACTGTTTAATACGTAAATATAAAGCAAGTCTTACAGTAGTTTACAATACTTTGATGTCTTCCTCTACCTCACCTCTAATACCCAATCTATCACCCAGCCCTGTCAGATTTAGCTTCTAAATACTTAGGGCATCTGCCCATTACCTCTAGCTCCATCACATTAGCCCAAGCCACCATCACTTATTACCTAGAGTATTGCAATCTGAGCGATGGGAATCTACCTCTATCCACTTCTGGCCTTCAATCTAATCTTCATACTGCAATCCTTTCAAAAAACAATTTTGAAAATATTACCCACCTGCATTTGTATTTCATTGATTTCCTATGGCTCTAAGGATAAAGTCGTAAACCCTTTATATGCACCACCCAGTCAGCACTGCAGACTCTACTTACCTGTCCAGTTTCGTCCCATTCCATATTACTTCACAGAGAGACCCTACTACATTACCCAACTCTAGCTCTCTGTGCTACAGCTACATAGGCCTTCTTTCCAACCCTCCAACACACGGTCTGCATCCTGTCAGTCTTTTGCACATGGTGATGCTGTCTCTCCTGATCTAGTTAACTTCTTTTCTTCAGACTTAGCAAAGACCAATTCACCCATCATACCACCTCACAGAACCATGTACCCATGTCCTTTACAGTTTATCATGTGGTTATTTGTTTATTTTCTGTCCCCAGCCCACCACCATTACTTCAACCACTAGAATGAGAGTTCTGGAAAGAAGAAATTATCTCGGTGTTTGCGTCTCACTATACTGCTATCAGCTAACACACACTTCACAGGCAAACAGTAGACACTCAATAAGTATTTGTTTAAATAATTAACACTGCTATTGAATCCAAGCACTTAAACATTTTGTTGACATCTAAAAGCACCACGTTAAGTGAATTTTGATGACAGAGTAATAGAGAATTCAACTTAAATTAATTAAATTTTAAGCCACAATTCCAAATTTACACTCACATTTTATAATTTCCTTCTCCCTTGACAACTCCATGTTTGACTGTTCTCTTAGTTACTGTCTTCATTGTACTTTTATCTATTTTCGCTCAGTACATCATTCTAGGATGGCAGTTACTGTTTCAGCACATTCCATTGTCTTCTGGTTTCAACTGTTTCCAATGAGAAATGAGCTGTCATTTTTACTGTTGCTTCTCTGAAGGTGACTAGACTTTTTTATTGGTTGCTTTTAAGAGTATATTCTTTGGTTTTTAGACTTCTCTAATATTGTGCTAATGTTATTTTCTCTGTGAAAGACTTTTCCTGCGCTAATTACACGGTTTACTAAATTTGTTGTTTGATATTCTCTGTCATATGTGGAATTCTCAGCCACCATCTGTCCCTATTTCAGTCTCATTTTTTCTCCTTCTGAGATATCAATTACACATACTTTAGACCTTTTTAATGTATCACCTATGTCTCTTAAAGCTCTTTTCTGTATTTTCTACACTTTTGTTTCTAAGTGGTTTACCCTATTTTTTTATGACGTACTATTCAGGTCTAAGCCCGTCAAATTCTTCGTTTCTGTTGTTATATTTTTCAATTCTAGAATTTCCATTAGGTTCTTTTGTTCATTTTCAATTTTCTGCTGAAATTTTTAATTTCCTCTTTATGTACTTGAACATATTATAAAGTCTGTATCTGTGTCTGGTCATTTCATTATTCACATACCTTTAGGTTGTTTACATGTCTGACACCCCAGCTATACTGTAAGCTCTCTGAGGGTGTATACCTGTCATTTATTCTTGAATGGCTAATGTCTGATAAATAATTTTTTCCCTCTCACTCTTCCATCATGTTGTCTCATTTGCTAATGTGCTGATTATTTTGAACTGAGTGCCAGACAATGTGCATGGAAAACCATAGATAAAATCTGAGGCTTCAAGTAATGATATCTTTCTCAAGAGAAGATCTGTTTTCACTTCTGGCAGGCAATGAGCCTTGGTGCACTAGTAATCCTTGATTACCTTAATCCAATCAGAGATTACGAAGATGTGGTGTGAAACTTTAACCCCTGTGAGGGGAGGCAGAACACTTTCTGATTCACCCTTACTTCTAGGGAGCAGCCCTTCATTCAAGATCCCAACCTGAAGTCCCCAAATAGTATTTTTATCTTTAGCCTCAAGAATCTGGAGGGTTCTATTCAGCTTTTCAGTCTCTTAGCTACCTCCTCAGGAACTGGAAGATACAGCTAGAGAAAAGGTAGCCCCAAACGTCAGGCTCACCTTCCTAAGTGCCCTCTTTTTTCCCTAAGATCTGGTCCCACACTTCTTCACAGCTTTGTTATCTCTCCAATGCCTTCTAACAAATACACACACATGCAGACACAAACATAACATATTTTTTTAAATATTCGTATTTTGAGGTCAGGTTGGTCTCTATTAGTTGTTCTAAACAGGAGAAGGACTACTTCTCTATTTCTTGACAACAATATTCTGTCCATGTTATGAATTGTGAATGTTGTCTCAAAGTTTATCACTGTCTTCACTTTAAGGTGTCCTTTACTCTTAATTTTCATAGAGTGAAATACATCAATTCTTTAATAGTCAAAGATTCCATGCCTTATTCAAAGTGTTTCTCTACTTCAAAATACAAAATATTTTTAAATGTCTTCTTTTGTCAAGTTGTCTTTTCAAATGCTTTTGCCTTTTTTTTTTTTTTTTTTTTTTTTTTTTTGCTGTACGCAGGCATCTCACTGTCGTGGCCTCTCCTGTTGCGGAGCACAGGTTCCGGACGCACAGGCTCAGCAGCCATGGCTCACGGGCCCAGCCGCTCCATGGCATGTGGGATCTTCCCAGACCGGGGCACGAACCCGTGTCCCCTGCATCAGCAGGCGGACTCTCAACCACTGCGCCACCAGGGAAGCCCTGCCCATTTTTTAATTGAAGTTTGACCGTTTTTTAAAAACTGAGTTATAAGAGTTCTTGTTATATTCTGGAAAAGCCTTCTGTCAGATATATGTACTGCTGACATTTTTCTCACAGTCTGTGGCTTCTTTTTACATTTTCTTAACTGTATCTTTTGAGAAGTTTTTAATTTTGACAAAGTCGAGTTCATAATTTTTTTCGGCAGGGTATTTTCGTGTCCTAAGAAATTGTTGTCTATTCCAAAGTCACAAAAATTTCCTCCATGTTTTTATCTAGAAGTTTACGTTTTAGCTTTAAGCATACTGATTTATTATCCGTTTTGAGTTTATTTCTGTATAAGGTGTAATGGTATAAGTTGAGGTTCTTTTTTTTTAATGGATATTCAATTGTTCCAGTACTATCTGTCAGACTGCTCTTTCGTCCTTTAAATTACCTTGGGACTTTTGTGAAAATCAACTGGCCAAATGGATATGGACTCTATTCTGTTCCATGACCTGTAAGTCTATCCTGAGGTCAAGATGACACTATCTTGATTACTGTAGCTTTATAGTAAATCTCAAAATCAGGTAGTATAAGTCCTCTAGCTTTTGTTCTTTTTTGAAAATTGTTTTGGCTATTCTAGGTCCTTTACATTTCCATATAACTTTGAAAATCTGTTTGTCAATTACTAGATAAATCCCCACTAGGGGATTATATTTGGTTCTTTTATTATAATTACTATTCTCTTTGTTTTCATAGTTTTTTGAACACATTAATATTAGTTGTTTCAAAGCCCTCATGTGCTAATGCCTGTAATTTCTAGTCTGCTTCTATCTGGGTGGCATTTTGTTCTGATTATGGATCACCTTTTCCAACTTCTCGAGCTTCTGGTCATCTAGCAATGTTTTCTGAACATCTGACATTCTGCATGCTACATCGTTGAGTATCTGCATTCAGTGTCTTTCTTTAACAAGTATTATTGAGCTTTGCTCTGACAGGCAACTAATTTACTTGAAAATCACCTTGATCTTTCTGAAGCTTGGTTTTTCAGCTTAGTTAGGACAGGTCTGGAGTAGCCTTTAGTCTAGGGTGAGATTAGCCTACTCCAAGCATGGCTTGGGATCTCTACAAAGTACAATTTCTGATTGTTGTTTCAGTTCATAGATTCCTCAGTAGTTTTTCTTTCTCGGGTAGTTTTCTCATAGAATCTCACCCTGTGCATGCACAGCTTAGAATCTGGCTAAGATTCAAGGCGACCCCTGTGCAGATACCTAGAGCTTTTTTTCAGCATAGCTCTCTCCTCTCAGGTACTATGTCCATAAATCCAGATACCTCAGTCTTCCAGAACCTGAACGTATCTCTTCAATTGTGCAACAGCGCTGTGCACTTCTTACTCTTCTTGAAATGCCCTTCATTGTGCCATTCCTAAAATTTTGCCTCCAGTCAAAAAGTCAGGGAAATCACAGAGATACTTATTTCTCCTCTCTCAGGTATCTCAATCCTGTACTGCCTGTTGGCCAATATTTGAAAACAATTGTTTCTTTTTTCTGTTGTTGTTCTTGTTTTGTTTTCCAGTCGTTTTTTGCAGGATGGCTAGTTGGATACCAGTTACTCTATCACAGCTAGAAAGGGAAATCTCCACTTACTTGTTCTAAGAGTTTCAAAGTTTTCGTTTTAGTACTTTATAGAGTTTTGTTTTGTTTTAAATATAATGTGAGATGAAGATCCAACTTCATTTTTTCCAAATGGATAAACATTTTCTCTGGCTCCATTTATTCAATAGTCTCTATTTTCCTCCCTGATTTGAGATTTCACCTCTACCACATAACAAAGTTTCATATATGTATGGATCTGTTCCTGAGCACTCAATTTTATTCCTCTGGTCAATGTGTACATCCCTATGCTGAAAGTACACTCTCAATTACTAGAGTCAGTCTTAATATCTTCCAGGGTAAATCTCTCTTTCCTGTTCATCACCTTCAGATGGGCCTCATTTCTTCTTAGCCTTCACTTTTCCTTGTAACATTTTAGACCCATCAAGTGCTGTGAAAAATCATGTTGTAATTTGTATGGAATTGCACTGAATCTACAAATCAATATGGGGAAATTAATGTTTTTATATTAGGTATTATGTTCCATTTTATATAGTATATCTCTCCATAATAAAATCAATCATCTGTAATATTTCTTATAAAATTTTGTAATTTTCCTTATACAGGTCTTATAATTCGTTGTTACATTTATTCTTTGATACATAATATTCTTGATATTATTTTTAATGGTGCCCTCTCTTACATGACATTTCTGGTGGTCTGCTGCTGATATAAAAAAAATACAACCTACATTTGTATATTAAATGTTGTGTCTAGCCACTGTTAAACTGTATTATATCTAGCAATCTATACTATCAGCCTCTCTATCCACATTGCCGATACCTTAGTACAAGCCACTATCACTTCTCAACTGAATAACTGCAACAACTCGTAATTAGTCTCCTTGTCTCTAGTTTTGCACCTCACTCTGAAGTTAAGAATTCTTTACTGGTCTTGCTATCTCTCTGGCCTTGTATATACTGTTCCTCCTCTTTCCATCTCTTCATGGTCAACCTAACTTCTGCTTTTTCTTTTAGTTTCTGATTATTGTCCTCAAACACTTGCAAGGCTAGGTTAACTAGTCTTCTTGTGTGTAGAATATCACTCTTTGCTTAATCTTCTTCCATTTCTTACTATCTTCAATTTTTCTGTGTCTCCAATTAAACTAAAAACTTTGTGAGGACAAGTCTTCATCTTAATTTCCACATATTCCCAGAACCTATCACAGATGTTCTGACATATGGGAGATCAATACAAAATTGTTCAATGAATACAAGAATAAAATCTCACTTAGACTTAAAAGACCCATTTGAAATGGTATTATTTATGCCATTTTGCAGATCAAGAAACATACAAATCTGCATTTGTGACTCAAGAAATGTTAATCCATGCTACTACTTTTAGAACGGATGTTCAAAATATATGATGTTTTATTATAAAAATAAAATTTTTTTAATTTTAAACTTGGGTTTTAAATAACCATAAAACTACCACCTATAAATGAAATAAAGGAGGTCAAAAAAAGAATAAAACGTCAACAGTCAATGGCAGAAAAACTCACAATTAAAATATCAAACGTATGATGATTTTTATTAGGGTAACTAACCATCTTGGTTTGCTTAGAGACACATAATTTTCAATGTTAAACTGGAGAAGTCTCAGGCAAACCAGGGGGAAGTTGGTCACTCTAATTTTCATATTAATACAAACACATTTATACAAAATACATGTTCAGACTGGATATTTTTAAATTTTATGATAAAACATGTAAGAGAATATTTTGGACACGTTATGCTTTTTGGGTCATGCAGACTTGTACTCAAATTGCAGCATCACACCTTTATTATAAGCAAGTTACTTGACCTCTTTGAGCATTAAAAAATATAAATATTTCCTGACGGCAGTATAAATCTTTTAGAAATCCTAGAACATACATTTTTAATGCAGAAACACATACCCAAGTTCACTTCCATTTCTTAAACACAAGTTTGTATTAAAATCCTTACCTGTGTTACTTCTTCCACACCAGTCATCTGGTACTTCCTCATCCTTTCAAATACTGAGTGATCTGCACAGCCCCCCTGTGGACCATACTTATGGGGATAGTCTAAAATACAAAGAAGAAATATTATTACTGTCACATGTTTAGGTATTACCAATTATCTTATAAATGAAAATTTAACTGTCATAATTAATGAAAGCCATAAATGCTTATTGGGTTCCAATGGGAAAGGCATTATGCTAGGCATTCTACTTTTAAAACTTGGCAGGTTCTGAAGTTCTCCTTCAACATCAATGGTCTCTAAGTTTTTGTCATATGAATGATTTGTGAATTCTAAAAAAGAACAATAATCATTCTTTATTCTGCGTTTAACTTTCCCAACCTGTCCCACTTCAGATATATAGAGCATTTTAACACTGCAATTTACTTCATTTTGTAATTTATAACTTTCCGTTCAAACACATTAAATTTCTTATTCTGCAAATGTACAAAGCTACCTCAATTTGAACTACAGTTAGGCAAATATATCATATTTGGTTTGAATTCCTTCAATGAATACCAACTAGTCATAAGGGAAAGTAACCTAGAAACATGCTCCATGGCATAGTAAAAGCAGACTGAGTTTAAATTTCTTCAATGTATAATTCAAGTGAATGCTTTATAAAGCAATAACTATTTTATTATCACTTGTTTTCCCTTTATAATTAAACAGTGATTAATTTAGCCTTAACTGAATTGTTTCTATTTCCAGACAGCTGTTCAATTTAGTGTAGTCATTTAAAAGTTTATTCCACTCTCTCAAAGTTCATATACTTCCCTTGTTAAGGTTCTCCTTAGTTCATGAACATATTTTATAATTCAATCTACTACCCATAATTAAGAGAACTATCAAAATAAAATATAAAAAAAATTTTTTTAAATATTAAAAATATATATAATAAAATAAAATATAGAGACATGGGTTAGAGGGGAAGCACTGAAACATCCTTAAGTAGCATATAGTTATAATGCATAGAATTATAATTAGAAACACTGTTTCTTAAGTAAATCTAGAACCTGAAGTGGACACTAGTGACCTATTTCACTGGAACTACTAACTAAATATCACAATACAAATCTAAACTGGCAGGTAGCAGGTAGGGGTTATGGACAACCTACTTACATTGATATAACAGCTCTGATTTAAACGTTAGTTTTTACCAGAGGTCAAGATTGCAACAGCTGTAAAATTCCAACCCATAAATGTGGAAGAAATGATAGCCTTAGGGACTTCCCTGGTGGCGCAGTGGTTAAGAATCCGCCTGTCAATGCAGGGGACATGGATTCGAGACCTGGTCCGGGAAGATACCACATGCCACGGAGCAACTAAGCCCGTGCATCACGACTACTGAGCCTGTGCTCTACAGCCTGTGAGCCACAACTACTGAAGCCCATGTGCCACAACTACTGAAGTCCGCATGCCTAGAGCCCGTGCTCCGCAACAAGAGAAGCCACCGCAGTGAGAAGCCCACGCACCGCAACGAAGAGTAGCCCCCGCTCTCAGTAACTAGAGAAAACTCGCGTGCAACAGTGAAGACTCAATGCAACCAAAAATTAAATAAATGAATAAATAAATTTATTTTTAAAAAAATCAAGGGGGAACCCCAGAACTCTCCCTGTTCTTAGGAAGACATTCCCTTGACCCTCACTTACCTAAACACTCACAGCTATCTACCACTTCCTGCCTTGGGAACATCAAGGCTATTTTCATTGGGGCTCAGCTTTTATAGTCATGAGACTACACCACCAAGTACTCCAGTTTACTATAAGTTTTTGCTGCCTCCAATTCACTACTTCCCTCTATTACCTTATTTATAGCTCCTAACTCACTGTCACTCTCTCTGATACCACCCCATCATAATTCTTAGTGATTTCAACATTCATGGGGATGATCCTTCCAATACACTCATTCTACCTTTTCTCCAACTGTCTTCTCCTACCTCAATTTCTGAAACCCCTTCTTAATCTCAACTTCCTCATCCTACTTTCTTTCCACCACTCATCTTTTCAGAACATTCCCTTTAGACTCCAACAATCCTTTGACATCTCAAAAACCCTTCAATCCACCTATGCTACCACCCTGTTCACTAGTGGATATTCTCTCTCTCCTTATTCAGTTTAAATCCCATAGTCAATTATTATTATACTTACTCCACTGCATTTACCTTAAACTCCCTTGCCACCACCCCATTCCCAACTCTCCACCAAAACCTGTTTAAATTCAGCTCTCTACCTATACCGCTCCAGTTGAATGGGGCTGGAGAGGCAACTGGTAACTATAACTATTCTCATTCAAAAATTATCATCTGTAACCTCAAGCAGTTCCTTTATGCCACCTGACAATGATCATGTATTTCCAGAGTCCCTTCTCAATCCTATTTCACTGTTTAACTACAGGCAGTCCCCACTTTACCACATTATCACAGGCAGTAAAATTGACCATGCAAGCTGAAAGTATGCAAAGTGATCTTAATAATCAATGGGGAAAATTACAACTGCACCATGACCTTCAAAAGTTTTTGTCAAACTACTGAAACTCTCTTGTTATTTATAAATGTGTAGGGGAACTAAAAAATAAAACTATGATCTATATAGTACACTCTAATTTAAAACATTAGAAACATCAAAGGACTTCCCTAGTGGAGCAGTGGTTAAGAATCTGCCGGCAATGCAGGGGACACGGGTTCGAGCCCTGGTCTGGGAAGATCCCACATGCTGTGGGGCAACTAAGCCCGTGTGCCAAAACTACTGAGCCTGCGCTCTAGAGCCTGTGGGCCCCAACTATTGAAGCCCACATGCCTAGAGCCCATGCTCCACAAGAGAAGCCACCCCAATAAGAAGCCTGTGCACCACAACGAAGAGTAGCCCCTGCTCGCCGCAACTAGAGAAAGCCCTCGTGCAGCAACGAAGACCCAACACAGCCAAAATTTAATTAATTAATTAATTAATTATTTTAAAAAAAGAGAAACATCAAGAATTAGAATATTTAAAAGAACTAGTGTTTTGTTTCTTTGTAAATTGTATCTTATATATCATAAATTTTATATATGCTTCAAAATCTGTCAGCACAAAACTCTCCCAATAGAAGAAAAGGAATCGAGTATAAAATGTTTCCCATATACTTTCAAAACTTCTAAAAGAGCCTATTTTCCCTGGTCACCACATTAACTATGAAAATGGACAATGACATTTTCCCTCTAAAATTACTGACAATATAATCCCCATCTCTAGAAAAAGCCTTTGTTCAACTAATGAATAAGCCCTCATTGAGATGCTAAATCATAGGATGCAACTGTAGTTCCCCTGAAAAGGCCAAACAGCATATTCTTTCACAAAGAATGAGTCATTGGCGTAGAATATTCAGCTTATTTAAAACAAAGATCAGCTTTAAATCTAAGGCCTTTCTTCCAGTTCCTCTGCATGCCAACCTCTTGCTTCTGTTTTGTTGTAGGAAGCACAGATATAAATAATACATATACTGTGATACCACCTCAAGCAGGAAATAGCTCTAGTTAACTCTCAATCATCCACTCCAGGAAGGGGGAATATTTACAGTACAGATCATCTGCCCAACAGATGTGTAAAACACCCACTTCTCACTACAGACTAACTAGACTAGACTTTATCTCCTCACTACTCCCAGCAAGCCATCCCTCCCTCAACGTGACTGCCAGGTTAGGAATTTGACTGCAGAGTCCAAAGCTTTAGCTATGAGATAACTCTCTAACCATCAAAACTTTGTGTAATTCCTCCAATGACACACTATGACTCACTAAATTCAATCAAATGTCCCAACTTTTATGATATTCATTGAATTTAAAAGACAGTGGTTCCACAGACAGATACTGTGCCAAAAGTTGGTTTGCTAGGTATCTGAAGGGTAGGTAGGTTGGGTCCTTGCCCATGAAAATGCCACTGACTCCCAAAGTTGCCAAAAATCCACAAGGATTCATTGAGACAGTAAAAAGACGAGCAGACTTTTTGTTTTCTTTAAGGAGAGATGATGGGTGTGGAGGAATGGACAGATGGGTCAAGCAGCCCCCAAATACCCTTCCCCCTTCCAATTGCAGTGGACAGAGGACCCTTTCTCCCTAGTGCCCCTTCCCCGATCCCCCACAACCAGTCTCTGTTTGGGAAGGGTAGGGAGAGCAGGGAGAGAAGGGCATAGTATGAAGGACAGTAAGCTAAAGATGGTCCCCTTTTCAACATGCACTCACAACCCTGCTCTCACAGGAAACAGAAACTCAGAGCTGGTCCAGGCATGTCCCTTCCCACCCTTGTTTTTTAAGAAAGGTTAGTGTTGGGGGCCAAGGGGATCACGGGTATCAGGTCAATAGGAGAAATGTTGCTCTATTATTCTGATCAGGAGACTGTAAAGTGCGTTAGGACAGAAACTTTGCCCTGTTCATCACTGTATCCAATGTATCTGAAAATGTCTTGTACAGATTAGACACGCAAATGATAAATAAAATAAATTTATTAATAAAAAAAATGATAAGACCTAAAGGGCTATTCACCAAAATGCTAATGGTGGTGGATACACTTCATCTTCTACTTAATTCACAAGCAAAAATATCTATTTTATATAGTCATTTGATAATCAGAAAAGCCAAAAATATTTCCAGCTTTAGAGGAAAAGTAGTTTGGAATCATCAAATTTTAGAAGAAATAAGAAGTATTAATGATCTACATACTTACTTTATAACATGAGGACAATGACACCCAGAAAAGGGAAAGTTACTTACTTGCATAAGGTCACAAAGCTATTCTCAAACTTCATCCTGATTTCCCTTCAAACTACTTTCTCATACAAATGCCATGCCTCAGTTCTGACACATTACCTCTTGTGCTTTTTCCTTACCATGTCTCCCACTAACTTGTGTGATCTTAAGCAAATGAATTAAACTCTGCAACAGTTTTAACTAGTTGATCTACAAGGTCACCTTTTTTAAAATTTTTTTTCATTTTTTGGCTGTGCCACGCAGCATGTGGGATCTTAGTTCCCTGACCAGGGATCAAACCCACACCCCCTGCATTGGTAGCGCAGAGTCTTAACCACTAGACCGCCAGGAAAGTCCCCTACAAGGTTGCCTTTAAGTCCATGATTCTGCAGGGGAACAAAATTTGCCACCCCATGTCTCTCTCTGGCATAAGGATTATTTTAGACTGATTATTTTTAAGAAACAGAAGACTGAGGAAGTCTTTCTTTTTACCTGCCCTTTAACTGCCTAGAAGAATTTAGATAAAGGGCTTGGTTCAGGAACAGCACTATCAACAGAGAGATCTACAAAGAAAATGGGCTAGGTGTGGTAGGAGGAACTTGGCAGGTCCTGGAGACCAAGTCCTCTCTGTGTCCGCCTTGTCCCTGCATGGCAGAGCAAACATTTGTTTACCCAACATTTGCTTTTCCATCTTCCTGTAATTGTTTTCCTCCCCCTTGAAGTACCAAACCCCTAGCCCCTCCTCCTTCAAATGCCATATAAACCTCAATTGCCTAACTGGGGCCTCATTTTTCTGATGGAGACCTCGTACATACATAATTAAATTTGATTTTCTCCTTTTAATCTGTCTCATGTCAATTTAATTCTTAGACCAGCTAGAAGAACCTAAAAAGGGCAGAGGGCAATTTTTTCCTTCCCCAGCAATTCTAAGCCTCTACAGTTGCTGAAAGCAGTAAAATCCACATCAGTGAATTCCTAGTCTAATGAATATAAATATAAGATAACAAGGTTGCTTACGGAGATGATCTAATCTCCAAAGTTATAAACCATGAACAGAATTTAACATTTTTATAATCTTGTATCACAATGTAAAGCAGCTCTTTGCAGGGCCCAAGTCCTAGACCAATGTCCTCAGACACACCCACAAGGTCGCTAGCATAAACGTCAAGCATTGAATTGTGCTAGAAGAGATGTGAAAGACCTAGTTTTAGCGCCTCTTATCCCTAGTACATACACACATATATACTCAATGCTACTTCTAGTTTTTCTGTAACTCATCACTCATAAAAGTTGAACCTAAAATGTAAATTTACTCTATTTTTCAGTAGGGAAGATAGCCACACTTCTGCAAACTCAACAATGATACCAAAAATAAAGCCTTAGCTTTCTCCTAATCTTTTTTTTATCTTCACAATAATTGTCTTTACCATCATTAAGTTCCTTGACTTTAGCCACCTTTAAACAAGTCTCTACTAATTTACGATGTAACTAAAAAGTACTGGAGTAAAAGCCAGGAAACATGGATCCTTGCCTTGAAAATATCTTGCCCAAGTTGCTTAAGACTCTTTAGGCTTCAGTTTCCATCATCTTCAAACTTAGCGTTTAGAACTAATTCTAGTCCCTTTTGCAATCGTAATAAAGTTACAGAATTCTATTGAATTCAGAACTACATCAATCTTCTGGTCTATTCCAAAAAACTCTATTTTCCATGAACAGTTTGCTGATGAGGTATGATGAAGAAACAATGCCCCCCAAAAGAAAATCCCTATTTTTTAAATGCATATGCTTGTGAAGTCTTAATTTAAAACTTTCAAATTCATTCTTCTTACTACCACATCAAATGTCTATAAACTTTTTCCAAACTCTCAAAACATATGACTTGACAGTATAATGACAACTTATTAAAAACTGCATCTTCAATGCAATATTCAGATGAACAATTAATTAATTTTCTTATTCAATCTGTTTGTAAAAACATCTCAAACACTGCAAAACACAATCAAGAGGTGATATTTCTCGGAAAAAAAGAATAAAATTTCCAAATATAATTTTACTTTCTAGGATGAGTTTTAAAGCTGTTTTACAATATAAGAGCTTTGTTATTTTAAAATAATCTTATGTTTCTGAAATGATCATTATGCAGCCAAAATATTTTCTATTTATGTTTTTAAAATAAATATATACATAAATATATATTGGGTTGGCCAAAAAGTTCATTCAGGGTTTTCCGTAACATCTTACGGAAAACCCTGAATGAATTTTTGGGCCAACCCGATACATATGGTAACCAATCAGAAAACGTCTTGATCTAAAGTGTTCGCAACTTGAGTCTTATTTACATAAATAAAACAAAATAAACTTTGATTGTATAATATGAAAGGGCTGGGCATATTTTCTCCAAATTCTGCAAAAAGAATTAAACCCCTCACTGTCTCTTTCTAATCTGTTTTTTTAAATGTTTTCCCAATTAAATATCTCACATTTCTAATTAAATATTTTTCAAATAGCTACCACTTCTCACAGGCTTCTCAACTTTTCTTCATTTGTGCCTGTGAACTATTTGGAGAAACTATATTTCCCTAGAGATTAACTCAGAAAAAAGAAAGCAAAAACAGAGTCAACAATGCCACTAAATTCTTATATTTCTTTTAAATACTGTCACTTTGCTTAAGAAAATTAAGTATTTAACATCAATGCTAAGTAAAACATGTGAATTAAAACATACAGTATAGAAATTAACCAATAAACCTGTATATCCTATGGGAGTTCTGAAGTCATGGGCACTTCCTATCATAGTCTTAAGCCATTCTGCTACTGAATTCTCAATCAGAACACTCCATTCCTTAATCTTTCCAAGTGTCTACCACAGTTTGTCACAACTCCATACACATAAGCACATTTCCAAGCTCAGACTGGACCTTAAGCACATATAGAAACTTTCCACGATAATCCTCAGAATTTCCTTGTACCTCTGGAAGGAAAATGTGACAATCTAACAATGTCAGATTTGAACAATGCTAGTCATTATCAATACTTTCCAATTCAATTCTTCCTTTCCTCTTTTCCTTCTATCCTTTATCCCTCCTTTCCACTAACAGTGACACAAAAGGAGTTGGAAGTCTTTTTTTTTTTTTTTTTTTTTTTTTTTTGTGGTACACGGGCCTCTCACTGCTGTGGCCTCTTCCGTTAAGGAGCACAGGCTTAGGACGCTGAGGCCCAGCGGGCATGGCTCACGGGCCCAGCCGCTCCGGGGCACGTGGGATCTTCCCGGTCCAGGGCACGAACCCGTGTCCCCTGCATCGGCAGGCGGATTCTCAACCACTGCGCCACCAGGGAAGCCCCGGAGTTGGAAGTCTTAGTGACTATGACAAAACTCATTTACATCCACAACTTCAAAAACACAATATGAAACTAACTGATTTTTTTTAAGGTTTATTAAAAGCAATATCCTGAAGTTTCACAAATGAAGAGGCTTCTACCAGAAGGAGGCCTTCACTTGAAATGGTTAAGTAAAATTTAACAGTCTCAATTTTTCAGAGCAAGAAATAAGGGGTCTTCCCACTGAAGCACAAGAGAAAAAAAGCAATAAGTACAGTTACAGCTAGCACACAGGCTAAAAGTAAGAGTAGCCTACTATTGATACAATACTATGAGGCACAGGCAAATTCAAGCTCTCTGGGCTTTCCTATACCACCCAAAGGAAAATAAATAATCTGAAGTGAAAGAATAAACCTAAACACTCTTACTCTGCAGCTTCATGTATTTACTTAAAATATCTTTTAGTTCAGAAACAAAATATTTCTTTATAAGTACAGCATGGGAAAATTGCTTAGACGTTTGCCTCTCAGAAAGGTAATATACAAAAGGTGCAAAGGTCCACTATTTACAACTAATGATTCCAAGCAATCATACAGTCAGTCATTCCTAAAAGCTATTCATATTACTAAGACTAGCAGTATAGTTTATGGGACAATGTTTTTCCCAGTTTCTTTAAAATAAACTGGGCCAAGAGGCAGAGGACTAAATGGTATTCTTACCCTGTCATAATTGTTCACACTTCTATGTTCTAGAAGAGAGTGTTTTTTACCACCTAAGTATAGATTGAACAAGTATGAATTTTAAGCTGATAACTACATGTAGTTATCACCTTCACATCTAACTAGATATCAAAGCATCTAGAAGTTATTAAATATTTTCACTGAAAACTGTCTCTATGTTCTGGTACAGCATCAGAAGCCATTCCCTAAGGTTCTCCAGAATATCAGTATCATTTTCCATGGTGGTTTCATATATTCATGCCTAGAGTTGCAAAAACAGTATTAAGATGAGGGTAGCCAAACTCTCATCAGGATTCCTATCCAAAGTTGGCGTGCCTCCCCTGTCATTTGCTTCCACTGAAAATAACAAATACAGGGACACCAAATTCACTCAAGCATATACACAATGATCTAAACAGCCATGCAATACTTTAGCTGTAAAAATAAATTATTGGCACCTAAGCAAATTATATGAAAATAATAATAATATTATTATTAAATAATAAAGGGACATCCTCTCCCTTTTAATTAGTCGTGAAATAAAGCATCCATTGCTAGATATGTTAGGGAAAGAATTTGGCTCTAAACAGCAATAGATGCAAATGTGTGATTTCAGGGAGGCTTACAGATTTCAGAAAAGACCCAAAAATCCTTGGAATAATGGCAGTGAGAATTTACAGCTTTCTTTCAGGAGTGAAGCAGAAGACACATGGTTAAGAACACGAGATCCACAATCAAGTGACATAAGTTTTCTAGGGCTTAGTTTCCTCATCTATGAAGTGGGGATAATAGTGTGCCTATATACCTCACAGGGTTATTGTGAAGATTAAACAAAATAATTTAAGCAAAGAACTTTATATGGTGCTGGTTATACATCAAAGAGAAATAACTACTTGTACTACCACTAATACTATTAGAACCTTAGGTATTCTACACAGAGAGGTTAAAGGGCCAATTAAAAGTAAATTTAGGGCTTCCCTGCTGGTGCAGTGGTTGAGAGTCCACCTGCCGATGCAGGGGACACGGGTTCCTGCCCCGGTCCGGGAGGATCCCGCATGCCACGGAGCGGCTGGGCCCGTGAGCCGTGGCCGCTGAGCCTGCGCTCCGCAACGGGAGAGAGGCCACAACAGTGAGAGGTCCACGTACCGCAAAATAAATAAATAAATTTAATCTAGACAAATACCATGTGGTTTCACTTACATATGGAATCTTTAAAAAAAAAAAACAAAACAAAACAGAAACCGAGTCATAGATACAGAGAACCAGTGGTTGCCAAAGGGAAGGGGAGTAGGAGACTGGGCGAAATAGGTCAAGGAGATTAAAAGACACAAACTTCCAATTATAAAATAAGTCGTGGGGAGGTAACATACAGCATAAGGAATACAGTCAATAATACTGTAATAATTTTGTATGGTGACAGATGTTACCAGACTTATCGTGGTGATCATTTCATAATGTATTTAAATGTCAAGTCACTAAGTTGCACACCTGAAGCTAACATAATATTGTATGTCAACTATATTTCAATTTAAGAAAAGTAAATTTATCTAGCCATCCTCTAGAAGAGCGGTAGGCAAACAACAGCCTGCTAGATATGAGTCCTTTTGTTTGGCATGAAAGCTAAAGATGGTTTTTACATTTTCAAATGGTGGGAAAAAATTAAAAGAATAATATTTTGTGTCATGTTAAGATTACATGAAATTCAAATTTAAGTGTCAGTAAGTTTTATTGGAACATAGCCATGCTCGTTCATTTACATGTTTCCTATTGCTGTTTTCATACTACAATGGCAGAATTCAGCTGCAACAGAGCAAATATGGTCCACAAAGACAAATTATTTACTATCTGGACCTTTAGAGAAAAAGTTTGCCAACCCTTGGTCTAGAATCTAGACTAGAGCAACTATTTAAAAACTAAATGGTTAATACATGGGTGCTTTCCTTTTGTAGTTAACAGATTTTCCGATAGTTTTTCAAAAGTAATTGTCTAAATCTGCAAGCACTAAAAATTCTGTTTAAGGCAATTGCTTCCCATACTCTTATCCTCATATCATTACATTTCCATTTACCAGAAGAAGTTACAAACAAAACCACTCTAAACATTGTTGTTTTTAGGCTCTAATACCACTACTGGCATGTAATAACAAGCAGAATGTGAAAAGATCTCCTTACCATGAATATATGTTTACCAAGTAAGAGTTAAGCACTGAAATCAATGGTAAAGTTAAATGCCAAAAGGAACAGAAAGCTAAGTTGCATCCAATGTCACTGATTCTGCAAGCTAACTCATCACCTTTGGGGAAAAAGAAAAGGCTGAAATAAAGGGAGATTTTTGAAAATTACTATAAGATACAAAGTGAAAGAAATGCAATTATATGATGAGGAAGAAACAGAAGTATGAAAAAAGAGCAGAACATTCTTAAACTACATACAAGTAGATAAGAGAAGAAAGGAAACGGGAGAGAAGACAAAACAACAGAAATCATAAAAGGCAAAATAAACACAGTTGAAGATACTTATAAGACATACAAAGTGAAGGAAAATGTTTGATTACAGTATCACGGGAAGGAAATCATCAGTTCAAAATCTGTCAATCATTTCTTCCTCTCCTTTCTTTCCCAAAGGTCTTGCTTGATTTTGAGAAAACATTATAGGGAAAATGTTGCAGGACTTTATTAAGTATCAGTGAAGAAACTGCTGCAGAGATAAATGATATCTCAAATGTTAAAGGAGCAAAAGAAACAGAAACTGCAGTTGGAGAACTTACACACCCTGATAGAGGAGGTAAACCTGCAAAATGATTAAATTACTCAGAAAATTACAAAGTAACATACAAATGAAGTAGATGATAATTCTACTGGCAGAAAGAAAGGAAGGCAAAGGAATTCATACTCTAGCTTGTGAAGAAAGACTGTAGCTTGGAGCTTGAGGAGAGTCTAAAATACCAGGAGGGGAAATTGGAAAAGGAATCAAATAGGGATGAGCAAAAATGTACACAAGTAGCATTAACGAATTTATGATTTAACAAGTAGCCAAAATCATAAATGTATTCTATCTAGAACAATTATGCTATTTTCTATAGTAATCGAGCATTAGAGATGACAAGCAAGTCGGACAGACTTAAGTACAGAAACGGTCAGAGCTGATAAAGCAAGAAGTCGACATGGTTAACACTTTCCAGTACATTACCTGGGGTGAGAACGAAATTACTGACAACAAATTTCTATATATAGAAAGGAAAATGAAGCCTGGAAGCTGCCAAATAAGGAAAATAGGCAAAAATTGATAGACTACTCTTACTACAGTCAAAAATAAAATATGAGTATTCAAGAGGCCTGTGAATTAGAGGAATGCATTTCTGGGTCATTTCATTACAGCATTCTCGTGATTAAATGACTATGGATATACAGACAATGGTAGAATGAAAAGGGGAAGTCTAAATACATTTTCTATTCTTAAAACACAGAAAAAGAACCCTCCCAACAAATTACCATCACATAAAGACCACGGTCGAGAACAAAATCCATAAAGATAAATCTGAAGTCTTACCAAGGGGAAGTCATTTCAAGATTCCAAAAAGAAATACTCAAAAGGCTTAGAAATTACAAAAATATCTAAAATATTCTTTAAATACTATGCAAATATCCACACTGAAATTTACATAAGATGATGCTTCAGTAGGCCACACACACAAAGGTGTTATAGCATTAAATGACTGGATGATATCACAATATAGAATTTCCAGTTCAATCGGAGTTGGTTGACTCATAGTTCAAATAGAATTGGTTGTAGCATATCAACAAAGTAGTACCGGCACAGACTGACAATGATATTGTCTCAACGACATAGATCTATTCTTTAATTGAGATTTTAGTTGTGAAACTATTTTCTAGCCTGATTAACAGCTTAGGAAAGAAAACAGCTCAGGTTTCATTTGTCTCCACATAGTTTTAACTATTTATATACTCTTTGCAAAATTTAAGTACTTACTAATATCATCTTCATGATAAATGACAGAGTGAAATGGCAGAGTGCGGTCTTTAATATATCTCTCTGCTGGCTCAACATAAAATGTGCCACCACGAGTCTGAATGAATCCTTCAAATCTTCCATCAACAACAGACCCATGGCTAAAACTTCCTTCTTCACCTATTAATGAAAGCCACAAACTCTTAAAAATTTGATTTGCACATGAATGTTAAATTCATTCTCCTTTATAAAGCCATTCTTATGTATGGAGAAAAAAAACTAAATACAAATTTACCGGGGAAATTAATTTTCACATGAAACGTATCAACCTGAATGTGAACAACAACTGGAACTTAGTTAAAATATATACAGTATATATATAGTAACAACAATGAAAAATGGAACATCTGTCTTGCTGACTATCAAATTCCCAGAACCTAGCACAGTGCCTGGCATGCATGCAATAGTCATTCAAAAAAATGACTTAAATAAACTTAGAGGCAAGCAGATACACTGATAAAATATACACTTTCAAAATAAAGATATTAAAGTATCTTTTGAAATTCTACTCTAATTGCCATAAGAAAAAAAGTTCCTTTCCCACCTAATATATTCTGCACGAACCTTTTAGCTTCCTTACCACCAGTAGGTTTTACAAATACATTTAAAAAAATAAGACAGTATTAAATATTTCAGAAGCAATTTGAACAAAATATGCCAACAATTCTTTCTGAGATATTGGAAAAATGTTCATGATAGTATCCCATCAATTATACTTCTTTAGGGAAAGAAAATTATAAGAAAAAAGGTAGTTTTGTTTTTTAATACAGTCATAAAGAAAAGCTGAGTACCAAATATCAAATGATAAGAAGAGGTGGGTAGTTAGGCGAGGGCTTTAAAAGTTAAATTTGCCATTCAAAAATTTCTCATTAAAACAAAAATCAGGCTTTCTGCAATTTCTAAGTTGTAGATTAACAGTAATTAGTTGACTTTAAGTTAATCATAGACTGAAGCTAAGTCCAAGACATTTGTATTTTAAATGATATGATGTTTATCTGCAAACTCATTTATAGTCTTGTAGGCTTTTTGACTATCACCTACCAAAAAAAAGGGGGGGGGGTACTGGGAGACTACTAAGTTACTTGCCCAGCAAGATAAATGATCAAGAAAATAACAGAAAACTATAATCTAACATTAGAAATCTCGACCTATGGAAAAACACTTTCCTTTTCCATTAAAGAATTATAAGAATACAAAAAAACTTTTAATTTTTTAACTATGCTTGATCTACAAATAAGAAATTTTAAGTACAGAAATGTCTCATTTACCGATCATCATAAAAAAAAATAAGAAACCTTTCTCAAAGCATTTTTCAAGTCAGGATTTTGAATGGAAATCTCTCTAATATGTAGAAATAAAATTTAACTTTCAGTTAACTTTAATAACTCTTAATAAATAGGATCATCTTGAGTATTTATTAACGTACAGTTATAACTCAATGATATTTTGCCCCTAATACCTACAGAAGACTTTGCTTTTTTAACTTTTTTACGACTTCCATCAATTGTTCTGTTCTCCCTACACTACTAAGCTGACAGATGTAATTTTCTATTGGGCTAATAAGTGTGCCCCCCATCTCCCTGATACCTTTTTAAATCTGGTGTAGTAAGAGAAATTCATTAGAATTGTGAACAAAAAGTAAATAGATCCAGAGGAAGGAAGGCCCTGGGAGGATTTTCCTATGAATGACTTTGTCACATTATTTTTGGCTATTAAGATAATCTTTACAGTTCGTTATAAAACATAGTTAAGTTACTGTTAATTCCTTGCTTGGAAGATCAGAAAATTATATAAATCATTAAAATTTTTTTAAAAACCTAACAGTTTGGAGGTAATGAGAGTCAAAACTTCATACCTTTCAGAAGTCAGACGCTGCATAATTCAATACTAAACATATATGTAAAGGTTGATCGAAGAATTACTTCATTCTTCAAAGCCCATTGCTCTTCACAATACACTCAAATCTCCCCAGGATTTACCCCATCTTTCTGAAATATTTGCCTATACTTCAAAATGCATATATTTCCTTGTATAGAAAAAAATTAAACACAGTTCTTTTAAGGTTCAACTTACCATAAATATGTCCAGTGTAAATATGCGAGGTATCATAATCAAGTACCGTATTTGATGTTTCCACCCTAAATTCATCACTGAAAAGGGAAGTGTCCCTCTTCATTCGTAGGTTGAAATGTCTGCAAACAGGGTAGGAAAGGAAAAAAATGAAATTAAAAGGATCCACATTTAAACAATTATTTTTTTAATTAAAAAAAAGCTGCAAAATGTGGATTGTTTCACACAATTTGTCTATTTGGGAAATAACTGGCTAAGATTTTCTTATAAAAATTCTGCTCTAAAATTCAAGCTAACACTGTGATACAACTCACATACAATTAAACAGTAATCATCTAGGGATATATTAAAAAAATAAATGCCTACAGACTGATTCTCACATGGTGAAACAAGATCATTCCAACAGCAACTAAGTTACTTGAAGATAAAAGCAAGCTTCTTGACCCAATTATTGTTAATTCACCACTACTTGTCTCCCCTCTCTAGTAATTCCACAGCTTTTCCATTTTCCCCTATAATTCACAACTCAGATAAGAGAATACATAAGGAAATGCCATCTAATTAGATACTTAACATCTCTTTTCAGACAAGCAAGTATGCGTGCTCTTTCTTTCGCACACAGACACACACATACAGAAAGACAGACACACATACACAGAAAACTTCACAACTCCTTTATTTTTCCCTGGGGCATCTTCTTCTAATTCTTTTTAGACCTTTCTCAGTTCAATTTGGAGATCCCAAACCCAAAGGACCATGATATTAGCTGAAATTATACTCATTCTAACTGTCCTCTATAAAGGAAAAGGAAAGACCAATATACTGAAATAAAATTCAATAAAGAAATCTAGGGTTTTAGAATCAAACTCAGAATCAAAATCTTAAGCCTAGTAAATCCTTGCCAGCCCAGGATTCCTGTCCATTAAATGAAGATAACACATTCTATTTTCTGGAACAATTTTAAGGATTAGAGATTATAACGTATGTAAAGTCATTAACACAGTACCTGGCACAAAGGAGATGTAAAGGGTAGTAAAGTAGCTATCACTACCTAACTTTAAAAACTATATCAAGTCTCCTTTATAACTGCCATAAAGGTCTGCATATAACACAACTTCTACTCAGTGAATATGAACCAAAGTCTTTAATTAGCCAACCCCCAAATGTTAGTAGGATGTGGAATAATTTGAACTCTGACACATTGCTGGCGGAGGTAAAAAATGGTACAATCACTTTGGAAAACTGGCTGTTTCTTATAAAGGTAAACATACAAAAACCCTATGACCCACAATTCTATACCAAGAGAAATGAAAATATAAAATATATGTCCACACAAACAATTGGACACAAATGTCCAAAGCAGCTTTATTCATAATAGCCAAAACCTGGAAATAACCTAAATGTCTATCAGCAAGTAAAGAGAGAAAAAGGTTGTGGCTTATTCATACAGTAGCAAACTATTCAGCAATAAAATCATCAAACTACTAAAAATAGGTACTTTTATAAAACACAAAAGAATGCACACAGTATATATAATTCCATATATATGTAATTCTAGAATAGGCAAAATCTATCTCTAGTGACAGAAAGCAGATTAGTAGTTGCCTGGGATGGAGAGACTAAGAGCAAAAGGGAATGAAGGAATTTTTTGCTCTGATGGAAATGTTCTACACCTTGATTTGAATGGTGGTTCACAAGTGTATACATTTGTCAAAACTTAACTCAAACTATGCACTTGAAATGAATATATTTTATGTAAATTATACTTCAATAATGTTGATTTTAAAGAAAAAAATCAAATCATTTTTCAAGTAAATAGGGGTCAACAGTTGGGTATAATAACCATTACCTTCATAGTGTCACCCTTTCTGAACACTATTTTATCTTTTTCCCTTAATTTCCTGTATTGGCAACCTTTTATTTTGCAGCTGCATTCATTTCCACTTGCCTAAACCTCTCACCAAAAAACTCCTAGGGCTTCCCAACTACTGTGGCAAGGACTGTAGGCTAGGAAAGACATCCTTAGAACCTTAACGTTCCAATCTACTGCAGCAAGTAATCAACAAAGCCAAACACATATTCTAAATGGGAACTCCACAAAGTCAAAAAAAAGACAATCCTCAACAAACAGGAATCTTTCCTGAATTCTTATTGTATATCCTTTTCATAAAATTCCTTTTAACCAACTAACAGACATGAAATTCTTGATCATAAATGTGAGTATAAATACACACATTATTTTTTAAAGGATCACATTTTGGAAAATCATTAATTTATCATTATATACACTTTTAATTTACTATATAAATACCACCTCTAAAAGAGCATCTTTGTTAAACAGACTAAACAGTAAAAATCCAAGGGCTTAATTTGTTTGTCATTCAGGATTTATTATTCAGCAAAACTGTTTTACCTTAAAATTATTATAAGCAGCAGCGTTAGTACTCTATATCTCCCTCCCACCAAATGGTAAAAGCTTCAGAAAGGACATTTAAGTTCAATATGAGAACAATCTATGCTGCAATCCCTACTCAAAACAATAGTTTTATATCACTTTACGTGTCTATGTAGATAGCAATCCTAGAGGGATGTTGTAACAGAGAGAATTTAAGAACACTTGAAGTAGGCGCCTTCTAATCTTGATATTGATTTCATAAGAAAATCATCTCATATATACAAAACATTATTCTCACTATTGATTTAAATTGGATTGAAACCACATATAAAATCAGTTTTCAATTATGCACAGTCAAGAAGCAACACAGATAATAAAACAAAAAATCAAATTTACATCATACCCCCAAGATGCACTGCTCTATTAATATCAAAATTAATGTGCCTCTGAAACCTATATAAACAAAGAAGGAATGGAACAGGGTGAGCCTGGAAGGCAGGTAAATGGTAGAAGAAGCCAGACTGAATTAAACTCTGTCACAATCCATGAAACAGATCAACTACAAATGAATAATCAGAAGCTGGGTATATTATTCCATTAACTAAGTCATTGGATTCCAGTTCTCTAATTTTAATTCCACTACCATCTGTTTGATAGTTCATATCTTTACACTATTTTAATATTTATATAAATTGCAAATTCTTTGCAATAGTCCTGTCAGACAACACATTATAAAGTAATAATAATAATTAGCTGATGAACACATCCTACCTTCCCAATTTCTCAACAAGCCTTGAACAAAAAATCACCTGAAAATATAACCTGATTCTTTTTATTTTATTTATTTATTTTTTGGCTGCATTGGATCTTCGTTGCTGTGCGTGGGCTTTCTCTAGTTGCAGTGAGTGGTGGCTACTCCTTGTTGCGGTGCGCGGGCTTCTCATTGCAGTGGCTTCTCTTGTTGCAGAGCACGGGCTCTAGGCGCACGGGCTTCGATAGTCGTAGCTCACGGGCTCAGTTGTTGTGGCTCGCGGGCTCTAGAGCACAGGCTCAGTAGTGTGGCACACGGGCTTACTTGCTCCGCAGCATGTGGGATCTTCCCAGACCAGGGCTCGAACCCATGTCCCCTGCACTGGCAGGAGGACTCTTAACCACTGCACAACCAGGGAAGTCCCAACCTGATTCTTTAATTGCTTAAACTTTTGGCCCAAAGGTCAGAAAAACTACAGTGAACACTGCCTTATAAAAATCACTGTATTTTGGGAAAAGTTTGGTGGTTCCTCAAAAAGTTAAACAGAATTATCATATGATCCAGCAATTCTACTTCTATGTATACACCCAAAGGAATGGAAATCAGGGACTCAGATACTTGTACACCAGTGTGTGTGGCAGCATTATTCATAATAGCCAAAAGACAGAAAAAATTCTAATATTCATCAACATATAGATTTCAAGATATACGTATGGGGAATTCCCTGGTGGTCCAGTGGTTAGGGCTCCACGCTTTCACGGCCAAGGGCCCAGGTTCAATCCCCGGTCGGGGAACTAAGGTCCCATAAGCCGCATAGTGCAGCCAAAAAAAAAAAGATGTACATATGAGTGGTATATACATACAATGGATTATTCAGCCTTAAAAAGGAATGAAATTTGGATACACTACAACACAGATGAACATTAGAAACATTATGCTAAGTGAAAGGAGCCAGATGCAAAAGGCCACATATTATATGACTCTAGTTATGCAGGACCTAGAATAGGCAAATTCCTAGGGATAGAAGGTAGAACACAGGTTACCAAGGGCTGGTAGGAGGGCAGAATTGGAAGTTATTGTTTCTGCTTGGTATAATCAAAAAGCTCTAAAAATGAATCACAGTGACAGTTAGACAACACTTTGAATGTACCTAATGCCACTGAATTGTACACTTAAAAATGATTAAAATAGTAAGTTACATGTTATTTTTCCACCATAAAAATAAATAAATTTTTAAAAATCATTGTACTGGGACTTACCTGGTGGCACAGTGGTTAAGACTCCACACTCCCATTGCAGGGGGCCAGGTTTGATCCCTGGTCAGGGAACTACATCCCACATGCATGCCACAACTAAGAGTTCACATGCCACAACTAAGGAGCCTGCATGCCGCAACTAAGGAGCCCACCTGCTGCAACTAAAGGAGCCCACGTGCACCAATTAAGGCGCTGGTGAGCTGCAACTAAGGAGCCCACGAGCTACAACTAAGACCCAGCGCAACCAAATAAATAAATAAACATTTTTTTAAAAAATCATTGTATTCCCAAAAGCTAGGGTATAAAATAAAATTGTGCAGGCAGAGATACCCTTCCTAGCGGTAAAAGCCCCTAGAGAACTGGTTGAGATAGTAGTATTGTGATGATAATGATGAGATTATAACATTCTTCTTAAATTTATATAGGTTTACAGTTTTCAGAGCACTTTCACACATATTACTGCATCCCGTCCTCACAGTAACATTGCTAAGGAAGCACAATGAATATTTTTATCAAAGGGTATGACTCAGGTCACAAGACTAGAATTAGGACTAGAACTCTAGTATTTGGTTGCTGCATCTTGCTTTCAATCATACCACGAATGCCTCTCAAGCATGTGCCGGAAGCAGTCAAGCTAATATATGCTGAGTGTTGTAGCAGTCTTAATGTATGTAGTATTATCAGTCTTCACCAAGTCACCTTTTAAAATTTGAACAAATGCAAGTAAGATACAGAAGTGAAAATATAACCTTATTTGAATTTCACTGAAAATTCTACTTTACAACACCACCATAAGAAGTTCCCTTTGATTATTAATCCCGTTTTACTATGTTTCTTTCAGTAAGTTTAGTTCTCTTTTTTTATATGTGTGTATATATATATATATATATATTTTTTTTTTTTTTTTTTGGCTGTGTTGGGTCTTTGTTTCTGTGTGAGGGCTTTCTCTAGTTGTGGCAAGCAGGGGCCACTCTTCATTGCAGCGCGTGGGCCTCTCACTATCACAGCCTCTCTTGTTGCGGAGCACAGGCTCCAGACGCGCAGGCTCAGTAGTTGTGGCTCATGGGCCCAGTTGCTCTGCGGCATGTGGGATCTTCCCAGACCAGGGCTCGAACCTGTGGCCCTGCATTGGCAGGCAGATTTCTCAACCACTGTACCACCAGGGAAGCCCTCTTTATTTTTATTGTTATAATATAGTATACTGTCATCAAAGATAAACTTTAGATTTCCTCTGAGGAGGAAGATGCTCTGTATAAGGAACATCATTTGCACTGGGAATATTTTCGTACTGTTAGATTTAATCACTATGTTGATTCTATGAATCAACAGTATTTTGTCTCTCATCTTGATTATAGTAGTTCTATTATAATTCTTTACTCAGTGCCATATAGTAAAGTTATAAAGAATAGAGTAAAATTATAGGAGGGCAAAATCAACTAACAAATGACAGCAATTTGAAAAAATACACGAAACAGATTCCAAATCTCTGGCCTCAGTGCTTTGAAAATGCAGTTGTACCATGTGGTAATAATAGTTGGTTTTCCCCTCTAAGGCTTGAGAAAAGCACTCTAAATCTAAACTAAACAAACAGAGGTACCAGAACCACCTGTGGTACAGAACAACAAAATAAATTATGCTAGGATATGATTCTTTAAGTTTTTGGCTGATCGTATACCTTCTATATTAAAGAGGTACCATTCTATATATTAGAACAGTAAGAATATAAAGTGAAAAGAAGTTGCCTTTTCCCATATGATAGTTATTTAGGCTAAAGATAATATGGCCCTGACTCTCAGAAGAAAACAGCAATAGTTAAAGGTTCATCCCTTGAACTGAAGTCATATTAGGACAAAAAGCCTCGACTAATCAAGTACCTTGGTAACAGGGGGAAGAAACCTGAGAGCAAAAACCTTGCTTCCAAGTATGTCTGTAATCCAGCAGTCCCAGACAGGTCTACTGAGTCTAAATGGAACAGGTTTATGGTAGACCTGGGTAGTGATTCATAGAAATAAAACAGCACTTAATAGCCATCCCTGACATTTCTAGGTATTCTTTTCCTTGTAACATTCACCTTCTTCTTAATAAAGATGCTTGACAGACTCTCCATTCAAACTATTTTTGTAAGACAAGTTGCCAGTATTAACAGCAAATATTACTATGAGTCAAATATCTAGTTTACTTCCACTAGTATACTTTTTGAAACAGCAAAGTCCTTTTTCAAATTATCTTAAAGAAGCCACTATCCGCCTCCTCCAAAAAAAAAGGATAAAATAGAACAGGTTGGTAGAAGGGGAAAGGGCAGAGTCAGCCCACCTGCGGCCCATTGGGAAGAACCTGAGGCAACCTCCAAAGAAATTCTAGGGTTCTACAGTTTGAAAAACACAGTTCCAGGCTTTACTGATGGCCCTGAGGTAGATAGATTACCCCAAATAAGCAAAAATACATATACGAGATTCCTCAAGAGCTCCCAAAGAAGATAAAAATGAAACTAAAACTCAAGCAAAAATAAGTAAATTTATCCTGTGTAAGGAGAAGCAGGGACTTCCCTAGTGGCGCAGTGGTTAAGAATCTGCCTGCCAATGCAGGGGACACAGGTTCAACCCCTGGTCTGGGAAGATCCCATATGCCGTGGAGCAACTAAGCCCATGCGCCACAACTACTGAGCCCGTGAGCCAAAACTACTGAGCTGACGTGCCACAACTACTGAAGCCGGCGTGCCTAGAGCCCGAGCTCCGCAACAAAGAGAAGCCACCACAATGAGACGCCAGGGCACCACAACAAAGAGTAGCCCCCACTTGCCGCAACTAGAGAAAGCCCGCGTGCAGCAACGAAGACACAAGGCAGCCAAAAATAAATTAATTAAATAAATTAAATTAAAAAACAAAAGAAAAATACGTTTACACTCTTATTTCCATTCCTTTTTCAAAACAGGAGGAAGCTCAGTTTTTTAAAACTCATTCCCTCTCTTCTACATAAACCCTAGTTAGTGCTTAAAAACATGAAAAATAAAAATGATATTTCATGTTAAAATCTTATCAAAGAAGCTAAGCTCAGAGCCATCATCAACTCTCAATTTAACTTCTTCAACACAGAATTAACGTGAACACAACTCAGTTGCTATTTCTTATTTCAGTAAGTAATTCAAATAGCCAGTGTAGCCTTCAGAGTTTTAAAAAACATATTTGTTAGGCTTTTAATTTCTGTGTTTAACGAGGAATCAGGCAATCAGGCAATAACTAAGAACTGCATATCCTAGAAAATCCACTGCTGAGACAAAGAGTGGTATGAAATATACTTAAACAAAAGTATATGCTAAAGGGCACTGTACTTGATATAAAATAGGTACAAATAAATACCATTTTCCCTTAGGAAATTTTGCTCAAATCTTGTTGGAACAGATTTCAGTGTCAGGTCAGTATTGTTTTTTATTTTTTTTTCCATATCCATAACAATAGCATTTTCACACAATTCTAATTTATTCTGTTGCTCTTCTTTATGAGCTGGCATCTATCTGTGCTCCCTAGATTCTCACTGCTGTGTCTTAAAGTGTGCTGGTTTGTCTATGGAGTTAAAAGCATCCTGGGTTTCTGCTACGCTACTCATGATATGTCAAAGATAAAGTCCAAGACACTTCCTGACTAACCCAGCTCCAGTCAGGACCCAAAGAGAATACTTATGCCTTTTACAGGTTACCTGGGCCACATCCTTGATACCCTCACATTTCAGAGGCAGGGAGAACTTGAGTCTCAAACTGCAAAGAAACTTCAAATCAAATTATCTGACCATTTATTATGAACAGTTCGTAAATGTACAGTTAAGGCTATAGGAATAACTATCTTATCAAAATCAGAAAAAAGAAAACTCCAAAACATCGTACTGTACTTAGATAAAATTTTGGTATCTTCTACACTATATACAAATCACATATTAGATAGAAACAATTTCTGATTTATTCATTATGTACCTAAACAATTAAACACAGAAGCATAAAAAAGTTTATTACTGACTAGACAGTGTTTTGAGAGTTCTTTTTAATTTAGTTACTTGAATGTTACTCATATATTTTGTAGAACTTTAAAGCAGGAAGAGGCCTTAAACATTATCTCATCCAAACTTCAAGGTTTTACTAATGAGGAAGCTAAGGCTCAAAAGAATCTCTAGATAACGCATGCCAAGTCAGAAGGGAACACCATTCAGGCTCCAAATCACCACAGTACTCCTTTCTCTACCCAGTTTACAACTGTTTCAATACATATATTATACTTCCTATAAAAATCACAAGTTCTTTACTAAGTAGCTTCCTACTCAAATGCAAATCTATGAAAGGCAGTAAAGTTAGCAAAGTCATGAGAAGACCAGAAAATAAAGTTGACTGTCCAAAGTATATAATGGAAAACAAAACATGAAGGAAATGTTTAAAAATACATATACACACAAGAAAAAAAATGTTAACTTCATGATGTATATGAGTCAAATTATTATGCAATACATCTTAAATTTGTACAGTGCTATATGTCAATTATATCTCAATAAAACTGGAAGGAAAAAAAAGAGCAATGATTTTTCATGGAATTCTCAAGAATGGACATTAGGCTTAAAGAATCTCGACATTCCTTCATTTAACACTGATATTTGTAAACGTGGGATGTGATCCACCCTTTCTTATTTAGGAAACGTGGAAGCCAGGCTGAAAGAATTGTGTTCGTGTGCTTAGGCATAAAACAAACAGAAAAAAGAATGATTTTAATACTGAAAGACACATACACACACACACATACCCACACCCTAGAGAGGCTGTGCTAGTACCCAAAACCAACATTTTGTATATGGTGGAGAAGGAGAAGAAACTTAGCAAGAAATCTATAATTATATTTATCAAGGTCATTTTTGTAGGCCTATTTCAAGGAAAGGGAGAAATAAAACTATGAGATCATCACATTTTTAACTAAGGTATGTTATAAGATAGTTACAATAACCATGTTTTAGGACACAAACTCTGAGACAGTGTGAATATACAAGTATAATAATTGAGACAACAAAATTAAATTCCTGAATTCAGATCTATTCTAGAAAATGTAGTATATGTATATAGTTAATTAAACAGATTTCTGTTAAAAGTACCTAAGATAATCACTAATACACAGAATGAGATTTCCTGGGTCCAGGTCCTTTGCTGAGAGCCTCAGCTAGAAGTAAGTCCTCCTCCTTTTGAATATCTACAGCATTTTATCTGTAAAGCACCATATCACATTTTCTTCTTATACAATGACTTATGCACATCTTGCAGCTCCTATCAGAATAACTAAATAACAGCGTGTACTTGTACACTCTCTCAGTTACGCTCACACATGTACCAAAAAAAACAAAAGGAGGTAGGGATTTGGTTTTGCCATATGTTCAATATGAATTATGTAATGGAGCTAATAAAAATCTAATGATGTAATAGAAATGTGGTATCCAAACTAAAGGCAGCTAGAATCTCAACTTTTCCTTTTGGCAGTCACACGATATTTGCAATACAGCATTAAATTTACTTTGAGATAGTTACTAAAAACTTAGGAAGGCTTAATGATTGCTTATTATTTCATGGTACCAATAAAGAATAGGTAATTAAAATTTTTTCTGAGGTTAAGGGTCATAAAAATTTACATGATTTGCCATCACTAAAATTTTTATCTAGAACAGATCCTGAAATGAATTTTTTCTTCCTTCAAAACAAAGTAGATTTTATAACTTGAAAGTACTTTTTTCTATAATGATCATTGTTTTGTAATATGGAAATTAAGTAATGCATTTATTTCCATGTGCAAAATACTTTGTTTCATAGCAGTTCTTATTATCTGATTTTTTTCATCCATTAAAATCTTTCTTGAGTGTCTATAAGGGCAAATAGCAGACACTAAATAGTAGCATGTGTCTGCCTGTGAGGAAGAAAAACCAGTTACAGAAAAATAAACAAGAAATGCACCCATGAAAAGGAAGAGATACTGAACCAATGCTAAAGGCACAGGTAAGTAATTTAAAGGTTCAGAGGAAGGTGTAAATAAAGCTTCAAAGAAGTAGAACTTGAATTGTGTATTAAAAGATGATCAGAATTTAAGATAAATAATACAGGAAACAAACTGTACATGGTATATTCAGCAATGAGAAGCTCATTCTGAACGAAACAGGCACAATATGGGGAAGTGGAACAAAGTAAGTTTAGAATAGACTTGAGTTAATTTACAAAGAATCTTGAAAGCCCAGTTAAGAAATCTGGCTAACAATCATTAATTGAAGACTTTAGAGCAATAAGCTGACATGAAAAAGGAAGCATTTAAGGAAGAGTCATCTTGTAGCAGTACATAGTATAGCTTTAATGATAAATGGAATGGAAGCTGGGAAACCTATTAGGAGGCAAATAATAAATCAGGGTTACAACTGTAGAAAAAGTACAAAAGGAATAGACTTATTCATTACAGCAGGCAAGGCAGAGAATCTGACAAAGAATACTTGAAGATTTTGTATCTGAGTACTCCTAACAGACAAAGAAAAAAATAATACGGGGTCTTGAATCAGCCAGGTCCAGGTAAAATCTGTACTACGTAACTTTAAAGAAGTTATTTCACTTCTGTGAGTCTTAGTTTCCTTGGATATAAAAAGATTTACCTTGTTTGGGTGTAGAGAGATCAAAAAAGAAAATGCATATAAAGCATCCTGTACCTGGAACACAACAGGACTAAATAAATGTGATTTTTTTTTTTTTTTACCTCTCTCCCTTGGCTCCCTGTTCTTTATTCCTTAACAATTCTGTCTGAGAATTAAGCAGTACAGTAGGTCATCTGTCTACAAGTTGTCATTTTAGAGCTGATAAAATTGAGTTAATGAGAAATTAAATGACTTACTTAAGAGCCTACAACTAGCTATCTTCACTCTCGGCACCAGAGAACAGACACATAGGCCATAAAACACATAAAATGAGCTGAACCACAAACATAGACTGTTCTTTAAAGACACATCCTCTGATAATACAACAGAGGATCTGATTCATAAACCTAAAAACATTTAAATGTGACTGTTTCCTTAACAACATAAAAAGGGCAATCCATTTTAAAAGAAAACATTTTTTAATGTATACACCAAATTTCAGTGTAGGCTGAATTTCCAAATGGGGACCTTTCCATTAGAGAAGGAAATTAAGGGTATAAATTTCTTCTCTTAACATAGATTGAATACATGGGAACTTCAGACACAGTCAGCATAAATTTACTCACCTTCCATGAGCATGGAAATCTAGACGTAAAAACTGGTCCTCATGTGAAACCGCTCTTTTGGCACGCTGGTGTTTTTGGTGTAATGAATCCACATCATAAGATAATCCTTCATAATGTCTAATGTATTTATTTAAAGGATTTCCATACTGACCTATAAAAAATAAACAATTTAAATTAATGTCATCTTGTGGCCCATTCTAGTTCTAATATGATTCCATGATTATTCAAATATCTATAAATACGAAACTGTTTCACTAATCCTAGTACTTTATTTTCATATACTTTTTTTTTTTTTGGCTATGCCGTGTGGCATGCAGGATATGAGTTCCCCCACCAGGGATCGAATCTGTGCCCCCTGCAGTGGAAGCATGGAGTCTTAACCACTGGACTGCCAGGGAAGTCCCTAAAAACGTATTATAATGGGAATTTTAACCAAACACACAAGTTTTGATGTTAGCCATAGGTTTGTCTAGGATGTCCTTTATCAGGTTGACAAAGTTATCTTCTATTAATACTTTGCTGATAAAAACTATCAGGAAGAGGTGTTGACTTTTGTCACCCACTCTTTCTGCACCTGTTAAGATGATTATAATAGATAACCAACAAGGACCTACTATATAGCACAGGGAATTATACCTATAAGGGAAAGGAATCTGAAAAAATACACATATATAAAATATGTATAAATGAATCACTTTGCTGTACACCTGAAACTAACACAACATTGTAAATCAACTATACTGCAATAAAAATAAGTGAATAAAATTTTAAAGAGATGATTATATGGTTCTTTCTTTTTAGTTTATTAATATGGAAAATTAATTAACTGATTTTCATGGGCAGAGGAACTAAATAGACACTTCTCCAAAGAAGACATACAGATGGCCAACAGACACATGAAAAGATGCTCAACGTCATTAATTATTACAGAAGTGCAAATCAAAACTACAATGAGGTACTACCTCACACCAGTCAGAATGGCCATCATTAAAAAGTCTACAAATAATAAATGCTGGAGAGGGTGTGGAGAAAAAGGAACCCTCCTACACTATTGGTAGGAATGTAATTTGGTGCAGCCACCATGGAGAGCAGTATGGAGGTTCCTCAAAAAACTAAAAATAGAGTTACCATACGATCCAGCAATCTTACTCCTGGGTATACATCTGTACAAAACTATATTTCAAAATGATACATGCAGGCTTCCCTGGTGGCACAGTGGTTAAGAATCCGCCTGCCAATGCAGGGGACACGGGTTCAAGCCCTGGTCCAGGAAGATCCCACATGCTGCAGAGCAACTAAGCCCATGTTCCACAACTACCGAGCCTGCACTCTACAGCCCGTGAGCCACAGCTACCAAGCCCTCATGCTACAACTATTGGAGTCCGTGCGCCTAGAGCCCGTGCTCCACAACAAGATAAGCCACCACAATGAGAAGCCCACACACTGCAATGAAGAGTAGCCCCCATTCACCGCAACTAGAGAAAGCCCACATGCAGCAACGAAGACCCAATGCAGCCAAAAATAAATTAAATAAATTAAATAAAATTTTTAAAAAAGATACATGCACCCCCTATGTTCATAGCAGCACTATTCACAATGGCCAAGACATGGAAACAACCTAAATGTTCATCAACAAATGAATGGGTAAAGAAGATGTGGTACATATATACAACAGACTACAACTCAGCCATAAAAAAAGAACAAAATAATGCCATTTGGAGCAACATGGATGGAACTAGAGAATATCATACTAAGTGAAGTAAGTCAGCAAGAGAAAGGTAAATACCATATGGTATCACTTATATGTGGAATCTAAAATATGACACAAATGAACTTATCTGCAAA